>NC_091285.1:537430957-537748547 GCF_032444005.1 Ranitomeya imitator
AGGACTCTGATGACCATAAGAGCTTACACTCTACAGGAGAGAGAGGACCCCACTGACCATAAGAGCTTACACTCTACAGGAGAGAGAGGACCACGCTGAACATAAGAGCTTACACTCTACAGGAGAGAGAAGACCCTGCTGATCATAAGAGCTAACACGCTACAGAAAAGAAAGGACTGTGCTGACCATAAGAGCTTACACTCTACAGCAGAGAGATGGAGGACCCTGTTGACAATAACATCTTACAATGTATAACAGGGAGAGGACCCTGCTGACCATAAGAGCTACACTTTCCAGGAGAGAGAAAGAGAGGACCCTGTTTACCATAAGACCTTACACTCTACAGGAGAAAGGGAGGTCACTGCTGACCCTAAGACCGTACACTGTACATGATATTGAAAGAGAGAGGACTCTGCTGACTATAAGAGCTTACACTCTACAGGAGAGAGAGGGCTGGTTAACCATAAGATCTTACACTCTACAGGAGAGAGAGGACTGTGCTGATCATAAGAGCTTACACTCTACAATAGAGATAGAACCTTGATGACCAAAATAGCTTACTTTCTATAGGAGAGGGAAAGAGAGGACCCCACTGACCATAAGAGCTTACACTCTACAGGAGAGAGAGGACTCTGCAGACCATAAGAGCTTATACTTTACAGGAGAGAGAAAGAAAGGACCATGCTGACCATAAGAGCTTACACTCCACAGGAGAGAGAGGACCCCGCTGTCCATAAGAACTTACACTCTACAGAAGAGAAAAAGAGAAGACCGTGCTGACCATGAGAGCTTATACTCTACAGCAGAGAGAGGATCGTACCGACCAAAAGAGCTTACACTCTGTAGGAGAGAAATGACTCCGCTGACGATAAGAGTTTACACTTTACAGGAGAAAGGACTTTACTGACCATAAGAGCTTACAATTTACAGGCAAGAAAGAGGGAGAGAGAAACATGCTGGCCAGAAGAGCTTACACTCTACAGGAGTTAGAGAGGAGCCTGCTTGCCATAAGAGCTTACACAGTACAAGAGAGAGGGAGAGAGGACCCCACTGGCAATAAGAGCTCATATTCCACAAAAGAGAGAGAACCCCACTGATCCTAAGAGCCTACACTCTACCGGAGAGAGAGTTACCCAGTAACTCTGGAGATGGAAAACAGCTCTGCTGTATCAACTGTTTTCTGATGGGTGCCACTGATCTGTGACTGCCCAGGTACTGACCCTCTGTCAGGAACACCACACTATACTTACCACCTGTGTCAGTGCGCGTGTCCTGAGCTGAGCTGGCAGAGCTCGGAGATTCTTGAGATATGGTGTGGCAGCAGTGGTGACACGTGCAACAGATGAACAGGACCTGAAGCACGTGACTGCTGGAGTAGTGGCTGGGGGTGGAGCCTAACCCCAGAGCTCCGGAGAGCAGAGCACTGGCTAAGGAAGCTGAAAGAGGTGTCAGACAGGCATGGGTAAGACCAGAGGACAGCACGGTTACCGGAGGAAGAGGACAAAAGACGTGGTCAACAACTAGCCAAGGTCGGAACCAGAGAGAGCAGCGAGGTGTCAGGCGGGAGCTATAAGAAAGAAAGTCAGGGGCGTAGCAAGGGTCAAACGGAGAGATACAGGAGGTACAGAATCGGATGGCAACACGCAGAAATGTAAACAGACCGGATCATACACAAGTGAGCATTCAAGAGCTAACACAGATACAAAGGGGTCAGTAACTCAGCCAAGGACAAAAGTATCACTGACAACTGACAAAGCCCAAAAGAGGCTATGTAAAGCCCTCCCATAGCCGGAGAGAGGCCAACACCATTAACCCCTGAAGCACTATAGAAGAACTTCCATATAGACCATGACACCATCACTGTACAAGGTATGTAATCAGTAAGATGTAATAGCTGCAGGACATTATGGGGAAGTCCATGAGAAGACATTTGCCTACTCTCTTCAGCTGTGTGATAAATGGTGCTGGGGAAGTTTTTTTTTGCAAACCATGAATTGTATTTCAGAATGTTTGAATTCATGTGAAACTGCGAATTTCAGGAAATTTGATGCAAGCTCGATCCTCTGCAGATTTATTATATGCTTGGTAAAGATAAGCAGATCAATGTGTCTGATTGTTTAACAGTGGGCAAAACCCTTAAACAAAACCAGTGGGTCTTAGTCTTAGTGGATTGCATACTTATTACATTGTCCCTTGATATTCTTTTGATTCCCTATCGGACATTTACCCAAACATATGCTGTCACCAAATTCCACAGTACTGATCCTGGATCCACATGTACATACTTTAAGTAGGTGAGTTT
This sequence comes from Ranitomeya imitator, assembly GCF_032444005.1. NCBI lineage: Eukaryota > Metazoa > Chordata > Amphibia > Anura > Dendrobatidae > Ranitomeya > Ranitomeya imitator. Next base: position 537,433,260 of record NC_091285.1, read on the forward strand.
TGCTACTGTATAAGCCTGACAAAAATATTGGAGCACTAGAAGTAACATAGTAACATAGTAACATAGTTAGTAAGGCCGAAAAAAGACATTTGTCCATCCAGTTCAGCCAATATTCCATCATAATAAATCCCCAGATCTACGTCCTTCTACAGAACCTAATAATTGTATGATACAATATTGTTCTGCTCCAGGAAGACATCCAGGCCTCTCTTGAACCCCTCGACTGAGTTCGCCATCACCACCTCCTCAGGCAAGCAATTCCAGATTCTCACTGCCCTAACAGTAAAGAATCCTCTTCTATGTTGGTGGAAAAACCTTCTCTCCTCCAGACACAAAGAATGCCCCCTTGTGCCCGTCACCTTCCTTGGTATAAACAGATCCTCAGCGAGATATTTGTATTGTCCCCTTATATACTTATACATGGTTATTAGATCGCCCCTCAGTCGTCTTTTTTCTAGACTAAATAATCCTAATTTCGTTAATCTATCTGGGTATTGTAGTTCTCCCATCCCCTTTATTAATTTTGTTGCCCTCCTTTGTACTCTCTCTAGTTCCATTATATCCTTCCTGAGCACCGGTGCCCAAAACTGGACACAGTACTCCATGTGCGGTCTAACTAGGGATTTGTACAGAGGCAGTATAATGCTCTCATCATGTGTATCCAGACCTCTTTTAATGCACCCCATGATCCTGTTTGCCTTGGCAGCTGCTGCCTGGCACTGGCTGCTCCAGGTAAGTTTATCATTAACTAGGATTCCCAAGTCCTTCTCCCTGTCAGATTTACCCAGTGGTTTCCCGTTCAGTGTGTAATGGTGATATTGATTCCTTCTTCCCATGTGTATAACCTTACATTTATCATTGTTAAACCTCATCTGCCACCTTTCAGCCCAAGTTTCCAACTTATCCAGATCCATCTGTAGCAGAATACTATCTTCTCTTGTATTAACTGCTTTACATAGTTTTGTATCATCTGCAAATATCGATATTTTACTGTGTAAACCTTCTACCAGATCATTAATGAATATGTTGAAGAGAACAGGTCCCAATACTGACCCCTGCGGTACCCCACTGGTCACAGCGACCCAGTTAGAGACTATACCATTTATAACCACCCTCTGCTTTCTATCACTAAGCCAGTTACTATCACTATCACAAGTGACTTCTTCTTTCCACTGCACACAATATGTAAATGCTCTAGTGGTCCGAAAACATTCAGCACTGAGATAGGGCTTCAAGCTACATAGAGCTCCCGCACCATCATAGTAGTTGCAATCAAAGACGCCATTATGGATATAATGATAACCAAAGCGTTTCCTCAAACATCACCCAGAAGCAGTATACTAAGTATACCATGATTCAGGGGTTCCCACAATACCACCATTCAGCATTCTCCCATCACGCTGTCGCATCTAGCTTCAAGCTCCTCCTCTGACAGGTAGTATCATCCTGTCTCCAGCGTACCATACTTAATTTATGTCTAAACATTAAAGGCCAGTATATGTGCACCCAGATCTTCTCTTCTGTGCTACTCACAAAATTCACCATTTTTAGATATGTTCTTCATGCATGTTTGCTAGACCTGGAGCTAATGTACCAAGCTGGCAGACAGCCGGGAGCCACATTTCATGGGACCACAAGCCACATGTGGTTCCGGAGCTCCCGAATCTGTCAATTTCAGCAGGACCAGCCAAACACCTGAGTATGCTAGGCAACAGAATTGGGTAACTTAAATTTAGAGCTTGATTCTTCTGTTTTTAAAGAAGATATGCCACTGCCAGAGGAGTTTGGCTGTTGTTTTCACATATTTCTCCATGAAAAACATATGAACTCTCAATTTGGAGACATAACTATTTTATGTTCCCATAATGGGCTTTTGTTGAGTTTTTTATGTTACAGAATTTCTGCACTGAATCTGCACCTATTATTTAAATTATGTTACTTGCAGTTTTTAATTGCGTTTTTTGTGTATTTATAAAACATGCACTTTTTATCGCGTTTAGGACACTGCAGTTTTTTTTCTCTTGTTGGTGTGCCAGGCTTTAAATAATACTGCTTTGTTTTTGGTACTTCCTATTTTTTTGCTTTGACAAAAGTTTATTGTCATTCATAGGTGTGAATTACTTGCTTTTTTATGCGTTTCCGTAGTTGAAATGCACTAAGAGCGCATGTGCATTTTTTACCTGCTTAATTTCCTAAAGCAAGTCTATAGGGAAATTCCGCACAGAAAACTTGGCTTACCCACCAGAGGATTCACATGTTGAGGATTTGAAAGACACACCGCAGGTCAGTTTTCACTGCATTAAAAAGAAGCAAAGTGGGCATGAAATTTCTAGAATTCCCATCCACTTTGATGGAACTGTAAGATGCTGCGTTTTTGATGCAGCAAAAGCTCGTAGCGTCAAAAATGGATCAAAAGCTCATGGTGGGAACGCAACCTAAAATCAAATCCAAAGAACAGCTAATCAAGTATGTAACACAAACATCTAGACACATTTATGTCTATTTTTAAGCTTTTATTTTTGTGTAAAGAAAATGGATTTTATAGGTGTTAACATTAAGGAAATGCAATCTTATGCTAATATATTCAATTCTACAGTAAAATGAGGAAAAAATGTATAACTTCCAATAGAAAAACAGCGCAGCAGTGGTTCACATTGTTGCATTGCAGGGCTGGGTTCAAGTCCCACCAAGGACAACATACCAAAGGAGTTTTTATGTTTCCTCCCACACTCCAAATACATAGTGATTGGTAAATTAGATTGTAAGCCCCAATGGAGACAGTAATGATGTCTGTAAAGCACTTTTGAACTATTGCGTTATATAAGTTATCAATACATTTTTTATCAACTATTTTTTGATAAAAAATCGGTTGTTACAGTTATATCATGCTAATCTATATTTTAGGAATATTATCTAAGCAATTTGCAAGTTATGCCTATTTTGCAGAATGAAAAAGATCTAGCCCAGAAAAATTAGGTCTTATTGGTAAGGTAAAGAAATAGCATTTAAAACATGTAAAAGGAAGGAAAAGAAGTTGTATTCTTCCTGCAGACACTCGGTTGTAGTCATCAGGGAGATGCAGGAGCTCTTACAGTCTGTAGTAACTACTCACTGAGTCTGTAATCACTGCCTGGCACATTGACTGACATCCAGCTCAGCACACACACACTGCACACATACAATTGGGAGCAGCCTGTCAATCAATGTGCATGGGAGTGATTGCAGCACTCACACTCTGCAGTGAAAGGAGACTGTGACAGCTCCCTGCACCGCCCCAATGACTGGGAGAGTGCTGCTGTATGAAGAACAGCTGTCGCTCCAGTAAGCCTGCCAGGCATGAGTTGAACACTCTGCAGATGATCATCATATGTGCAGATCAATAGCATTTCTGTAGGCAGCAGGTTCTTTTTAAATGGTCGTGATGGTGAGGGGGGACATATGGGAAGACATTTATTAGGACTTGGGCCCCTGATCTTTTATGACCCTAGCAACTCATGTCTGCGTGACTCAATGATGATACAGTAGTTTCCATGCCCCTATGCTAGGTATCTTATAGCCACTAAATATTTCATTTTTTAGAACTTTTCAGAAACATTATTTTGTCTTGCTATTTTATAAAATGTTCCATAATCATACAATTTTATTTGGCTATCTTTTATTGTCAAAATGTAACGTAGATGCACAGACAATCATTGAATTGCAAGTCTTTAGTGTATTTAGAAAACATAGGCTATAGTGTTTTACTCCGGTAAAACCTTATAAAGCTGAAACCAATTGTGATGTGTTTTAGTAAATTGTTGTATTCTTCAGAATGTAACAAGTCTGGAACATGTTTTCCAAAGCCTCTGTATTGTGCTACTACTCTGTCATTCCGCATACAAATGTATGAACTGGGTGTTACCAGTTGTGCTGTGTTCCTTTGCACCCTTAGGCCCTTTTCGCACATCAGTTTTTTGCCAGCAGGCACAATCCATCGAATTTTGAAAAAAACGGATCCGTTGCTGATTGTGAAAAACTGATGCGATGGATCCGTTTTTTCGCCTGATCCGACTAGCTGATCCAGCTAATTGGATCCTAAAATATCAGAGCATGCTCAGTTAAAAAAACAGAATCCGTCGCTGTCTGTTTTTTTGACAGACACAAAAAACATTACTATGTCCGTTGTCTCCGGCCGCCGGACAAACAATTTTTAATGGATCTGGCGAACGACGGATGAAATGTGAGGCCATCCGTCGCAATCCGTCACTAATACAAGTCTATGAGAACAAAAAGGATCCGGGCGCATCAGTCGCCAGATCTGTTTTTTTTCAAACTGTTGTGTGAAAGGGGCCTTACCCTTATCATTCTATCAGTGCTTTCTGTGGAAGGACACACCACTTAGACAAGGGGAATGGTAACTTCCAGTTGCCAATTTATTCATACATTTCTAGATGGAATAACTGAGGAAAATCACAATACAGAGGTATAAGAAAAGTTGTTCTAGTATTGTCATTTCATGGGGAATGCAAGTATTGTACACAGAAATGTCAGGGTAACAGGAACAGCAGACAATAAAGGGGGTATCCTGGACTTTATAGAAAAAAGTGTACATAAGCGCAAACAGGCAGCTAATTGCAACTTACCTGCCTGTTGTGTCCGGCCCCATTGTTCCCCGCCGGCACAGAGCAATCTCAGACCACTCCAGGGATGCAGAAGGCTTCTTTTCTGCTCCAATCTGTCGATGGGGTGGGACTTCCGGAGTCATTCTAACTGACAGTCGGATCCCTGCTGCCTAACTGAGGGAGCTGGCTGTCAGTCAGAATGACGTTAGAAGTCCCGCCCTGTTGCATCAGCAGAGACTGCTGAATCCCCAGCAGGACTGGTCTGTAATCGCTCTGTGCCAGGGAAGAATGGTGTCGTGCAGATATACCCTTAAACTGTGCACTCCTTCAGTCTTAGGGAATGTAAAAATAGCAATTTGTGGGCCCCAGTGAGGTGAACTTGACTGAATTTTTTTCTGAACATATGTAAAATGTGTATTTATTATCACATTATACTAAGGTCATCCTTGCTAATCAGACCAAATAAAGTCAATACACCTAAACTTAAGAGAGAAATTAGTAGTCCGGGTTTAGCTGTAACCAATCTGTTATTTGGAAAATGTATCATACATAACACATTTCACTTCCTAAAAGTGAAACAACAAAACAAACTGATAATGGAGGAAGTCAGCATGACACATGAATATAAACACTTTAGGAAGACAATTCTTGTCCCATAATGTATATCGGTGCTTAATGTGTGCTTATCTTTATGTTACAAATGATTTTATGCAAGAAACAAAATAAATTGAGCAATATTTTTAATTTTGGCATGACTTCTGACCAGCTGGTGAAATCCAGGCATCAACTTTGGTGAGCCTTTAGTAGAAAATGTTTATAATAAAATGTCAATCTGTGGACTAGTAAAGAAAATGTCTACACTACTCTACAAATCTATGGAGTGGTATGGAGAAGCAAATATTTACCATTATAGAGGTTTCTTTTGCATTCTAGAGTTAGAAAATGCTCCTTTACTATCCCATTTTGAAACTAATATCAGATATGACTCTTATTCCTTAATAATTAAAAACTTTCCACTCAAGCTCCCGCCTCTACAGCTGGCTGACAATTTCTGTACTTCCCAGACAATACACATTTGATATTGGTTTATTACATTGTTCAATCTGAAATGCTTTGTGCTTATCCAACTTTAGAACGGCCAAACACATAATATATAACTTGGCTAAGCCAACTAAGTTTGGTGGTACCAGCCGACCATCTATCGTGTATGTGGGCTTCTTGAATCTACTGTCAGGATTTGATTTCTGGTGTCCAATCATTTTGTTCCCAGAGATACAGTACAAGCAGAGGCTAAACTATCTGTTCCTTTCGAAAACACATACAAGTTCATCAACCAGCATGTACATGTGTATGCAGAGGATGGAGGATGAGAAAATGTATACGGCCTGTTTCAGTTTCCTGACCAATCTTCAATATCACACAAATCAGTGTACTAAGTAGAAGAAGAATATGCTCATATGCAGGACATTTTTGTTCTGAATTTAGTGATATAATTTACTGTTCCAGGTAATCAAGAAATTATAAATATATCATGCAATAGAAATTGGGGAAAAATGGGATAATAGCAATAGCAAAATGGGATAGCAGCTATCTTTTTATTAGTATTTATTGTTGCTTTGGATGAGCTTAATACTTCTAACACAACCTGAGAAATCAAATGATCGCTATGTCAAATTCATTAACCCTCAATGTTCTGTTATTGGCTTTGAAAGCCACATCCATCTATTCATTCCTACTGCAGCTAGTAATGTAAGAATACATGCCAAGTAGTTATGAGCGAAAGTGCTCAGATAAGGTGCTACCCCAGCATGCTCGGGTGCTAACTGAGTGACTTTGCGAGCTTAAATAATATGTCCCCGTGCCTGCATGTCTTGCAGTTGTTCGACAGCTGGAACAGATGTAGAGATTGCTCAACAAACAGGCTATCCCTTCATGTGTTGCAGCTTTCGATCGGCCGTGAGACATGCAGCCACCGTGACATATTTTTCGAGCATGCCGTAAAAAATCAAATGGCACGTGAGCATGCTGGGATAGCACCTTATTGAGCTTGTTCGCTCATCACTAATGTTAACCACCATATAATTTATGCACCTGGAGACTCCCACCATGATGGCCCTAAAAAGTCACCTGTACCTATAGCTAAAAAATCCTGCAAGCATAGTGTTTAGGAACTCTAGAAAGAGAGATAAAGAACAATTATTTGGAGAATAGTGGGAGTGTATAATAGGCAGGAAAGTTATTATATGGGATGTAGTGGTAGAAGATGCACCCAACCATGTCGCCTGAAGTGAACAAAACACACCGGTATTACAAATGGCACACGACAGGTTGGAGGTATATTATATATCCCAAATTGGGGCCCCAGGGGCCTATGGTTATACATGTATATTAGTACATCTCTTTACAAACAATGCACATGAAAACATAATTTAGCTTTGCTTTGCACTTTAATTAGTATAGAAATAAATTATTGAGGAAATCTTAATTTTCTCTCCATACTGGCTAACATGCTACAATTATATATTTTACTGTACTTGCTGATTTGAATTATGGAATGCAAAAAAATAACATGAGAAATGTGATAGAAGAACTGAGGCAAGACTAAAAGCTTGTGTTGTACACGTACAAATGAATCATCATTTATAATTATCTAATATATAATTGCCTAGAATACTACTTCCTGCAATTTGTGCCAACTTCCGTGGCTTTGTCCGGAGCTAATGTCCGGAGCTAATGTCCGGAGCTAATGTGCGGAGATAATGTCCGGAGCTAATGTCCGGAGCTAATGTCCGGAGATAAGTGACGTCAACAGTGTCCAGTGTCTGATTGGTTGCCGCCTATTGCGAGCGACCAATCAGAAACGTGCCGTACTGTGACACACTCCGCCCACCATTTTGGTGTGATTTTTGAATTTTTACCTCACAGCAAGTTTCTACTGCGTGGAGGCGGGCCCAGTGACGTTGCTCTTCAAGCTCCTGCCGAATTTCGTCAAAAAAATGATAATACCATTTACCAACCTTAAATAACAAGAATTGTCAAGAGCTGGTGAGTGCAGCCATTTTTTGTTCTTTCTTACTATTATTTATTAATTGTATTATTCTTACATTTGAATAAATAAAGTATATATGGATTCTAGACTCCCGATTCTTTAGAATCGGGCTGCCATCTAGTGTTTCATAATATAGGATCAAATCCTCTTAGGTTAAAGATCAGAGACTATAAAATTATTACTAGGCTATTACTGGGAACCTGAGCGTGTAATTGTTACTCAAAAATTCAAGAACAGCTCTGACTAGATGTGCGGTCACGCAACTGACACTGGATAGCTGATGACTCGATGGTTACTTTCTGTAGTAATCAGTAGATGTGATTGGATAAGTCTGGCCTGATTTATACAATAAAAAGCATGATACATTGGAAATCCAAGCTCTGTATTTACACGCCTACTATGGTGGCACCTTGGAAGAAAGTTGATCTGTTCGGTCAACATTTCTTTTTAAAGGAATAAATAACTTTTTACAATACTCTATAGTCAAAGTGTCCTAAACGATGACATAAAGGAGATCAGCTAAGGTGATAAAAAGTCTGAAGGCAAAACTTGTAGACAGTTTCAAATGATGATCAGAAGAATTCTCTTTTCATCTCTGGATTCTAATATGGGCTGGAACTTTGTTTCTAAGTATAGACTTTAAAATATGTGTTTAATAGTGCTCAACGTCTATAAGTGAAAGAAATGAGGACCTTTCCTATTGCATGCCTTCAAAACCTCCAATGTGTTTTTGATGGAGACAGATGTTGCCGTGGCTTTCAAACCACCACTACCCCTTGTGCCAATATGGAGGAAGCTTATTTGCACCCACTACGTTCATGCCTGTAAATAAACATTAGCACAGCCTGGTGATTAAAGCAGGTCATGACATCACTAACCAGTATCAGTCTGCCCACTCTGTTCTGAAACAGGAAGTTAAGCCACAGGTGAAAAAATATTTTTGAGCCACCAATGTGTAACTCACTCCTTGGGAATAATCTGGGGGGTTTGGCAGCATTACCGTCCATTCAGTAGACAGTAACTTTAACTTAGGCCTTTCTAATAAACCTATAATGAAGTTTATAAAACTGAGAAACACTTAAAAGCTTTTTTTCATTAATGGGATCCCCAAATTTGTATGTCACTGCCTGAATTTATTATATTGTTTTGAAAAATATTTAGAATTGAGAGTCCTCAGTGGTTGATACCTTTTAATGGCTAACTGAAAAGATGGTAACAAATTGCAAGCTTTCGAGACTACACAGGTCTCTTCATCAGGCAAAGACTAAAACAAATTCTGAAGAATCACATATTTATGCACAACATAGTATAGGAAAAAAAAAAAAGAGGGAAAAAAAACCATGGATAAGCCAGGTAACATGAAGCAGAATTACCATGGGTGATAAACAGTTACGTCCATAAATATTGGGTCAATTCTTAGATAAGGATTGTTTTATTGTCCTGTGATTAGGGTCTCTGTTGTAATGACCCTTCATGGTCTGAGGGGCAAGTTCCTTAGTTGATGTAAAAAGACATAAAGCCATGTGACACATTCATTCCTGCATTAAGAGTGTCAAAGGTCGCCATCAGTTTATATTCCCAGACTCTCCTGTCTTTCTGCAATTTGAAGTTTCCTTTCAATACAAGTAATTTCATGTCCATAATGTTAGCCATTAAAAGGTATCAACCACTGAGGACTCTCAATTCTAAATATTTTTCTATCCACTGGCTAACACGGTACCAAGATATATTTCTTTCCTGTATTATATTGTTTTGTTAATAAGCCTGATTTAAAGCACCACTCCAGTGTTCTTTTTTTTAAATTTTACTTATGTAGTGGTGACACAAATGTAAGTTCTCAGCACCTAGTCTTATACTTGCTAGCTACCATTTTATTCTGTTTTCGGCGCTGCTCCGGTTGGTCTTCTGCAAGTTGTGACCTACTCCAATGTTTTTTGGTTGAGCTGGAAGTCGCAACTCAATATAAATCTATGAGAACCAGAGAGTGGACAGAACGAGGCTCTACTAGACTTACATTGAGAGCTTGTGACTGTTTCAGTCAGTCAGAAGTTGCCATCACAGGACCGATGCGGCACCGGGAAGAGCTGATGATAACGACTGGTAAGTATAACACTAGGGTCAGGGAACTTAGATTAATGGTATCACTCCAGTGCTAAAATAAAAATACAATAACTTTGGAGTGTTCATTGAAACATTGGGTGCCACCCAAAAGAGGCATGTCTTAATTTCCTCCAAAAATGGTTTTCATAAATGGAGATGATTCCCACATGTCAAGAAATTACCTTTTGATGCACACAATCTCTATGGTACCCAGAATTACTGACATCATTGTATCTAAACTGGTCCTTATGTGCTTATCACAGAGCTGGCCTCGCCTCATAAAGACTGGCCTTGTATTTTTTGTTTTACAACTGACAGAAGAAATGAAGACGTTGGAATAAAGAGTTAATCTGAAAATGTTCTTTTTGGTAAAGCTGGTCAGTTTTCTCTTTTACACAAGCTTTCTCTATTCATTCAGACATTGGTCTTTCCATTGCAATACTGACATTCCAACACTTCCCTTCCTGCATTAATTTGAGACTAAGCGTAAATACAGAGCCTTCACTATAAATGAATCCATTTTAGCTTAGACATGCTGCCAGAGTAAGACATACAGGACGCTCAGTCTTCTAGATTGGAATATTCGTTAGACTAATCATAGTTGTCCTTGTTATCCTATGTATTTACTCTTAAAAGGAAGGAATTCATTTTTCGTATCTAATGACCCTAGTTAGAAGAAATGTACTCATGGACATGAGCTGAACTAATATTGATAAAAATGCATAAAACATCATGGAGCCTTGTACTTGGCAGGAGATCAAAGTGTCTCAATGGATACATGGGGCCACCTTACAATGAATGATGATTTAGGTCATATAATGGTTGTAATTGTTGGTCGTTCCCATTCTCACAAGATAATAAAGTTGTAATGTAAGTCTGTATTTTATAGATGTCATAGACATGACCTTCCTCTCTTACCTCATCACTACTAATGTATTCCCCTTCATCAATTATCTACAATTACGCTGCAAGAAAATATCAGCTCTAAATAGGTTGATAGGTTGGAAATGCTGCTATTGCTCCTACCCTATGGGTACACTATGTATTCTGCTGCTTTCATGCAGTATTATAGCAATACTCTCAGTGAGTTGACACTGTCTGGTCAGCATAGTGCCGACGCAAGCAGAGTAAAGTTGAAACTGCAAACAATGATGTCAGGGGAATGGAGTGAGCAAATCTAGCAACCACTGCTCCAAACACCAGCCAGTGGTTGGTGACATTGGCAACCTTTAATATGGGGCAATGACAGGCTAATTACTTCTTAAGTTGGTCGTTACCGAAGTGGACATACATTAGATAACAGTAAAACTTTGTTAGACCAATTTGTTTTTAAATATTTTTATTATTTCGAGAACTGATTTATTACTCGTATCACTTATTGTATACAACAAATATCAGAAGGTTTAAATGGCACGATGACTTTTGCAATCAGTTTTGTTTCTTGCTCGAGTGCATTAAAAATTAAATAAAAGAAACAAATTTTTGTTTAAAGTCTTATCCTGCTTGGTGTCCACAGCTATTATGCAGAGCTATTTGTCTCCATGGTTACAGGCTACAACCTGTGCATATTATGATCGTGCTTGAATCTTGAGTCAGGCTTCACTCGCTCTGCCCTCTACTTTTGCTATTTTAAAGCCATGAAAAGAAAATAGAAGGAAAAAAGACATGACCGCAAGGTAATAATGCACAGGTCTTGTTTGTAGTCTCAGACCATGGAAACACAAAACAGATAGTATTAATCAAGCCGATATGAAAAGTTACTATATATATTAGGTAAAATTGTAAAATATATTTCTGTAAATATATACACAATTTAATGCTACTAATAATGTTGTGGCATTGTGTAGAATTTCTTTTGTTTTAAAGGGAATCTGCCAATAGATAATTGAAAGTTGAATAAAATGATAGCACAGCAGAGCTAATAGCGCAGATGAATTAATACAGTACATCAGAGCTAACAGGACATCAGAGCTACCACAGTACATCAGAGCTAACAGGACATCAGAGCTACCACAGTACATCAGAGCTAACAGGACATCAGAGCTACCATAGTACATCAGAGCTAACAGGACAGCAGAGCTAAGACAGTACATCAGAGCTAACAGGACATCAGAGCTACCACAGTACATCAGAGCTAACAGGACAGCAGAGCTAAGAGAGTACATCAGAGCTAACAGGACATCAGAGCTACCACAGTACAGCATAGCTAACAGTACAGCAGATGTGAACTTTGTCTAATTACAAAAATATTTGCAGTTGTCCTTTCTCAGTGTTTCAGCTTCCATCTCCCAGGCAGCCAGTGTGGGGGAAAGACAGTACAGCCAAGCTGATAGCACAGTGAGAGGACAGCTACAAATGTGCTTGTTGTGTTTGGAGTGAGACAAGGTTCAACTCTGCGATGTACTGTGTTGGTTATAATTAGGCCCGGCTCTGTAGCAGAGATGCCAGCACTACAAGTGCTTCTGCAAATCTTTGTAATGAGAAAAAATTAACTTTTGCTTTACTCACACATCAGTATTTTTGATTAGGATTTGATCAATATTGGTATGCCAGAACCAGGGATGTCTCTATAACACAGAACAGGTGTCAATCTTTCAATTATAGCCTTTCTCTGTGAGTTCCACTTCTGACTTTGGCATAGAAATAATGGTACAAAATACTGACCAAATACTGACATGTGAACAATACCTTACTGTGTTACTGCAGAGCTGTGCGTAATATTCAGTGCAGACTGTCAGTCATTCCTTAGGTCACACTGGTAATTCCCCATTTTATTTAAAATAAAATTTTCATGCAGATTTATGTAAATGAGCTGTTAAGATCTATGTCTGGCCCATAGATCTTAACAGCTCATTTATATAAAAGAAAAATGTGTATGTCTCTGGAATAGGACATCGGATCACAGATATCAAGGTATCATTTTATTCAGCTTCCTATGGCCTTCATGCCCATATAGACAGCTCAGACGGGCTAATCATACAGACAGATTCCCTTTAAGTTGAAGAATCATAACAGTGTTGGCAATGTCATCTAGTGTGCGGTGTTGGAAGAATATACATTGCTACAGAGTGCATAAAATTAGCATACAGACATGATATAGAAGCTGTTACATCACTGCTGGTACCAGGTTCTGTTTAAAGGATGGTATGTAGAAAGGCTATGTTTAGCTTCAAATAATTAAATTGGGGAAGGAATGGCTGTGAAAAATGAAAAAAGAAAGAGCAGATGCAAGCTGTTTTCCAATTTGCTATTTAACATTTCTGTCTATCATGTGTAATTGCATGGCTGACACAAATAGCAACTGTGCTACGTTTGTTTACAGCTCAATATTACAAACTAGTATATAAAAAGTATTACAAAGGCTAATAATAAACTGCGTACAGGAAGGAAGGAAGGAAGGAAAGAAGGAAGGAAGGAGGGAAGCAAGGAAGGAAAAGGAAGGAAGGAAGGAAGGGAGGAAGGAGGGAAGGAAGGAAGAAAAAAGGAAGGATGGAAGTTATAGTGCATTGGTTAGACAAATATGCAATGTCATCATTAAAGGAGCTTTCTAGTTCCAGGGAAGTATTCCCCAAATGCTCTAAAATGCTTAAAATAACAAACAGAGATGGTACTCACCCTACCTCAGTCTAGCAATGGCTCTGGTCTCTGCTCTGGTGTCGGAGTGTTTGCTGAGGTGGTGGTGACATCACATTGACACTCAGCCTCATCGCTGTAGCCAATCACTGAGCTCAATGTCTTTGCCGAGGTAGACTGCATTAGCTGCGAAGCTCAGTGATTGACTACAGCGATGAGGCTGAGTGTCAATGTGATGTCACCACCACCTCAGCAAACACTCCGACACCAGAGCAGAGACCAGAGCCATTGCTAGACTGAGGTAGGGTGAGTACAAAACACCAAACCCGAGCAGGGGCAGGAAGCCGGCAATGGACGGGTGGAGAGTGAGTACCTGCCTTGTTTGTTATTTTAGGCATTTTATAGCATTTAAAGTCCACTTTCCTGAAAATTCTTATGGTTCCATGCAGCTCTCCCACGCGGGTTGGGAGAGCCACCGGGTCAGTCTGTGCATTATGATCTGATCTCGGTCCAATTTATACGTCTGTCTGACTGCACCCTAAACGAGATTCATCAGGTTCCGCATCCACAAATAACGCTACACGGTATCTTAACCTATACAAGCTAAAAAAAGCAATCCGACAGGTTGAATATTACCAATGAATAAGACTTTCTCCTTCATAAGGAAGCGGGCTGAAAAGATTGAAAAGAAATCTAAGACCATGTGAGAAAAATCATGAAAATGAAATGAAAGCAAACAAATCAATAATAAAATGAAGATCAATTAAATTTAATATTCATGGTGGTTACTGTTAAATGTAATGTTTTTGTACGAGAATTTCGATAGCTATGTTAATAATGAACGATAGCATTACTAGTTAGGATTTAAGAGCATAAACGCATTTTATCAGTTTAAGAGTCACTGGATCGAATTTCTTTTATCTCAGATTCGGTTCCCAAGATGAATTTTGAAGCTACATATTTTCCCTGTGCAAAAGTTGCAGCGTCTTACAATTCCAGCAAAGCAGAAGGGATTTACAGAAATCTCGTTCACGCAGTGCTTTTTTTTTTAACATAGCGTAAACTGACCTGCGGAGTGTTTTTAAATCCATGTCATTTTCTTTTGCGAATACAATGAGTCGTATGTGCAGATTATCCCTATAGACTTGCAATAAAGCGGAAGATCTTAAGGTAAAAAACGCATCTGAGTTTTTAGAGAGTTTCTGCTGCGGAAACGCAACGTGACTGTATCAATAACCTTTCATGAACGCCACATAACAGGAAGTATAAAAAACGAAGCAGCTTTATTTGAAACATGACACATCAACAGGAGACAAAAAAAGCAGATAAAAGGCAATAGAAACGCTCGTAAACAAAACATAGACAAAAAAACGCAACGAAAAAAAACGCAAGTCATCTAATTTAGCCAAAAGGTGCAGAAATGTTTAAGAAAATCTGCAACATCAAAAACTCACCAAATACGCATCGTGGGAACTTAGCGTTAATAACGTGCTGAAAACAAATCTGAAATGTGTGTTAATCTATAAAAATCACAATTTTAATTTGATCTGCAGCCTTGGGGACTGATGGAGAAGAGAATTTGTGTTGATTTTTTTTAAGGACAGAGAATGATTACACATTAAAATGTAAAATTTCATGAAGTTGAATGTATTTTAGCGCAGTGGGGGCGCTGAATTTGGATGGATGAAGTATATTATACAGGAAAAAAAATAAAATAACTGAATCTGTAGCGTTTATTTTGACGTGTATGTGACATGGATTCATCATCAAATAAATGCATTCATGGGGTGGAAAAAAACTTCCTAGTACTGTAAACCCATTGAAAGCCACTGAGAAGGAGTCATACACTCGGCTCATACACAGACGGCTGTTCTGTCTCTCACAAGAAGTCAGTGATTACTCAAAAGTAAACTTGTAAGGTTTCCGTTGCTCCAATGAACCCATTCCCTCCCCCTTATAACGGTCACATTTCTGCCTCCGATTTTCCCTGTCCTTGTCTCTCCCTCGCCCTTTCTCACATTTAAACAAGCTTTACTTTTCTTGGCGTGTATGGGCCCTCAGTAGCCCAGAGCTGGCACACTATGTGGTCCTACAGGCGAGATGAACACAGCTTTTGTTACTGGTGAGAAGTTGGACATTGGAGACACAGAGACTGGCTTGTTTGGAAGGGAGGAGGATGGGGGAGGAGGACGAGGGAGTCAGCCTGGCGTCATCTTGTGGTAGCGAAAAAAAAAACCCTTAGCATAGGAAAACGTAATAGAAACCAAAAAATGGGGAAGTGCAGCACTTAATGGGCACATGAGAACTTTTAATGCCTATTTTAACTTGAGTTTTCCACGATGGTTTATCAGGTATAGAGAACAGTATCATACACTGAGGAGTCGAAATCAACAAGTAACTAGCAAACTGCATTTTTTTACTTTTATTCTACCAGTCCCAAAAGTATATATATATTATTGTATACACTGATCTCGAGCCTTATAACGCTGATCTCATTACCTTGCTATAGAGCAAATACTGACCATAATTATTCATGAAGGTGTTTATGCTTTATCATTTATGCACTGATCTGGTTGTGTATCCGCATCTAAGTATTGTAGCACAAATTCACAATATATGAACACACACGTCGCAAATGCGCCACTGACTACTAATATTTTCCGTTGTCTATTTTTGCCACCATCGCACTTGGAAATCATAAACTAAAATATGCTCGGAGTCTATGCCTCACCAAGATTACTCAACATGTCAGTTTTTATCATCCATTCATCTTTGTCCTAATTATTTTTTTTTAATATGATGAAAATATATGAGCCATAACATATATATATATATAACATATATATATATAAGGCCAGAACAAGAAGTTTTCCCACTTCTGGCAATTTTAAAAAGACTTATTGCATCTGATGAGTGTGCCTTATAATTTCCTCTAGGGGGAGCACTTGAGCACAACATTGAAGTGTTAGAGGATGGAAATGTCAAACTAGAAGTAATAGATGAAAAAGTTTTACTAGATATTAAAGGGAACCTGTCACCATGAATAATGAAATCCAATCTGCTGGCTCCATGTTATAGGGCTGGGAGAGCTGATGTATAGTTTTGTGAGAAACAATCTTGTATTACCTGTGATTTCATCATAAGCCTCTGATTCTGTGAGAAAAGATTCAGTATAATCTGTGTTTTAGTGAATATAATCCTCTGCTTATTCTGAGATTTTCAGTCCAGTGGGCGGTCCTTTAAGTGACTGACAGCATTCTTTGTGTAAGTGTGCATAGAGAGATAGCTGTCAGTCACTGATAGGACCGCCTACTGGGCTGAAAATCTCAGAATAAGCAGAGGATTATATTCACTAAAACACAGATTATACTGAATCTTTTCTCACAAACCTAAATTTCAATCTACTCAGCTCCTCCTGCTCTATAACATTGTCCCCACAGATTGGATGTCATTTCCATGATGACATTTTACCTTTAAAATATCTATCTATCTATCTATCTATCTATCTATCTATCTATCTATCTATCTATCTATCTATCTCTCTACTATATATCTGTCTATCTATCTAATATCTATCTATCTATCTATCTATCTACTATTTATCTATCTATCTATCTATCTATTATCTATCTACTATATATTTATCTACCTATCTATCTAATATCTATCTATTATCTATCTATCTATTTATCTACTATCTATCTATCTATCTATCTACATTAAAAAAATGGAACAGAACAACACTATATTAGTGGGGCTTGAAAAAGGCTCAGTGTGAGTGGAAACATCGCCACTCCATGTGGGTCTGAACAAAACCCACCTTTTCACTTGAAATACATATGGAGTCTTGCCTTTTTTTCTTCTTTATTTATCTATATCTGCTCTATCTTTCTTTCTATCTTTCTTTCTATCTATCTATCTATCTATCAATCTTTCTATCTATCTTCCCATCTCTCTATATATCTATCTATTATCTATCTATCTATCTATCTATCTATCTATCCATCCATCCATTTTCTATCTCTCTATCTATCTATCTATCTATCTATCTATCTATCTATCTATCTATCTGTCTATCTATCTATACATCATCTATCTATCCATCTCTCTCTATATCTATCTATTATCTATCTATCTATCCACTATCTATCTATCTATCTATCTATCTATCTATCTATCTATCTATCTATCTATCTATCTATCTATCTATCCATCTCCATATCTATCTATCTATCTATCTATCTATCTATCTATCTATCTATCTATCTATCTATCTATCTATCTATCTATCTATCCATCTCCATATCTATCTATCTATCTATCTATCTATCTATCCATCTCCATATCTATCTATCTATCTATCTATCTATCTATCTATCCATCCATTATCTATCTATCTATCTATCTATCTATCTATCTATCTATCTATACATCATCTATCTATCCATCTCTCTATATGTCTATCTATTATCTATCTATCTATCTATCTATCTATCCACTATCTATCTATCTATCTATATATCCATCCATCCATCCATTATCTATCTATCTATCTATCTATCTATCTATCATCTCCATATCTATCTATCTATCTGTCATATCTATCTATCTATCATCTCTATATCTATCTATCTATCTATCTATCTATCCATCCATTATCTATCTATCTATCTATCTATCTATCTATCATCTCCATATCTATCTATCTATCTATCTATCTATCTATCTATCTATCTATCTATCTATCTATCTATCTATCCTTCTCTCTCTCTCTCTATCCATCTATATCTATCTATCTATCTATCTATCTATCTATCTATCTATCTATCTATCTATCTATCTATCTATCTATCTATCTATCTATCTATCTATCTCTCTCTCTATCTATCTATATCTCTGATATCTATCTCATATTGATCAATATCTCTCTCAATCTCAGTCTCGATCCACTTACATTTCCTTAATTATTTTCGCACATCCTCTTTCCAATCTAGAGCTGTGAGTTGATGATAGAAGCAATGATAACTGTACAAATATACAAGTAAAGTGTGTATATCTTGGTCCGGAACCATGTGCTCCTTTCTACACGGTTCTTACCTGCCGAGCATCACTAATCTCATGACAAATGTTTATTCCTTACTTCTTCAATTCCCCAATATTTATTTTCTTTTTTCCGCTCCTCATTTCCATATCATCTTAAAATAACCCAGCTCCCTGATTTTCCACATGAAATGCCCACTTTGAACAGTCAGTGCTGAACTAATTCATCCTCCGCTGGAATGCTGGTAATACAGGAAACCTTAATATAGTGGTTTAAGGAAAGAAAGTGGAAAGTTTGACAGAAGAGCAGCTCTAAGTGTGTTACCAGCTTTCCTGTCCGTACCCTCTCCTCCCTCCACCTTGAATGGAGATTTATGTTCAGGCCAGCCAATAGTCATACCTTGCCTTTCCACTATAAACCCCGATTTTCTGTCATTAAGAATGATGTAGTGTGTGGTGATCGCTCCCCTCGCTTTTTCCCTTTCTCCTCTATGTACAGAATATATGGATGTCAATTTTAGCAATACTTTACACTTGTTTCTTTCACATTCTTCAAGAACATTAGCTATATGTAATCTTTCTATACTAACAGAAGAGAAGTCGCATAATGACATAGCAGAGCTGAAAATGTCAGCTTTAGGATATGCTCACACGATCATATTTTCGGTTCTGGTGCTGTCCATTAAAAAACGGATCGCACTAAGATCAATGTTTTTTTTTTCACTGACTGCATCTGCCTGTGAAAAAAAAAATCGCAGCATGCAAGATATTCCACCAAAAGTATATAGGATTAGCCAAAAATATCTATGGGAGTGTGAACCAAATCAGATGCTAAACGGAGATCTGCAGCCACAGTATGGCATCCAGGACTGTGAATGGCCCTGTAAATGATTAATGGCTGCGGCTGTAAAAACGGATTGTATATGGATGACAAAGGAAAAAAAATTTGTCCCACTTTTCTGGATGCAACTTTGACGGATTTTTCATACTGTGGTGTAACCCGGTGGGTTTCTGGTTAGAAACCTATGGTTGTGACTGATTACTATTTCTCGCACAGGACTTCCGTCAGCCCAACATACTTATCTTAGAGATTAATCATAGTGCAGCAATCAGCCTCATACGGTCAGCTCTGCTACATCTGCATGCATCATTTCTCGTTGTTTTTTACAGACTATGGTGTCCCCATTAAACTCACTTGAAGAGCCTGTAGAATTGGTCACAAGGGATCCCTGGATCATCATTCCGTTGGGGGGCGAATTCTCATTGAAGTGACCCATCTAGTATGTGTAGGGCTAATCTGCATACAGCCTAATCAGCTGCTTTATGTCTCTATATTATGGCCACCTGTGTGATCACTAATCTACAGCTCCGATTACTAAAACGAGATGAAAATGGCTAATTACCGCTGTATTAGTCACGTACAATGCAAATAAAAAACATTATGACCACAACTTTCTACTTTCTTCTATATAAAGTGTCTCCCTGAGACCAGGAAAGGTTGTCATTAATAAAGGAGCCGGCAGAGGGATGTAGTCCAGGAGCTTCACCGCTACATTTGGCTGAGAGTCCTCTCAGGACATCAAACATGCGGTGCCACCAGTAAATGGATTTACCATGTATAGATGTAGCAGAGCTGAGTGTGTCGTTTCTTACTTTGGGCATTCGGATACATGTATCAGTGGTTGATACCTTTTAATGGCTAACTGAAAAGATGGTAACAAATTGCAAGCTTTCGAGACTACACAGGTCTCTTCACCATTCACAAAATCTGAAGGTATCAACCACTGAGGAACTTAAGATTTTAGTATTTTTCTACCGGCTAACACAGTACAAACATATATGTTTTCTGCATCTTAATACAATATAGTATCTCTACCTGCAGTCCTATGTAAAATCACAAATCACGTATATGGCTAGGGTAACACTATAAAACATTGTCAACTATAAGTTCATTTAATATTTTACTATGGGAAACAGCAGTCACTGATCAGACGTATTGCAATGTTTGCAAGGGACTTTTTTTTTTGCCTAAGTAACTTCTATACTAACTTTTTTTCTGACTTGTGTGTGCGGATTTGCTGCGTTCTAGTCCTAGTCTAACACTTGGCCTTACAACGAATTTTTCCAAATAATACATCTGTCATTTCATTCATTTCCTTTTTTATTGCCATATATATCATTTTGGTATATAAAGACATATCCCTCCCACTAACAAGCTAATCACATTAATTCTATCTGTTTATATGGAGTCAACACAAAATATTTTTTTTTTTTTACCTTTACAAGTTCAGTGCAGAATGTGAATATATACGTCCCATACACCTGGCAGAAAACGTAGATTTTGTTGGGTTTCTTTGCGGAGTTCTTGTTTCTATGAGGAGAACGGTTGTCTTCTTTCGGATGTTTTCTTCAGCAGCCTCCGGATGTTTCCCAGCCTTCCACCTTTACAAGGCGAAATCCCCCTTTATGGTTTGTACTATGTCAGGTCCCTTTGCGGGCAGTTGAGGCAGCAGCAGGAGAAGTAGCAGGGCTGTAGTGTATTGTAAGTGAGGATGAAGGAAAGAATTTTTTTTCGAAATCAGACCAAGTTTAGCAGGCACTGACTTCCAGACTCCTCCTGTCAACTTTTTTTTTTTCTCCCCCAGATAACTCCTGGAAATGCCTGCTGATTAGTAAGTCTGCTGGACACTCCTGCTATAAGGTAGGCACACATCCAGGGGCAGCAGACTGCAGACAGAGGGGCTTCAAAAAGAGTTGGAGTGTTTTACATCAGTACAAGCTCCTGCCCCCCCTGGGGTGTCCCATCTTTGGGAAGGTTATACCTATAAAAGGGCTCAAGCTATAAGTGGACACAACCTGCAGTGGATGGGAGAAAGCTACTTCTATGCCGTTAGATAGCTAAAAGTGCAAATGTAGCAGAGCTGAAATTGTTCATCACGTCCAGAAGAATTCACAGTGATATCTCTGTAACTTATGAAGTTGCGTTATATTCAATCCTATGCTGATACTCAGGGGTGGACATACCATTGGGGCCCAAGAGGTAAGGGGGCTCATTTACACCTCCAAAGCATGCAAAGCTTTCCATTTTTAGGAGCTCTTAGACTACAAAGGGCCCGTATATTGGGGCCCTTTTCTGTCTGTGTCCGCCAGTGCTGGTACTACAATATCCAGCAGCTCTGGGACAACCGACCAACTTAGTTTTCACATATCTGCAGATCCCAAATATTCCCATTATATATTGATTAGGGTCCAGTTTCCTTTATTGATCTTCCATGTCCCAGCACGTCCTCATTAATATACAGATCAAACTCTTTAGAAATACCCTGGCTTAGGGAATGAGGAAAAAGAAACAAGTGCGGCGCTTCCTCTGAGCGTAATACGTTTTTACCAACAGTTTAAAAAAAAATTATTTTAATTGTGGTTATGCTCACCTTCTATCGGTAAGAAATGTACGTTGAGATTCTCAAGGAATCAATTCTTTAGGCAACTCTTCTCCGTATGTTGTATAATCCAATAAGGTGTGCAGCTCACTTTGGAGAACTATGTGTTGATCCTGCTTCGGATCCACATCACATAGGTGGCGACTTCAAAGGAAAAATAAACTCCAAGCAAATGTGGCGCTAAGCACCTACGGATTTTTCGAATGCATCCACTTCCAGTGAAAAAATGTTAATAAAAATTCATTTATTTTCTCAAAATAAAAAAAATAAAATATATTTGTAAAATATTTTTAAAATACAGTACAACGCGTTTCGGCTGCTAATATTACAGTGCAGCCTTCATCAGGTAGCAAAAACAAAAAAAAAACAGACATACAATAAGCACTATAAGATGATCAATTTATAGTGCATTTTATAGTGCTTATTGTATGTCTGTTTTTTTTTTTTTTTTTTTTTTGCTACCTGATGAAGGCTGCACTGTAATATTAGCAGCCGAAACGCGTTGTACTGTATTTTAAAAATATTTTACAAATACCGGTATATTTTATTTTTTATTTTGAGAAAATAAATGAATTTTTATTAACATTTATTCACTGGAAGTGGATGCATTCGAAAAATCCGTGGGTGCTTAGCGCCACATTTGCTTGGAGTTTATTTTTCCTTTGAAGTATAAGAAAACTGGGAGATTTGGAGTCTCTGGGATCTTAGTAGCGTATTTTACACATTGAATGCATAAACATTAAAATCAATTAAAAAGTCACCAAATCTAAAGTTTTCCCCTTTTTATGTTTGCTGTACATTTGGATAATTCCTATTTTGGCTGCATCCCTGCTATCAGACATTTTAGGATGGGTACATGCTGATGGTAGCGTTCCGCAATGGAAATCAAGGCGATAGATAACTGAGGAACAATGCGAGCCTACTGTGTAAGCTACACTCTTATAATCTACAATGGATGTAATAACACACCACACAAGATAAGTACAAAGAATACAAGTATTAACTAATAATGATAATATTCCTATCAACTATATGATCAACAGCACCTTGTAATGTGGAGAGTAATAAACATACTATACATAATATAAAACATCTAGCAGCGATGGTGCAATGAGTAAAGACCGTGTCTGTAAGGGGAATTACCTCAGAATCGTCACTCGGCATGTATTCATCTCGGAACAAAATTTTGCTCATTGATCTAGTTTTTTATCTAGATATATAGTCTGAGTGGCTTGTTGACTCCCCCAGGGGCGCCTGCAAAGCCCTATCTCTTAGTTAGTGCCCTAAGTGAAAGAATAGGGGAAAAGGCATGGACTAGAGCAGTGGGGACGCAGAAAGAAAAGGGCCTCTGTGCAATAACAGTATATGAGTCCCGTACAGTCCTATAGTTTGGTCTATGACAGAAGCTGCTTGCTGATTTGGAGGTGGAAGTGGCCCCCTTACCTCTTGGGCCCCTGTGCACAGGTTGCATCAATGATATATTCACCTCTGGACAAAAGGTCTGTTTACAACAACCAACCAGCGGCACAATCTGCTGATCGGTAGACTGCTACTGATTGGCAGCCCGTTTACACAAGCAAATGATGCACACTGAGCGATATATGCTCATCGCACATAAACTGCCACTGTTCTCGACAGCCCAAGTCCTGTTTACACAGAACAATGCGCCGCCAAGAACGATGATCTTTTATGCTGCATAGAAGACCCTTCTCACCCAATGAACAAGCTTTTTGCTCATTCCTCAGATTATCAACAACCTGTTTACACAGCAAGATCATCGTGAAACCAGCTTTTTTAACAATGCCCATTCACAATTATCTAGCAGTTTAAATACTCCTATACTCAAGTGGACCTTACTTGTGAACACTTAGGCCCCAATTCATCAAGATTGGCATTTTTGTATACTAGCCTTGAGTAAGATACACCAAATTCATTACACGGTGTGTGCCTCTTAATCAATTTGATGAATATTTTAGCTGCTATGCACCCCCGTAAGAAATGTCAAGGACTGGTGAACTTTTCTGTCGTACTTAATGCCACTTTTGTGATATTAATTCTAATGAATTTGTCTGTTGCATTCAGCCCTTCTCCCTCCTGGACAAACTCCGCCCACTTTTCAAACGAGGGCGGACCGGCCCCAAACTGGTGTAAAAATTGCAAAAGTTGAAATTTTTTTATACAAATTATCCACAAATATTCCGATGTTTTAAGCTGTTTTATGCCAGAGAACAGTGTGGGGGTATAAACAATGATTTTTATAGAAGTTATAAGAGGTTGATCCTAAACAGATATGTAGTAATACAATTATAAGATTTAATGTTTTGTTTTGTTCAAAATTAAATGATTAATTAATAATTTTTCAATATTATAATGAATAATATTTTTAAACAAAATATCACAGTTCCAGAGGACAAGGTCTATGATGTTTTTTCGCATGAAAGAGAAGATGAGCTTAGTTTTCGAAATAGACTGTGCTCTCTGTAGGAATAGACTTCTGTGGTATATGCAAAGTAGCGGCATACAAAGTGGTACATTTCCAAGACAAACCATCTTAACCAAAAATTATATCTTTGAACAAACATGGTATAAACGGAGATTAGAGTTGGTGAATTTGCCAGACGGAGCTGTTTTAGGGGTGGCCAGAGGTTCTTTTTTGCCCAACATGACTACTTTTCCACTAA
Source organism: Ranitomeya imitator (assembly GCF_032444005.1). Classification (NCBI taxonomy): domain Eukaryota; kingdom Metazoa; phylum Chordata; class Amphibia; order Anura; family Dendrobatidae; genus Ranitomeya; species Ranitomeya imitator. The sequence continues at coordinate 537,457,744 of NC_091285.1, forward strand.
GACTTAGATTTATAATATTTAATTTCTTCTTCACTGCATGAGTATCAGAGATTCAGAAAATTATAATTTTTTTTAGCAAAGAGATGACGTTTGGAATCACTCAGAATTTTGTGAAAATAATTTACATATGATAACATCACAACAATGTGTTACGTGCACAAGAAACTGACATCAGTCAGTGTAATCATAGAAAAGTAGCTTTACTAATCATGTAAATTTTTTTTTAAGTTTCCCAACCTTTAAGCCTCTTATCAAATTTTTTAACTTATTGAGAGAAATGCAAAGTTATCTTTACAATATGTCTCACAAATTAATCCCAAAAGTCAGCCCGATTTATAAAATTATTTTAGAATTTAAACCAAAAACTGTATTGGGTATAAATAACATGACAAACTGCTCACCAATTTTCAAGAGAACCCTTTCACCAGGTGGTCAAAAGTGGGCATTTTTGACTCTTAAATTATTCTGGCTGATCCCTTGGGTAATCCATTATTATTTTATTTTCTTTTTAATTATACCTTTCGGTTCCAGAGATATGGGATTTTTTTATGATCTTTACCAAGGGAAACGTGCTGAAAGGGTAAGGCTAAGTTCACACTGCGTTAGTGCAGTCCGTTCTACGTATACGTTAAACGGACTGCGCTAACACAAGTGCCGACGTTGGCACAGCGCTAGTGCAGATGGAGCATCTGCTAGCTCCATCTGCTAGCTCCATCTGCGCTAGCACTGACGGACCCAGAAATGCTGCAGTCCGCGTCTCGGGTCCGTCACTCAATGACAGCACATTGCTAGCACATGCCCATTGTGGGCGTGCGCTAGCGATGCGTCCGACATAGGGGATAATGGCGGCGTTAACGGACTACGTTATGCTGTGGTGTAACGTAGTTCGTTAAACAGGTCACACTAACGCAGTGTGAATCCAGCCTAATAGTTTAGAGCAGCCTAAGAACCCAACCCTGCCTCAGTAAAGACCATAAAAATAGCACTAAATAAAAAATCCTGAAAGTCCGGAACTACATTAAAAATAAAAATAAAAAATACAGTACTCAGGTCAACAGTGGGAATAATATAAGGGAAAAAGCTGACCTCTTTTATCCTGGCTATAATGCCTTAATACGATTTGAGTTTTTTTGGCTTTAAGGTGGCTCACTATAGCTCTTCTTGGACTGTATTTGGCTTTATTTTGTGAAAGTAAAAATTTCACTTTTCAAGACTTTACAAATGTTATATGTCACTTTGTGACTTTTGTACCGCTGTACATTGACAAAGAATGCACTTTGGGAATGTTTGGCATTAAAGAGGTATTGCAGGTACATATACAGCTCTGGCAAAAATTAAGAGACCACTGCAAAATGTTTAATTTGTCTGATTTTTCTCTTTATAGGTATATTTTTGAGTAAAATGTAAATTGTTCTTTTATTCTATAAACTTCTGACAACATGTCTCTGAAGTTCCAAGCAATAAATTTTGCATTTTTTTTCTGAAAAGAAGAAATGGTCAAAATAAAAAACAAAACAAAACAAAACAGTGCTTTCAGAACTCAAATAATGCAAAGAAAACAAGTTAATAATCATTTAGGAACAACAATACTAATATTTTAACTCAGGAAGAGTTCAGAAATCAATATTTTGTGTAATAACCATGACTTTTAATCACAGCTTTCATGCATCTTGGCATGCTTTCCACCAGTCTTTCACACTGCTCCTGGCGCAAAAATGTAAGCAGTTCTTCTTTGTTTGACGGCTTGTGACTATCCATCATCCTCTTGATTACATTCCAGAAGTTTTCAATGGGGTTCAGGTCTGGAGATTGCGCTGCTCATGACATAGTTTTCATGTGGTGGTCTCTTAATTTTTGCCAGAGCTGTATATCCATGGATTCCTTGGTAGTTCCATAAGGAAGAAGCAGTCTATCTAATATTTTCAATCACTGAGCTCTTCATCTGCTGGTGTAGGTCCACTGTGTTTTATCAAGACCAAAGTCAGCGCAGCCGTCTACCAGGAAATTTTAGAGCACTTCATGCTTCCCTTTGCCAAAAAGCTTATTGGAGATGGAAATTTCATTCTACAGCAGGAATTGGCACCTGTCCACACTGCCAAAAGTACCAATTCCTGGTTAAAAAACAACAGTATCACTGTGCTTGATTGGCGAGCAAACTGGTCTGTCCTTAACCTCATAGAGAATCTATGGGGTATTGTCAAGAGGAACATGAGAGACACCAGACCCAACAATGCACATGAGCTAAAGACTGCTATCAAAGCAATCTGGGCTTCCATAACACCTCAGCAGTACCAAAGGCTGATCGCCTCCATGCCATGCCATATTGATGCAGTAATTGATGCCAAAGTAGCTTACTGAACATACCGTATTTTTCAGAATATAAGATGCACTTTTCCCCCAAAATTTGGGGGGAACATGGGGGTGCGTCTTATAATGTGAATATACCTTACTGGTATTGTTGCTGCAGGCCGCAGGCTGGGATGAAGGGGTGTCTGGTGGTGCTGCAGGTGTCTTGCGCTGCTACCCAGTGCTCGGCAGGTGTCTTCAGTGCCCAGCGGCGCTGTGGGGGTGTCCGGTGGTGCTACTGCAGGTGTCTGGTGCTGCTGCCCGGTGCTCTGTTGGTGTCTCTGGTGCTGTGGGTGCGTGGCTGGCGCTGCCTGATGCTGCTGCGGCAGTCTCTGGTGTTGCCAGGGCCCATCCCGGCAGTCCCATGAGTTCCTGTGTGGTGGACTCTGAGAAAATGGCCGCTGAGTGGAGTGGCACATGTGCAGATGGAGATCTCGGCACCGAGATCTCAGGAGATGAGATTTCAGCGCTGAAATCTCATCTCCTGAGATCTCCATCTGCACATGTGTCGCTCCACCGGCGACCATTTTCTCGGAGTCTACCTCACAGGAAATCATGGGACTGCCGGGGCTCTTGCCTTTCACAAAATGTCAGCAGAGCCCCAGCAGCACTAGAGACCACTGCAGCAGCACTGGGCAGCGCCATCCAGGCTCCCGCAGCCCCAGAGAGACCAGCAGAGCACCGAACAGCAGCATCGGACACCTGCAGCAGGACCGCCGGACACCCCTTCATCCCAGCCTGCGGCCTGCAGCATCATCCCACTTCTGTCTCCCCCAGCAGGGACCCTAGGACCCCGCTTCGCCGCAGCCACAACCCCCAGTAAGCAACAAGACGCATGGATTATAAGAAGCACCACCATTTTATTTAAAAAAAAACATTTTTTTCCTATTTTTCTCCTCAAAATTTGGGGAGCGTCTTAGAATCCGGAGCGTCTTATAAAGCGAAAAATACGGTACATTTCAGTAGGCCAACATTTCCGATTTTAAAATCATTTTTAAAGATGGTGTTATAAAGTATTCAAATTTACTGAGATAGTGACTTTTGGGTTTTCATTGGCTGTCAGCCATAATCATTAACATTAACAGACATAAACACTTGAAATAGATCATTCTGTTTGTAATGACTCGATCTAATATAGAAGTTTCACTTTTTGTATTGAAGAATTGAAATAAAATAGCTTTTTGATGATATTCTAATTTTGTGAGATGCACTTGTAGCTCTTTTGCTCTACATTTCAGAGAAAACATACTTTGTTAAGCCTTCCTGGTAGCACGTGTCTCGGATGTAAAATTGGAGGCCATTCCCTTGCCCAGCTACCCTAGACTGATTTATCTGTCTCTATGTGTGTGTGTGTGTATAGGGAACAACTTGCCAGTTTAGTCACCATGGAGTTGCCTTGGACTAGCCATTCAAGGAGCACAGTCTCCAGCTTCCATTTCAAAGTATGTTTTCCCTGAAATGCCCCAGCATCTCCTAATAAAACATAGATGGCTGCAATAATGCTGCCTGTATCTGATTTTTGCTATGTTTACATTATTTTCAAATTCTGGGAAGTTTATTGTTTAAAATTCACAATTTATGTAATTCTCAATTGCTGACAGAATCTTACATCTTGTGAATTAACTGTTTAATTGTGTAAATCAACATTCACATTGTGCATTTGGGAACCATTGAAGCATCTGATACTTTGAAGTAATATATACCTATGAACAAGGAACTCTGTGTTTTACGAGTATGGCTAGTGAACGAACAATATACTCTTTATTTTGAGAAACAGTAATTATAGATATTTGTTTTGATCTGACATTCATGGGTTTTTCTAATATGACTAGTATTGGACGTAGGTCGTGAAATAGTTGGTATCTACAAGTCTGTATTTAATTCTTATCATTCTTAGAAGCATGTAGTATACAGTGGGGCAAAAAAGTATTTAGTCAGTCAGCAATAGTGCAAGTTCCACCACTTAAAAAGATGAGAGGCGTCTGTAATTTACATCATAGGTAGACCTCAACTATGGGAGACAAACTGAGAAAAAAAATCCAGAAAATCACATTGTCTGTTTTTTTTAACATTTTATTTGCATATTATGGTGGAAAATAAGTATTTGGTCAGAAACAAACTTTCATCTCAATACTTTGTAATATATCCTTTGTTGACAATGACAGAGGTCAAACGTTTTCTGTAAGTCTTCACAAGGTTGCCACACACTGTTGTTGGTATGTTGGCCCATTCCTCCATGCAGATCTCCTCTAGAGCAGTGATGTTTTTGGCTTTTCGCTTGGCAACACGGACTTTCAACTCCCTCCAAAGGTTTTCTATAGGGTTGAGATCTGGAGACTGGCTAGGCCACTCCAAGACCTTGAAATGCTTCTTACGAAGCCACTCCTTCGTTGCCCTGGCGGTGTGCTTTGGATCATTGTCATGTTGAAAGACCCAGCCACATTTCATCTTCAATGCCCTTGCTGATGGAAGGAGGTTTGCACTCAAAATCTCACGATACATGGCCCCATTCATTCTTTCATGTACCCGGATCTGTCGTCCTGGCCCCTTTGCAGAGAAACAGCCCCAAAGCATGATGTTTCCACCACCATGCTTTACAGTAGGTATGGTGTTTGATGGATGCAACTCAGTATTCTTTTCCTCCAAACACGACAAGTTGTGTTTCTACCAAACAGTTCCAGTTTGGTTTCATCAGACCATAGGACATTCTCCCAAAACTCCTCTGGATCATCCAAATGCTCTCTAGCAAACTTCAGACGGGCCCGGACATGTACTGGCTTAAGCAGTGGGACACGTCTGGCACTGCAGGATCTGAGTCCATGGTGGCGTAGTGTGTTACTTATGGTAGGCCTTGTTACATTGGTTCCAGCTCTCTGCAGTTCATTCACTAGGTCCCCCCGCGTGGTTCTGGAATTTTTGCTCACCGTTCTTGTGATCATTCTGACCCCACGGGGTGGGATTTTGCGTGGAGCCCCAGATTGAGGGAGATTATCAGTGGTCTTGTATGTCTTCCATTTTCTAATTATTGCTCCCACTGTTGATTTCTTCACTCCAAGCTGGTTGGCTATTGCAGATTCAGTCTTCCCAGCCTGGTGCAGGGCTACAATTTTGTTTCTGGTGTCCTTTGACAGCTCTTTGGTCTTCACCATAGTGGAGTTTGGAGTCAGACTGTTTGAGGGTGTGCACAGGTGTCCTTTTATACTGATAACAAGTTTAAACAGGTGCCATTACTACCGGTAATGAGTGGAGGAAAGAGGAGACTCTTAAAGAAGAAGTTACAGGTCTGTGAGAGCCAGAAATCTTGATTGTTTGTTTCTGACCAAATACTTATTTTCCACCATAATATGCAAATAAAATGTTAAAAAAACAGACAATGTGATTTTCTGGATTTTTTTTTCTCAGTTTGTCTCCCATAGTTGAGGTCTACCTATGATGTAAATTACAGACGTCTCTCATCTTTTTAAGTGGTGGAACTTGCACTATTGCTGACTGACTAAATACTTTTTTGCCCCACTGTATGTTTTCAAATCTCTATTGTGAGGATGTTATTATAAAACTTTTTTTTAACTAAATCTAAAAAAATAATTTTCCCAATATAGTCAGTAAAGTTGAAACATATATGAAACTTCAATTTAAAGAAAACTCTAAACATACTGTAATAGCAGATGATGAAACTATGAGGAAGTGAAAAGATGGAGAAAATGAATATGTGGTATAGCAATTGTTCATAATTAATTGTATCAGCACCATGGACAGGGAATGAAAGCGATAAGTCAGACAATAAGGATGCTAAGAATGAAGAGATGACAGCATATTAACATATTAAGATCCCTAATGCCTGCGCTAAGGACACAAGTGAGTCAATAATACTTTATTTTCTGCTGTATTTGCACCTTGAAAGAAAGAAGAAAATTAAATACTTACTGATTCACTTAATGAAATTTCTTTGGAACATAATATATCTATGATTCAGAACATATTTTAAGTGCTATAAAAATTTTTTAAATGGATAGATTGATAGAAAGATGATAGAAATCATGAAAAGTTTGGCTGAAAACATTAGAAAAATCTTTCTGTACTTGTTGTAATATCACTAGAAATAGCAGATTGTGTGAAATATGAATTGCCCAGCTTTGCAGAATTTTACCAAAAAATACCTTTGGCGCCAATTGCAACACTGAAGAACATGATCCAGAAGAATACAGGCTGGCGTCTGGAATCAAGGATGTGCCAGGTGCCTCTTGGGGACTGGGTCATGTCAGTTGAGCAGGATACTGAGGAGGTTTTGGAGAAAAGAGATAACTGTCTCCTAATGGTGGAAACAGATGTAGCTTCCAAATGTAGAGGCTTCACCGCCTGTCACAGATGTGGTGGTGCATTGCTGCTACTAAAAACATTCACCCAATGAGCCTTAGAAATCATGTACTGTTCCCCCCTATAGTTGCTGGTCCAGGTGTCTATAGGTATTAAGAGAGTGGCATGCGATCTCTTGCACATCACAACACAGAGGGGACACCCCTTTCTATGAGAAATAATGCCGGCTGAATATGTTCCAGTGAGGCTGAACACACACCATAATTTCTAGAAAGGCGGCAGACTCCACGAGATGGTACAGCAGCATCAGCACCCTTGACCAGTTGAGTTTATTTGGAAAACCAGCAAATGACCAAGTGCATTCTTGTCTGCTTAACACATATTCAGGGATGGATATTTGCAATAAAGAAGGAGGGGTATTTAGAGTATGACAAGCAGACAGAAGAGGCAAAAGTGTGACCTGCAGTTGGTACTACTACTGCCAGAAGGGTTTCTGCTAGCAGTGCTGGTAGTGCTGTTGTAAGCAGCTTCCACATTTTTTTCATGATTTGTTTGTTTTTTTCCATTAAGCTACGACATCTGTTATCTATGCCATGATTTAGTTTAGCGTACATTTTTAACGTAATAATAATTAGTGATGAGCGATCGTGCTCATCATTACTTGGTACTTGATCAAACATCAGTGTGGTCAATATGCTCATTATTCGGTGAGTATTTTTTGAATGCTCAAGTGAGAGCTCGAGTCGCCACCCCACATATTTGGTGCTTTTTTGACAGCCAATAAACATGTGGAGATTGCCTGCCATTCACTTTAATGTTGAGCCATCTTTGCTGTGGCATTACTGTGATTGGCTGGCCGCATAGCATCATCAGGTCTATAGAAGGTCTATGTGAGACCTGTGACGTTATGCTCATCACACTGTTTCCCAGAAACAGGCAGAACAGGCAGAGGTGTTGCTAAAAGAGGGACAGAATTGTAAGTGCATACAAGTAGGGATTCAGCCACATTTATATTTATTTCAACTACAACAACAGCTCTTCTTAGAGCTAATGATAATCAATATTAATGATGCTATTAGCAGCACTTAGGGAGAGGTTGTGTTGAAGGGATCGTGTTGGATCATTCAGTTGTCCCTACCTCAGTTCTTGGAACACATGCGTAAATATGCAGCCACCCACCCATAGGCCAAAATACTAAACAGTCACATTTCTAGACTGCTTGCCCTGGAATTATTGCCACTTAGGCATGTGGAAATAGAAGCTTTCTGCAACCTCATGGTGGTGGCTATCCCTTGGTACACAGTCCCCAGCCACCACTATTTTTCCCAGTGTGCCATCCTCACCTTACACAAGCACGTGTCCCATAACATCAGCGGTGCCCTGACCAATGCTTTTATTGTGAAGGCCTACTTAACCACGGAGACCTGGACATGTGCTTGTGGTCAGGATGCTACACTTCCCTGATGGCACACTGGGTGAACATTGTGTAAGCTGGGAACCAGTTGGACCCTGGGACAGAACACGTGCTACTGACACTGAGGATTATGGGCCCTCATTCAATCAGGTTTGCCCCACCTTCTACAGACATTTGTGCACTTCCTCCTCCTCACCCTTCATCTCAGAAACATCAACATCAGTTCCAAGCTGGAAGCACTGCAGCGCTGCCTTGCCCAAGTGGCAACAAGATCTGCTGAAGCTAAACTGTTTAGGTGAAAATCCACAAACCGCCACAAACCAGAGTAATCTTTGGCTCTTGCGCCTGAACCTAGGAAGGCAAAGAGCAATACTTGAATACCAGCTACACCATGACTATCAGTATTCCAGCACCCGTATTTATCCTGCCATCTGCAACGTTTCGGTCCGTGGACCTTTTTCAAGCATGCTTGAAAAAGGTCCACGGACCGAAACGTTGCAGATGGCAGAATAAATACGGGAGCTGTTTTTTTCACAATTGCTGTGGTGCTGTCCTTCTCTTCATGCGCTTCTGGATTTACCTACTGGGATGGATCCCCTAGTGAGGACGTGCACTCTGCTGTCCATAGAGACATTGCCATTATAGGGTGCGGCTTTACAATTAATATCAGTATTCCAGTCAGCCTCCGCACATAAGAGATGATGAGTGGGAATTGATGTCCGACATCTGTGCGATTCTCCAAGACTTTGAGGACTCAACAAAAATGGTGAGAGGTGACGATGCCATAATCAACATCACCATCCCGCTTCTCTATCTACTGAAATGCTCACTGCTCCAATTTAAAGAGGTGGCTTTGCAGGTGAAGGAAGTTAAGATGGAGCAAGAAACTATACTGGGTGATGCTACACAGCTCAGCCCCATCTCATTTTCTCAATGGGATAGGGTGATAATGAGGAGGAGGAGGACAAACAGTAGCTGGTTGCTTGTGCTACAGATGGTTTTACACACACCACCTTCATATCGTCTGTTCAGCATGGATGGACGGAAAATATGGAAGAAGGGGAGGAGGACAACATTGGCAGTTGTCCTCTTGGTGGGGACAAGAAAGGCATGGCTGTTGGCAGTCTGGCAGGCATGGCTGAGTTTATGTTCTGCTGCCTTTCCTGTGACCCTCACGTTGTATGCATTTTGGCCAAGACTAATTAATGATTGGTCATCCTTCTAGACTCACCCTACAAGGAGAACTTTCCATCACTCTTTCCTGTGGCAGAGAGATCTAATAAAATGATGCACTACCAGAAGGCCCTAGTTGAAGAATTATTTAAAAAAAATCCCATCTGACAACACTGGCAGCAGACGTCACAGTTCCTTGGACAACCAAGGAGTACATAGGAGGGAGACACAAACCAGACGCTGCAGAGGCAGGGGAACAGTATCAAAGGTACGGGACAGTTTTCTCAGAAATTCCCATCACCCAAGGGAAAAGTTTTGGAAGATGCTGAAGGAGTATGTGTCCAGTGTCCTCCGTGATTCTTCTGTGCCTTACAATTATTGGGTATCCAAGCTAAACACATGGCATGAACTGTCTCTCTATTCCTTTGAGGTCCTGGTCTGCCCTGCCACTAGCATTTTGTCAGAGCCGGTTTTTAGTGCCGCTGAAGGTATTAAAACCAATAGGCTCATCCACGTGTCAAGTGAAAATGCTGACAGGCTGACTCTTATCAAAATGAACATGGGCTGTATTGGGGCAGACTTCTCTAAATCATCGGATGACAGCAGTGGAACATAAACATGGTCTATTCCCATGTAACCCTTCCCACCCAAACAAAGGTATACACTTCAAGATTTAATATTTTTTGTGTCATACTCCTCCTCCACCACCATATCAACAGGGTGATCATGATACCCTTGCTATAAATTTTTTAAGGGTGTTTATGATGCCCACATTAACAATTTTAAAGGCCTGTTTCAAACATTCTTTGATATATGCAGGTGCTTCTCACACAATTAGAATATCATCAAAAATGTAATTTACTTCAGTTCTTCAATTCAAAAAATGAAACTCATATATTATATACAGTCATTACAAACATAATGATCTATTTCAAGTGTTTATTTCTGTTAATGTTGATGATGGTTAGGGCTCCTTTTGCATCAATTACTGCATCAATGCAGCGCGGCATGGAGGCTATCAGCCTGTGGCACTGCTGAGGTGTTATGGAAGCCCAGGTTGCTTTGATAGCAGCCTTCAGCTCATCTGCATTGTTGGGTCTGGTGTCTCTCATCTTTCTCTTAACAATACCCCATAGATTCTCTGTGTGGATAAGGTCAGGCGAGTTTGCTGGCCAATCCAGCACAGTGGTACTGTTGTTTTTAAACCAGGTATTGGTAGTGGTGGGAGACTTTATGATACTGAAGCTGGAATTACCATTTCTGAAAGCTCCAGTGCTTTGTTTCTATCTATTTCTGGGTGCTTCTTGAAGTATGTCTGGAGTTATTGTCCTGCTGGAAGACCCATGACCTATAATGCAAACCCAGAATCTGACCCCTAGTACTACAATGCGAATCTTGGGAATCTTCACATTTCATGAAGGCTTCCACATCGTCAAGGCACCCAGGGCCAAAGTCAGCAACACAACCCCAAAATATCTTTTAACCTCCAACATATTTGACTGTAACTACTGTGTTCTTTTATTTGTAGGCCTCATTCTTTTTACAGTAAAAAGAAGAAACATATGTTTTGCTAAAAAACTCTATCTTGGTCTCATTTGTCCACAAGACGCCTGCTGACCCTCTAAAAATAATGGGGCAGCCTGATGGCCCTCTATAGGACTGCCAGGGCTGCCTGCTGGTGTTAGGGCTAGCGGAACGCACCAAATAATAAGACAGATAGAGTATGGTGCGTTCGCAGCCCGGGGTCCACCGTGCAGAGATGGAACCTGCTGCCAAGTAATGACGGACTATATGGCGGTACTCATAAGTATACACACGTGGGTTAAACTTCACCCAGCGTGAAGGAAGCGATCCTGTTGCGTCACAGGACCGCGGTACCGCACATAGAGCGCGAGCAAGTAGTCAGCGAACTCAACCCCAACTAGGATTGAAGTCCGATTAGACACTTGCTGGCACAACACCGCAACTGGGTGTGTAAGGAAACTAAATAATAATATTAAAGCACAAGAGTGCATGCGGTGCCGCACTGACGAACGCCACTAACCACCCAGGCTTGGGTAAGGAAAGCACAGAGGAAGTGCACGGCGCCGTACTGGCGGTCACAGCAACTGGACGCTGTAATGTGTGATTAGTGCTGTAGGATAAGTCGGGCGCTAGACAGCAAACATACACCTTCCGCGAACAGACATTCAATAGGGAGGGTTATTTAAAGAGCGACTTTCACTCACAACATACACACATTAACAATTGTACACTAGCGCATGGCCGTGCTTTCATGCGCAGTTTATATAGTTGCAGCACAGGAAGTGACCACAGAAACTTTGCCCTTCCAAGACCTGCCAAGAGGACCAATGGAATGTGCTGCAGAGCCTGAGCACATGACCCTCGATCTCCAACGGGAGATCTTGCCCTGGGCATGCTCAGTGTGTGCAGACAAGGACTTAGTCCCAGAGAAGTCCGCTTGCTGCTGACCAGCACTGGCTTTAATGGCAGAAGCTGAAGAAGCAGCAGTAACTCTCTGTACAGAGTGAGACTGAGCAAGAGGCTGGGACCGACGTCCCTTATGAGCAGACTCCACTGCGGCTGGACAAGAATGGGAGACCGCAGCGGAGATGGCTCGAGATTCCCCCTGTGCAGAAGCGGGAACTCGAGACCTAACATCTGGTCCTCCAACTTTCAAAGTTTATAGTATTAATATGAAAAAGAACATTTGCTCACTTCAAATGGGTAAATTATATTGCAGTAGCAATATACAGGTACACAAAGTATAGCCATCCAAAAATGCTTAGCAAGGGCTGGCTGCTGGCCCTCTAAAATTAAAGTGAGGGCAGCATGGTGGCCCTCTGACAATAGTGAGGGACACCTGATGGCTCCCTACTAGTGATGAGCTAACATTCTCACCACTACTCGTTACTCGCCCGACTATAACTATGCTCAGTGTACTCTGCAAGCACTGAGTATTTCCGGGATTATTCGGCGGGAGCTCGGATTGCTGCCCTGGAATTCTGGCACTCTTTAGAGCACCAATGACAGTCAGGGATTGTCAGCCATGCACTCTAATGCCACAGCCATCTCTTTTTTGGTATTACAGTGATTGGCTGGCCTCACAGCGTCATTAGGTCTATAAGAGACCTGACGCCGCCCTGCTCGCCGCATTCTGCTAAGGACTTAGCGAGTGTAGGGAGAGCTGCTGCTGAGATAGGGTCAGAATCGCACTTTTAAGGGTTAGTGTAGGTCTGCAACTGTTCAGTCCACAACTCCTGAGAAACCAACAGTCCTTTTTAGGGCTAATTTGGGGGTCCTGAGATTGCAGCGCTAGGTAGGCCGGGGATTCTATGTGCGCATATCCACATCAGTGCAAGGCCTGCAAGCACTGTATGTGAGTACATAGCTCTTACTGCATACCTACAAAAGCTCCATTACTGTCTGCTGCTGCTGCTTATTTAATATATATCTAGCTGCAGTTTTCTGTGGCTTTTTTTTTCTTCACCTGATGCCTGCTCCTTTTATTCTAAAGCAATCCATAGTCCCCTTATTTTAACATTTATTTGCTTGTTCACGCTGCCTACGTGAAATTGAAATCTAAAAACGTGCAAATCTACCTTTTTTTTGGTCCCAGACACCAGATGTGAATGCGCCAAAAATATTTTATTTTTTTTGTGTCATAGCCAACTTGTTGACACAATTTAGTTGTGTCCAAAAAATCAAGGCCACATTTACATCAGTCTGTTATCTGAGGCTGAGACGGCTGGTGTATCGGTGGTGGAAAAATCGTAGCTTCGCAGGCATAAGTTTCATAGTTCTGTCTGCTAGCCTTGCTCCATTCTTTTTTTTATTTTAAAAATTCTCCAACCCCCCCCAAAAAAAATTATACAGTCGGTTATGTCAGGCTGAGGCCTGTTGAATCTGTGGTGGAAAAATCGTAGCTTCGCAGGCATATGTTTCGTAGTTCTGTCTGCTAGCCTTGTTCACCTTTTTTTTTTTAAATTATCCAAAAAAAAACAAAAATATATACAGTCTGTTATGTTAGGCTGAGGCCTGGTGTATCGGTGGTGGAAAAATCGTAGCTTCGCAGGCATAAGCTTCATAGTTCTGTCTACTAGCATTGTTGTACTCATTTTTAAGTTTTTGCCAAGTTTCACATACAAGAGGAAAAAAAATTAGACAGTCTGTTATCTGTGGCTGATGCCCCTCTAATATTAGGCTTTGAGACTTTAAGAATGAGTCCCTCTTTCATAAATGAAACAAGATGTGTCTCCTTATGTGTCATACACCACATGGCCAGCTAGGGTTGTTAAATGTTACAATGACATTTCCCAGTGACTTCATTTGTATTGGTTGAAAGCAAAGTAAAAGATGAAAAACGCATAAAAAACGCTGCGTGTGAACATAGCTCAAGTGGTGGAGGAATATTTTGGTCTGGGAGTTAATTATTTTGCTTTATATACAAGTCATTTTCCTGGAAAGGATGTACCTTAACATATTTCCCAGCAAAATCCATTTTGTTTTAGTTTTTGTATGGTTTTTGGTGCACCTGTAAAAAAACTCTGACAACATTGCTTACAGCTGAGACCTAGGAGTCAGAAATGCTTCCAGGGGCAATCCAAATGATGTTCCCATGTCATTTGAGCAGTGTTTCCATCATTTTCAGATGTTTTTAGACCTTAAAAGGACCCCGGGGGAATCGCAGTAAAAAGTCCCCGAATATTCCAATTTGCTTGACCCGAGCAACGAGCACCCGAGCATATTAGTGCTAGCTCATCCCTACTTCCTACAAATAGTGATTGCAGCCTGATGGTCCTGAAAAATAAAAAAATGTGTATTCAAGAGTCCCATCTTCATAAATTAAATTGTGTCTGATCATGTCTCACACCATATGGCCAGATAAGACAATAAAATTAAAAAATTACATTTTCTGTTGAATGTTTTTTTCACCATTGAAAGCAATGCAAACATGCAAAAAAACAGCAAGAACACTGTGTGTGAACACAGCCCAAGGTGTGGAGGAGTATTTTTATTCAAAAAAACTAATACCATTAAAATTTACCTTTTATTAAATTTTATAATAAATGACAAACAACATATATGAAGCCATATCAGGCAACCAAAATTAAATACCTGACCTGTAGCTAACTATTGTATCCAAAACACTTGGGGGGGCCCTTATGGATATGTATAATTCGCCCTATTATACCATAAGTAGACCCTGCCTGCCAGAGGAGGTTGGCACCCTATCTTGCACGCAAATTGGTGCCCCCACTCAACGGTGGACAGGGAGTGAGAGAAAATGGGTTTTATCAGCCAGTTGTCTTGATACCATCCATTCGGATGAAACACAACTCAACAATAGTCATATACAAAACAACAGTCAGTGAGATAGTTTAATCACTAATTTTAAAAAAGAGGAGGGACTTTCCTCTATTTAGAGAGTCCTACCTTGCTGCGGAGGTTGGCACCCAAAACTTGTATGCAAATTGGTGCTCCCCCAATGAAGACTCACCCTCACTATCCTTTTAAACTTTTCCTCTGAAAAGTTGCCCACACGATGAAAGAATTTACCTAAGGAGTGGGAGGAGGGGGGGAGGGTGTTGTATTCAGAAAATAGAGTGATTATCTTGAAGAAAGTCTCATTTGTGGATAACTCAGGAGATTGACACCCCAAAAACACACTCTTCAAGGAATAAGGGACCTAAATAGCATTCTACTCCTATATTTTTTACAAAAAAAGTGACTGAGTTATGCAGGTATAGAAAAGGAATTATCCCTGATGTCTCAAAATATGGTACAGTTATATCATTATATATAAACCGCCAGGACTTAGTTTTTTGGTGAGCTCCAAAAAAACTAAATGATCGAGTTTCTAATTGACTTTCATTGTAATCGTTAGTCAGATTGAGCACCCGAGCATTATGATTTGCTCGACTCGAGTAACGAGTTACCTTTCCTGATGGTACTTTTATGTTTACTGATACGGGCCTTCACCTCCATTGTGGTTTCACCCACGTATACCAAACCACATGGGCACGTAATCATGTAGACGACAAAACTAGAGGTGCAGGTGTAACGTTCCTTTAAAAAGATCTTTTAACCCGTATGAGGGTGATAAAAAAATTCCCCTTTCAGCATATTGTTGCAGCTAGCACAGCCCAGACATGGAAAATTACCATTCCGGGGTGTGCTCAAGGTCTGTTGGATTGAAACTTTAGCTGTCCCAATATCTGATTTAACCAGTCTATCACCTAAATTGCGACCCCTTCTATATGACATCATAGGGTAATACTCAAAAGCTGAAACTAACGGTAAACCACGTTGTAAATAGAATCAATGTTTTTTTTTTTAAATCCAATCCTGATTGCTGGCTGAATTATAAGTTGACACAAATGGAATACGTTCACAAAAACGTTTTCAAGAGGTCCTCTTACGGATGGATTCACGTGATAAATTATGAGCCCTCATGCTGAATCTATTCAACTCCTTTTTTGAATACCCTCTAGTTACAAATTTAGAGCACATTTCTTCCCATCATTGATCAACTATATTGTCATCCGAAGCCTTGGTTGTACCAGATTGGTCTGGAAGATAACCATACGAATATATTCATTGGTGGAACATCACTATGGGTATGAGGATGCTTGACCTTGATTCATTAAACAGAGGATAAACATAACATCAATTTTGCATCTTTAAATAATTTTTATGATTATCTATATGGTGGAATGTATTTTATTGGTGATTAGTTACTATATGTCTACTTGATGTGTGTTATGTGCTGTATTTTTTATATAGTTAGCGGCTTGATGGTGATTGTTGCCCTGCGTGGTATCCACACTATTTAAGCCAGCATTTTGTACTGACATATATGCTTGAAAAAGACCATATTTTGGTCGAAACGTTGCTGTACCATGGCTAAAAAAATACTCTATTTTGATATTACAACACCTGGTTGGAGCGCTGTTCATCTATTTGCAGAATGTACCAAATACTCTGACTGCCTTATGGTTGGGTAAAATAACAACATTCCATGCATAGCACAATCAATTTAATCATTACAAATTTTTCTAAGAGAAATACCATCTTGAGGAAGGTCCAGGATTTTGCCACTCAAGTGTCTTCTCATGTAAACCATTCTTAGGTAGCAAAGCACACCCTGGAATCAGCTATATCATCCCTCTAATATTTGTCCTGTAAAAACTACTTACCAGAATGAAAGAGGGGATGGAAAAAGAACAGCAACCTGCAGACGCTCATTGCTGCCCTGTGTCTGTTGGTGAATCTCAGGGTCTGCGTCACATGGTGCAGAATTTAGAGAATGAAGAAGAGGAGTAGGAGCAGAAGCAGGTGGATGGGGGGAGGGGGATAAAGTTGACACAGACAAAGGACGAGACTTGCAGAATAAAAATGATGACAACAATAACAATAGGATAACAATTAACCATTAAAGTGGGATGGTGAAAATTAACCAATCATGGCAAGCTGAATGCTGGAATGCTTGTGGTATGACAAGCATATTGATTAGAGATGAGCGAGTACTAAAATGTTCAGTTGCTTGTTGCTCGAAACGAGCAATTCCTAATGACGTCACCGCTGTGCTTTCCGGCTGGCCGGCGCTCACAGCCAGTGCAGAGAAGCACAGCGCCGGAGGACAGACACGGAAGGTAAGTATGTAGTGTTTGTTTTTTTTACGTTTACGCTGGTAACCAGGGTAAACATCGGGTTACTAAGCGCGGCCCTGCGCTTAGTAACCCGATGTTTACCCTGGTTAACAGTGAAGACATCGCTGAATCGGCGTCACACACGCCGATTCAGCGATGTCAGCGGGAGATCCAGCGACGAAACAAAGTTTCAAACGATATGCTACGACGTACGATTCTCAGCGGGGTCCCTGATCGCAGTAGCGTGTCAGACACAGCGAGATCGTAAGGATATCGCTGGAACGTCACGGATCGTGCCGTCCTAGCGATCAAAGTGCCACTGTGTGACGGTACCCTTAGTGTTAGTATGTTGGTTTGATTGGCCAGGTATTGCTTGACCATCTTTTAAAATGTTTCCCTCCATTTAAAAAATAACCAGTCATGAGGACATGAGCACTGGGAGGGTGTCATGAAATTGGCCCAGGCCTTTGACATTGTACAACCGCTTCTGCTGTGCCGGGTGTGTCTCTCCCTCACCTCTCCTTCTTGGTCTGGCAAGGAAGCTTTCCCCCTGCCTCTAGCATTGTTTGATGAGAATTTTTTCAACATAATTTGCACAATGGTCTTCTGGTATCTGGCATAGCACCATTTTAGAGGACCTCTCCAGCTAAGGAAGAAGAGATTCAAAGTTCTCTTTGAAGCGTGGGTCTAGCTGGGTGAAAGACCAGTACTCATTTTGGCCAAGACAAATATAACACGAGGGTCACCGGAAAGGCAGCTGTACATAAAGTCAGCCATGTGTGCAAAGCTCCATACAGGCAATAATTCCCTGTCTCCACCATGATGACGACTCTCCATCTCCTCCTCATTCCCTCCTTAACCCATTCATGTAGGAGAGACAAGATGAAGGTTGTGTGGCTACTAGCCTCTGATGCACTAGCGACCAACTCCTGTTGCTCCTCTTCCTCCAAATCAATGTCCACCTGCTCATTGTTACCCATTTCACGCTGAGCAGATGAGATGAGGCTGGGCTGGCTAGAATCTCTCTGTATTAGGTCCTCCTCCTTCCCCACCTGGACCGCATGCAAAGCATCATGTTTAATTGTGAGCAGCAACTGTTTAAGTTGGCACAGAGGCAGTATAGTTGTGATGACTATGGCATTATCGCTGATCAACATCTCTGTGGAGTCCTCAAAGTCTTGGAGAACCGCACAAATGTCAGACATGCATGCCTACTCTTCTGTTATTATGTGCAGAGGCTGACCAGAATACTGATGGGTGTGTTGGAGCTGGTACTCATCCACTGGCCTTTGCTGCTCGCAAAACCTTGCCAGCATGTGCAGTGTGGTGTTCCAGTGCGTGGTTACATCGTACACCAGTCAGTGAGCTGGCACTTGCATGTGCCGCTGCAGCACTGCCGGAGCAGCAGAAGCTGTAGCCGACTTGCAGAAATGGGTGCTGACGTGGCGTACGTTCACCAGGAGCTATGGCATATCTGGGTAGGTTTTGAGAAACCGCTGAAAAACCAAGTTGAGCACATGTGCCAAGTATAGTACATGTGTGAGCTTTCCAAGCTTCATGGCTGACACTAGGTTACACCCATTATCACAAAGAATCATGCCTGATTGGAGGTTCAGAGCAAAAATCACAGATCTGTCTGGTCTGTTATTCCTTTATGCAACTCTGCCACTGTGTTTGGTTTATCTCCTAGACAAATTAGCTTGAGCAGAGCCTGTTGCCGTTTTGCTGAGGCAGAGCTGCAGAGCTTCCAGCTTCTGGCTGAAGTGGATGACATGCTCTGAAATAGCACATCGGAGGTGGAGGATGAGGACGAGCAGGAGGGGTGCAGGAACTGGTGTAGGAGGTGGAGAAAATCCTGATCGAAGTAGAGGCATCAATCCTTTGTATCAAGAACACATGTGCCATGCCAGGGTATGACTCTGCCCCTTTCTCCACAATGTTCACCCAGTGTGCCAATAGGGAAATATAGCTTCCCTGGCCCCAAGCACTTGTCTTATTTTGAGACAAGGTAAAGATAGAAAAGTACAATCATACTATCCATTTCCACTAGTCATTCAATCAAGATTTTAGCTTTTTTTGCTTAAATCTTATCTAGATCAGCACTGCAAGGTTATTGCGGAATTGATTAAAGGGAATCTGTCACCTACTTTTTCGTATATAAGCTTTGGCCACTGCCATTAGGGGCTTATCTACAACATTCTGTAATGATGTAGATAAGCCCCCGATGTAACCTGAAAGATAAGAAAAACAGGTTATATTATACTCACCTGGTTGGGCGGTCCAGCGCAGTACGGTCCAATGGGAGTCGTGGTTCAGGTCCAGCGCCTCCCATCTTCATGTGATGACGTCCTCTTCCTTGTTTCCTGTTGTGGCACCTGCACAGGCGTACTTTATCCACCCTGTTGAGGGCACCGCAAAGTACTGCAATGCGCAGGCGCTGGGCTTCTCGGACCTTTCCCAGCACCTGAGCACTGCAGTACTTTGCTCTGCCCTCAACAGGGCAGATAAAGTAAGCCTGCGCAGGAGCAGCGACAGGAAGCAAGGATGAGGATGTTATCGCATGGAGATGGGAGGCACCCGACAGGGTATTTGGTTGATACGTTTTTTGCAAAAAATGTATACTAAGCTGCTCCACCAAATGTCAAGGTATACTCATATAGAGCAGTCCTAACTGATGTATACAATCCCTATCTGATGTATTTAAAAACCTGATCATCTGTATATTACCTGTATGAGCACGGTTCAGAGAGGGAATGTCCACGTGGACACGCTGAATGGAACAGTATTTGTGCAGATAGCCCACAAGGAGTGGTGAATAACTCCCTAATCTTGTAGACACAAGAGAACAATTATGGAAACAGAAACACATGGGCTAATTGCACAGTGAACAAGTCTGTAGGAACATGCTCACACACCACCAAGAGACTTGAAGACACAAAAGAGCACAGTAAAACCAAAAATACTCCGTTGCAAAAAAATCACAGTAATCAGCACGTGCTAGTAAAAAGATGTAAAAAACAGGGTATTTGGTTGATACGTTTTTTGCAAAAAATGTGTACTAAGCTGCTCCACCAAACATCAAGGCATACCCATATAGAGCAGTCCTAACTGATGTATGCAATCCCTATCTGATGTATTTAAAAACCTGATCATCTGTATATTACCTGAATGAGCAGGGTTCAGAGAGAGAATGTCCATGTGGACACGCTGAATGGAACAGCTTTTGTGCAGATAGCCAACGAGGAGTGGTGGATAACTCCCTAATCTTGTAGACACAAGAGAACAATTATGGAAACAGAAACACATGGGCTACATGCACAGTGAACAAGTCTATAGGAACATGTTCACACACCACCAAGAGACTTGAAGACACAAAAGAGCACAGTAAAACCAAAAACACTCCGTTGCAAAATAATCACAGTAATCATCAAGTGCTAGTAAAAAAGATGTAAAAAACCAGGGTATTCGGTTGATATGTTTTTTGCAAAAAATGTGTACTAATCTTCTCCACCAAATGTCATAAAAGTATACCCTTATAGAGCAGAGCATGGGGAAGGAACTGACCACAGCGCGGGTGAGTGAAGTGACATGCCGGAGACGCTAACTGTCTGAGCAGGGATCCAGCATGGTGCTAACAGACCCCTCCTTTTATGCCCCCTCTTCTTCAAGCCATCAAGGAAGTTCTGGAGGAGAATCGGAGCATGATTGTTCTCCTTAGGTTCCCAGGATCTCTCTTCGGGACTGAATTCCTTCCAGTCAACAAGGATGAAGGCCTTGCCTCTCAGCTTCTTCATGGCCAAGCTGTTCTCCACCTCAAAGACATCATTCAATGCAGTAGGCATGGGCATGGTATGGCATACTTGAAGAAGTGACTCAAGATGACTGGCTTCAGCAGAGATATGTGGAAAGAATTCGGAATCTGTAATGAAGGAGGCAAATTCAGTTTATAGGAGACCTCGTTGTTTCGCTTGAGCACTTTGAAAGGGCCGATAAAATGAGGACCCAACTTGTAAGAGGGAACCTTCTGCCGGACGTACCTGGATGAAAGCCATTCCTTGTCGCCGGGGTTGAAGCACAGAGGTCCAGGTGCCTTTTGTCTGCATGTCTCTTTATACGGGCAGAGGATGCTTCTAAAGTGGCTGTGGTGTCCTCCCATAATTTCACAAAATCCTTGGAGAGTGCATCTGCTGCAGGGACATCAGAAGGAACTGTAACTGGGAGGGGAATCTCAGGTTGCTGACTGAACACAATGTAGAAAGGAGACTTTTCCGAAGCTTTACCAATGTGATTGTTGTGTGAGAACTCAGCTCAGGAAAGTAATTTCACTCAATCATTGTGGTGGGCATTGACGAAGTGTCACAGGTAGATGCCCAGGACCTGGTTGACATGCTCCACTTGCCCATTGGACTGAGTGTGATAGACCGAGGGGAAATCCAAGATGATATGCAGATGTTTAAAGAGAGCTCACCAGAATCTGGAAGTAAACTGTGAACCTCGATCGGACACAATGTGACGTGAAAATCCTTGCAGGTGGAAAATATGTTTGATGAAGCTGTCAGCCAGTTCAGGTGCAGACGGGAGAGCAGACAATGGGATAAAATGCACCATTTTGGAGAAGCGATCCACAAGTACCCAGATGACGATGCAACCCTCTGATGCTGGCAAATCAGTAATGAAGTCCATTGCTATGTTCTGCCATGGACCAGGTGTCATGGGTAGCGGTAGGAGAGAACCAGTAGGAAGTCGTCTGGGGACTTTATTGTGGGCACAAATCGGCAGGCAGCCACATAAGCATGGGTCTCCCTCCTCATGGATGACCACCAGTAGTGGTGAGAAGTCAATTGTAGTGTCTTCCTTTATCCTGTGTGATCAGCCACCTTGGATGAGTTGCCCCATGACAAAACTCGCTCCCTCTCGGATTCAGCCACAAGGGTTTTTCCTGGGGGAACAGCGACAGGCTGACTGGAGCGACAGTAACCATCTTGGACGGTTCAATGATAAATTGAGAGTCCTCCTCTTGGTCCCCAGACAGAAATGAGTGAGAGAGGGCATCAGCTCTGACATTCTTGTCACTGGATTTGAAACGTAATAGAAAGTTAAATCAGGCAAAAAACAAAGACCACCTTCCTTGGTGTGGATTAAGTCTCGGGGCGGACTGGAGATACTCCAGGTTCTTTTGGTCAGTGTAGATGACCACTGGATAGACTGCGCACTCCAGCAGGTATCGCCACTCCACCAAAGCCATCTTAATGGAGAGTAACTCCCAGTCCCCGATAGACTAGTTACGCTAAGAAGCGGAGAAGGCCTTAGAGAAGAAACTGCAGGACACGCGGCGACCTGAGAAGGATTTCTGAATTAGCACAGCTCCAGCCCCTAACGAGGATGCGTCCACCTCTAGGAAGAACTGTTTGTTCAAATCCGGATGATGCAGAACAGGAGCGGTAAAGAAAGACTGTTTAAGATAGCGGAAGGCCTCTTCAGCCTCAGAGGACCAAATTCTTTGGATCGGCACCCTTTCAAGTCATAGCAGAGATGAGAGCGGTCAGAGTGGAGAAGTGAGGAATGAACTGTTGATAATAGTTAGCAAAGTCAAGGAATCACTGTATTGCTTTTACTCCTTTGGGCAGTGGCCATTTAAGGATGGAAGAGACTTTCTCAGGATTCATCCTGAGTCCGGTGTCTGAGATGATGTAACCCAAAAGGGAAGGGCAGACTGTTCAAAAGCACATTTCTCATACTTTGGTGAGATTCTCCCTAAGACGCTGAAGAACTTGCTGAACTGCTCGTCTGTGGGAGGATAGATCTGGGGAAAATACCAAAATATCATCCAGAAACACAACAACGCAGGAATAAAGCATATCCCAGAAGATATCATTGACAAACTTTTGAAAAACTGCCGGTGCATTGCTGAGACCGAAGGGCATCACTCGCTATTCATAATGTCTGTCCCTGGTGTTGAAAGCTGTCTTCAGTTTGTCTCTCCGGTGAATGCAGATTTGATTGTAGATGCCTCTTAAATCTAATTTGGTGAAGATCCTCGCACCTCTTACTCGATCAAACAACTCAGGGATCAGTGGGATAGGGAATTTTTTCTTCACCGTGATCTGGTTGACACCCAAATAGTCTATACAGGGTCGGAGTGATCCATCTTTCTTTTCAACAAAGAAAAACCTGTCCCCAGCAGGAGAGGAGGACTTCTGAATGAACCCTCTGGCCAAATTCTCCTGAATGTAGTCCGACATACCTTGAGTCTCAGCTGAAGATGGAGGGTAAATTCGGCCTCTAGGGTGTGTAGATCCGGGAATCAAGTCAGTAGAGCAGTAATGCGTCCTGTGGGGCGGCAAAGTCTCTGCTTACTTTTTGTCAAATACATCGGCAAAGGATCAATAGGCAGATGCCAAACCAGGCAGCGATGCCAGAGAAGACAAGGCCTTAGCCAGATGTACTGAAGCCATACACTTCTCATGACAGGAATATCCCCAGTGGAGCACCTCGCCAGTTCTCCAGTCCATCACAGGTTCATGTTGTCGCAGCCATGGTAGGCCTAAGAGAAAGGCATGAGACATGTGGGAAAGAACATAGAAGACTATCCTCTCAGTACGGAGCATCCCAATACGGACCTTAAGCAGCTCAGTAGCCAGACGAACAATCTCCCAAAGATTTCTCCCGTCGACAGATGTTATTTTCAGGGAGTTCTGGAGCGGATGAACTGGGATTTGGAACCGACTATGCTGACTATGCTGACTTAATAAACTGGGATTTACCGGTTTTCACGGCCACAGTAAGGGTCATAGGTAGAGAGATGTCTTTTCCGTCTAGGAAGGCCTCTCCTACCGACCCTAGATGCCGGAGCTTCTCCAGCTTCACCGGACAGACTCGAATGGAGGCACTGGCCTTTAGTGCGGTGATTCCTCTGACACTGTTTGGCAAGGGCAAGGCGGTCATTCTGCATAGGTTCTGGTGAGCCCTCGACAGAGGAGGGCGAAGGAACAAGTGGCATTTGAAAAGACGGTGCCAGGCGCTGCGGTCCTCTTTCACTTGCCACCTCACAGGCATGCTCACGGAAACGAAGGTCTATTCAGATGGCGAGGGAGATCAGGTCGCTGAAGGTAGTTTGTAGGTCTCGAAAGGCTAACTCATACTTAATGTCTCTGGAAAGTCCCTCCCAGAATGTCGCCACCAAAGCTTTATTATTCCATCCAAGTTCGGATACCAGAGTGCAGAAGTGCACCGCATATTGTCCCATAGATGAGTTGGACTGACGTAAAAGGAGAAGAGTGGAAGCTGAAGATGTTGTTCGTCCAGTTTCATCGAACACTTAGCGAAAAGCCTCCAAGAATGCAGGCAAATTTGAGATGATCGGGTGCTCCCTCTCCCATAATGCGTTCAACCACACCAGTGCCTCGCCTCCAAGGTGAGATATAAGGAATGCCACCTTTGCTCGGTTCAACGGGAAGTGGTGAGGAAGGAGTTAAAAATGTAACTGGCACTGATTGATGAACCCAGGTCACAGTTTTGGGTTGTTAAAGCGTGGTGGAGCTGCGAGTTAGGGGTCTGGACCTCGAACTAAGTGAACCGTCTGAGGAGTCTCTGGAGAAAACACAGCTGCTTCAACATGCAGGAACTCTGGAGATGTTTTAGGCCTCCAACTTGGTAGTCAGGGACTGCAACTGCATGGACAGCTCTTCCTGCGCATTTTTCTGTTGACAAAGCTCTTTGTACATGGTCCGAACGAGCAGGATCTGGGGTCCAGCAGGGTCCATGACCTGTGCAAACTGTCACAGACGTGGTTTGTGGAACCACTGTGTCACAGACCGCGGAGAGCCTGGAGGGGCATGACTAAATGAGCACCAAACTGTTCACTAGAGCCTCTGATAGCGAGGTTAGGCTTGGCTCCCGATGAATGCCAGGTGCCACTCCAGGACAGACCAATGGACGCACAGCAAGCTGGACCCAGTAGGACAGACTGGATGGTGCAGCAGGCAAAGTTGGTATCAGAGTGCAGCAGGCAGTACTTGAATCAGAGTGCAGCAGGTAGGTCTTAAACTAAAGTGCAACAGGCAGAGTTTGTATCAGAGTGCAGCAGGCAGAGCTTGAATCAGAGTGCAGCAGGCAGAGTTTGTATCAGAGTGCAGCAGGCAGGATCTACACCAGAGTGTAGCAGACAGGATCTAATCAGAGTGCAGCAGACAGGATCTGCACTAGAGTGCAGCAAACAGGATCTGCACCAGAGTGCAGCGGGCAGGATCTGCACCAGATTGCAGCAGCCAAGATCTGCACCAAAGTGCAGCAGGAACTAGTTCGCAACCTTATGCAACTTAGACTGCAGAGCAGGAAGGTTGCTCAGGCACCTCACCAGTGAGGAGGAAGCAATATGTACATAATGCCCCACAGCCATTGGCTGGGGAGGAAATAGCAAATGCATGCACTGGCCTTTTAAGAGGGCTGGAGCACGTGCACACGTGCCCAAAGGACATGGATGGGAGCCCGGCTGGAAGCTCTGCTGGTCGCATGCAGAGCATAGGGAAGGAAGGAACCAACCACAGCGCAAATCAGTGAAGTAACACGCCGAAGACCCTGCCTGTCAGAGCAGGGATCCGACGTGGTGCTAACAATATCTTGCCTTAATAACTAAAGGATTGAATCCAATTTGTCATCAATCAAATACAGGGCCTTACCCAGTCGGTTCAGAACCTTGCAGAGTGAATCCAATATTACAGAATCAACTGGGCCCTGTGCTCTCGTGAAAAGAACAAGACAAGAGTTTGTAGCTATTAATGATACTGAAAGTCAATAGCCAGCTCACTGTGCATTATATATCTTGGACCAGTTTTCAATAATATTTCTTCTATGGATATTTCAGAATGTCCCTGCTAGTGAGATGTGGTCAATTAATTTGAGCATGTGTGATATTACGGAAACAATAAAGTAAAAAAAATATTAAACAATAGTGGAACCTAACAATAAACGTTGAATACATGTGTATTTTATTGTTAAAATGTTTTATTATAATTACCTAAAAATTTGAGATGCCAAAAGCAATGTACAACAATTAATGCAATCCCATGCTTAACAGTAAAAAAACACTACAAAATGCGGAAAAAAATCTTGCAATATCTAAAAAATTTTTTCATAACTCACAACCAACTGTCTCCAGATATACAGAACATTTTGAGCAAGGTCAGGAAATTAACGAGCGTGGTGTACTCATATT
Organism: Ranitomeya imitator; assembly: GCF_032444005.1. Lineage (NCBI taxonomy): Eukaryota > Metazoa > Chordata > Amphibia > Anura > Dendrobatidae > Ranitomeya > Ranitomeya imitator. Next base: position 537,483,857 of record NC_091285.1, read on the forward strand.
TTCTTTTCTCCCAGAATTCAATTTTTTTGACTACGGTACAAGATAAATAGCTTTCTGTTAGCCTTGGAACCATCCATGATACTACATCGGCTTTTCTGTATTTACCTTTCTGACACCATTTACTGAAGGAGATGGAACACTTGTTTAGGGCTCTTATGTATCACTCGTAATGTTAAGCAGAGTTGTTATGGGAACTCTAAGACTAACTTGCTAGCAAAACAAATGCATTAACTTTTCACTGTACACATTCATGGAAATAAAGTGGTTTCTTCATAGCTGAAAAAATAGCCTTTTGTAATAGGGAATATTTCCATGACATAAATTGAAAAGTTTCTTCCACTGTGTTGAAATGGAAAACTTACCTAATGTAGAAAAAAAAATTACTATATTTGATGAGCTTTAAATAGCTAGTTAACTTTTTAAGGCTTTTAAGCTCTATTTTTCAGTGACTTTTTCCCCCCTTTAAAATTTCAAGATGAGAAGGTAAAATATTACATGGCTAAAGAAAAAATCAGAAGAGTTTCATAACTATTTATTAAGAATCATGCCATCTTTGTCAGCACGTTTAGGGCTCATGCACATGGCCACATCACAGCCCTTTTAGAGCTGTATTCGGCCTCTACTGTACCGCCATGTGCTGCTGATTTCTTATAGAAGCATATAGAGTAGGCAAAATTAAAATTCGCCTGTTTGGGCAGATTTTCACTTGAAATTCAAGTCGCATAGAAGTTATTCTCTGCAAATTGAATATTCCTTATTATTCTCTGAGGATCTCTCCAGACCTCAGACCATAATAAATATAAGTTGTAAAAAAATATATATATTTATTCTCACCGTTCACCTTTCCGGACACTCCTGCTGCTTCCTTCCCATTGTCTGGTCCTCTGTGCCTCTGTCATGCCACATCACCGATGTAGTATTCACTCTATACTGAGGCTTTTGGCTGCAAGTAGACCTTGGAGCACAGACAGTGAACTTTGGTGATTGGAAGCCCTGACTTGGTGAGGTAAGTGGCTGATAAAAAGTAAAAAAAGAAAAAAAAAACATACTGCTCACAAGATGCAATGTGACGGAGGTATGGAGGACCAGACAGTGGGCAGTGACCAGAGTTGGCCAGAGAGGTGAGAATGTTTTTTTCTTTTTAACCTTGTGCAATACCTCTGCTATTCAGCAAGATGGCGGCCGCAGCTGGCCACTATTTTGCTAATTTTGTGCTTACCGAAATACAATAACTTTGTATTCTCCAGAATACAGATTTTTGTACAGCTCAAGTAGTATTCAATTCCAATGGAATAAATTTTTCTATCTCTAAGGCCGGGGTCACAATAGAGAGGAATATGGATGTATGAGAGGTGCAAAAACAACACATTGCACACATGTTTCTCTATGGGGCAGCTCCCATCTGCCGTATATTTCTTGGCCGTATTTTACAGGCTGAGGAAATTGCAGCATGCTGCGATTGTCAACGTATTGCGCAAAAAAATCCGCCAATGAAAGTCTATACGGATTACACACGAACCATGCGTGTAACTTGCGAGAAATACACACCGGTGTCCTATAGAAAAGCCGATAATGCAGTGCGGTGTACAGTATAATCACACTGACAGGTTAGAATAGAATAGCTAAAATAAATGTCTACACATAGAATAGGTATATATATATATATATATATATATATATATATATATGTCATTGACACACACATATTTATATATATCTATATTTAATACCGAGCTAGATAGCAGAAAAGTCGGTAATTGAATTGCCGGCTTTTGCTATCTCCTTATCAAACCCGACAGGATATGAGACATGGTTTACATACAGTAAACCATTTCATATCCCTTATTTTTTTTTACATATTCCTCATCCTCACTAATAATGTAAGAAGTGTATGTGTGCAAAATTTGGGAGCTCTAGGTGTTAAAATAAAGGGTTAACTCACGGAACAAACTGGCGTGGGCTGCCGCGCAATTTTCTCCGCTAGAGTGGGAAAGCCAGTGACTGAGGGCAGATATTAATAGCCTAGAGAGGGACCATGGTTATTGGCCCCCCAGGTTAAAAACATCTGCCCCAGCCACCCCAGAAAAGGCATATCTGTAACATGCGCCTATTCTGGCACTTAGCCTCTCTTCCCATTCCCCTGTAGGGGTGGGATATGTGGTAATAAAGGGTTAATGTCACCTTGCTAATGTAAGGTGACATTAAGCCTGGTTAATAATGGAGAGATGTCAATAAGACAACTATCCATTATTAATCCAATAGTAATAAAGGGTTAAAAAAACACACACATTATGAATAAAGTATTTTAATGAAATAAATACACATGGGGTTTTAACATCTTTATTGTACGCTTAATCCAACTGACGACCATTGTCTTCTGAAAAAAAGGGAAAATAAAAAAGCAACAATATCACATACCTGTCCGCCGTGTCATGTCCCACGATATAAATCCATTTTAAGGGGATAAATAATTTTACAACCAGGAGCCTGCTAATCTTTGATGATACCAGCCCATACCAGTACCCCACCTCCACCTTGCTGGCATCTGAGTCGGAGTGGAGCTCTCTGCCCTACTGATGCAGCCTCTGACCCATCAAGAGTCACTTTCATTTCATCAGTCCATAAAACCTTTGAAAAGTCAGTCTTAAGATATTTCTTGGCCTACTCTTGACATTTTATCTTATGTTTCTTGTTCAAAGGTGGTTGTTTAAAAGCCTTCCTTACCTTGGCCATGTCCCTGAGTATCGCACACCTTGTGCTTTTTGTTACTCCAGTAACATTGCAGCTCTGAAATATGGCAAAACTGGTGGCAAATGGCATCTTGGCAGCTTCACGCATGATTTTCCTCAATTCATGGGCAGTTATTTTGCGCTTTTTTTACACAACACACTTCTTGCGACCCTGTTGGCTATTTGCCATGAAATGCTTGGTTGTTCGGTGATCATGCTTCAAAAGTTTGGCAATTTCAAGACTGCTGCATCCCTCTGCAAGACATCTCACAATTTTGGACTTTTCAGAGCCCGTCAACTCTCTCTTCTGACCCATTTTGCCAAAGGAAAGGAAGTTGCCTAATAACTAAGCACACGTTATATAGGGTTTTGATGTCATTAGACAACACCCCTCCTCATTACATAGATGCACATCACCTGATTTACTTAATTGGTAGTTGGCTCTAAAGCCTGAACAGCTTGGAGTGGGACAACATGTATAAAAAGTATCTTTTGATCAAAATACAACTTGCCTAATAATTCTGCACACAGTGTACAATGCTTGACAGAAGGATAGATGTATGGCTCTTATCTAAAACACCATACAGCCTCTGCGCACTGCCAATATGGTTTCCATTAATACAGCTGTGTTGTAGGTGTGAGTAGCTAATTACCATTAGTATTGTTTGTACAAGGCCTCGTTTACACTTCAGTCTCTACAGACTGATACAGAGGGGTGAGGACCCTGCCCTTGCAGCTTACATTCTACAGGATGGTGGGGATTGAGACAATAGGTTAAGGGTTACAGGAGCTCCGATGTTGGTGAGGCTGTAGCTCCGGTAGTGGTGAGGAGTGTTGTCGATTCTGTTTTTGGGCTCCCTCTGGTGGTTACAGATGGTACTGGGTGACTTGTGTTCTCTGCGGTCTCTGGTGTCCACCTGTTCTATCAGGATATGGGAGTTTCCTATTTAATCTGGCTTTCTTGTCATTTCCTCGCCGGCTATCAATGTAATCAGTGTGTCTTGTTACCTCTGCTTCCCGCTTCTGTATTCTTCAGGACAAGCTAAGTTTTTGATTTTCCTGTTCCACGTTTTGCTTAATTTTTGTCTTAGTCCAGCTTGCAGATATGTGATTCCTTTTTGCTGGTTGCTCTAGTGGGCTGATATTACTCCTCATGTTCCATGAGTTGGAACATGAGTTCAAGTAATTTCAGGATGGTTTTTTGTAGGGTTTTTCGCTGACCGCGCAGTTCACTTTTGTATCCTCTGCTATCTAGCTTTAGCGGGCCTCATTTTGCTGAATCTGTTTTCATAACTACGTATGTGCTTTCCTCTCATTTCACCATCATTACATGTGGGGGGCTGCTATTTCTGTGGGGTGTTTCTCTGGAGGCAAGAGAGGTCTGTGTTTCTTCTAATAGGGAAAGTTAGTTCTTCGGCTGGCGCGAGACGTCTAGAATCATCGTAGGCACGTTCCCCGGCTACAGCTAGTTGTGTGTTGAGGTCCAGGATCGCGGTCAGCTCAGTTTCCATCACCCTAGAGCTTGTTTTGTTTTTTTGTGCTTGTCCTTTTGTGATCCCCTGCCATTGGGATCATGACAGTATAGCCGGCCAAAAAAGTGGTAATCGTATTGGCTGAAGTAGGAGGAAAAGTAGTCTGAGGAAGTTTTTTTTTTTTTCCCCTCAGAGTTTGCTGCATAGCCTTAATTGCAGCCTGGCTGCGTCTTACCTCCTCTTAATCCTTGAATGGCTCTGACCTCAGCTGTTTATCATGGACGTCCAGAGTTTGGCTTCCAGCCTGAATAATCTTGCTGCTAAGGTTCAAAATATACAAGATTTTGTTGTACATGCTCCTATGTCTGAACCTAGAATTCCTATCCCAGAGTTTTTTTCTGGAGATAGATCTAGTTTTCTGAATTTTAGGAACAATTGCAAGTTGTTTCTTTCTTTGAAATCTCGCTCTTCTGGAGACCCTGCTCAGCAAGTCAAGATTGTTATATCTTTCCTGCGGGGTGACCCTCAGAATTGGGCATTTGCATTGGCACCAGGGGATCCTGCGTTGCTCAATGTGGATGCGTTTTTTCTGGCATTGGGTTTGCTCTATGAGGAACCTAACCTAGAGATTCAGGCTGAAAAAACTTTATTGGCTCTCTCTCAGGGGCAAGATGAAGCAGAAATATATTGTCAGAAATTTCGTAAATGGTCGGTGCTTACTCAGTGGAATGAGTGCGCCCTGGCTGCAAGATTCAGAGATGGCCTTTCTGAGGCCATTAAAGATGTCATGGTGGGGTACCCTGCGCCTACAGGTCTGAATGAGTCTATGACTATGGCTATTCAGATTGATCGGCGTTTACGGGAGCGCAAACCTGTGCACCATTTGGCGTTGTCTTCTGAACAGGCACCTGAGACAATGCAATGTGATAGAATTCAGTCCAGAAGTGAACGACAAAACTATAGGTGGAAAAATGGGTTGTGTTTTTATTGTGGTGATTCAGCTCATGTTATATCAGCATGCTCTAAACGCACAAAAAAGGTTGATAAGTCTGTTGCCATTAGTACTTTACAGTCTAAGTTCATTCTGTCTGTGACTCTGATTTGTTCATTATCAGCCATTTCCGTCGATGCCTATGTGGACTCAGGCGCTGCCCTGAGTCTTATGGATTGGTCATTTGCCAACCGCTGTGGGTTTAGTCTGGAGCCTCTGGAAGTCCCTATTCCTTTGAAAGGAATTGAATCTACACCTTTGGCTATGAATAAACCTCAGTACTGGACACAAGTGACCATGCGTATGACTCCCGTTCATCAGGAGGGGATTCGCTTCCTGGTACTGTATAATTTACATGATGTCTTAGTGCTTGGTCTGCCATGGTTACAAACTCATAACCCAGTCTTGGACTGGAAAATGATGTCTGTGTTAAGCTGGGGATGTCAGGGGGTTCATGATGATGCACCGCCGATTTCTATCGCTTCATCTACTCCTTCTGAGGTTCCTGTATTTTTGTCTGATTATCGGGATGTTTTTGAGGAGCCTAAGCCCAATTCGCTTCCTCCTCACAGGGATTGCGATTGTGCTATAGATTTGATTCCTGGCAGTAAATTTCCTAAAGGTCGTTTGTTCAATCTGTCAGTGCCAGAGCATACTGCTATGCGGGATTATGTTAAGGAGTCCTTGGAAAAGGGACATATCCGTCCATCTTCGTCCCCTTTGGGAGCAGGTTTTTTTTTTGTGGCCAAAAAAGATGGTTCCTTGAGGCCTTGTATAGATTACCGTCTTTTGAATAAGATTACAGTTAAATATCAGTATCCTTTGCCATTGTTGACTGATTTGTTCGCTCGCATTAAGGGGGCTAAATGGTTCACTAAGATTGATCTTCGGGGTGCGTATAATCTTGTGCGGATAAAGCAGGGTGATGAGTGGAAAACCGCATTTAATACGCCTGAGGGCCATTTTGAGTATTTGGTGATGCCTTTTGGACTTTCTAATGCTCCTTCTGTCTTCCAGTCCTTTATGCACGATATTTTCCGTGAATATCTGGATAAATTTATGATTGTGTATTTGGATGATGTTTTGGTTTTTTCGGATGAATGGGAGTCCCATGTTCAGCAGGTCAGGAAGGTGTTTCAGGTCCTGCGGGCCAATTCTTTGTTTGTAAAAGGTTCAAAGTGTCTCTTTGGAGTCCAGAAGATTTCTTTTTTGGGGTATATTTTTTCCCCTTCTACTATTGAGATGGATCCCGTCAAGGTTCAGGCTATTTGTGACTGGACGCAGCCTACATCTCTTAAGAGTCTACAGAAGTTCTTGGGCTTTGCTAATTTTTATCGTCGTTTCATAACTAATTTTTCTAGTGTTGTTAAGCCTTTGACGGATTTGACTAAGAAGGGTGCTGATGTTGCTGATTGGTCTCCTGCGGCTGTGGAGGCCTTTCAGGAACTTAAGCGCCGGTTTTCTTCTGCTCCTGTGTTGCGTCAGCCAGATGTTTCGCTTCCTTTTCAGGTTGAGGTTGATGCTTCCGAGATTGGAGCGGGGGCGGTTTTGTCACAGAGAAGCTCCGATTGCTCAGTGATGAAGCCATGTGCGTTCTTTTCTAGAAAGTTTTCGCCCACTGAGCGGAATTATGATGTTGGTAATCGGGAGCTTTTGGCCATGAAGTGGGCATTTGAGGAGTGGCGTCATTGGCTTGAGGGTGCTAGACATCGTGTGGTGGTCTTGACTGATCACAAAAATCTGATTTACCTTGAGTCTGCCAAGCATCTGAATCCTAGACAGGCTCGTTGGTCACTGTTTTTCTCCCGTTTCGATTTTGTGGTTTCATACCTGCCAGGTTCAAAGAATGTGAAGGCGGATGCTCTTTCTAGGAGTTTTGTGCCTGACTCCCCTGGAAATTCTGAGCCCACTGGTATCCTTAGGGATGGGGTGATTTTGTCGGCTGTCTCCCCAGACTTGCGACGTGCTTTGCAGGAGTTTCAGGCGGATAAACCTGATCGTTGTCCGCCTGAAAGACTGTTTGTTCCGGATAATTGGACCAGTAGAGTCATCTTCGAGGTCCATTCTTCTGCGTTGGCAGGTCATCCTGGAATATTTGGTACTAGAGACTTGGTGGCCAGGTCTTTTTGGTGGCCTTCCTTGTCGAGGGATGTGCGTTCTTTTGTGCAGTCTTGTGAAGTTTGCGCTCGGGCTAAGCCTTGCTGTTCTCGGGCCAGTGGATTGTTGTCACCTTTGCCTATTCCGAAGAGGCCTTGGACGCACATTTCCATGGACTTTATTTCGGATCTCCCTGTCTCTCAAAAAATGTCCGTCATCTGGGTTGTGTGTGACCGCTTTTCTAAGATGGTTCATCTGGTACCCTTGCCTAAGTTGCCTTCCTCCTCTGAGTTGGTCCCTCTGTTTTTTCAGAACATGGTTCGTTTGCATGGGATTCCGGAGAACATCGTTTCTGACAGGGGATCCCAGTTTGTGTCTAGATTTTGGCGGACGTTCTGTGCTAAGATGGGCATTGATTTGTCCTTTTCGTCTGCATTCCATCCTCAGACGAATGGCCAGACGGAACGAACTAATCAGACCTTGGAAACTTATTTAAGGTGTTTTGTTTCTGCTGATCAAGATGACTGGGTTACCTTTTTGCCGCTTGCCGAATTTGCCCTTAATAATCGGGCTAGCTCTGCTACCTTGGTTTCTCCTTTCTTTTGTAATTCGGGGTTTCATCCTCGTTTTTCCTCTGGTCAGGTGGAGCCTTCTGATTGTCCTGGAGTGGACATGGTGGTGGATAGGTTGCATCAGATTTGGAGTCATGTGGTGGACAATTTGAAGTTGTCCCAGGAGAGGGCACAGCAGTTTGCTAATCGCCGTCGCCGCGTGGGTCCTCGACTTCGTGTTGGGGACTTGGTGTGGTTGTCTTCTCGTTTTGTTCCTATGAAGGTCTCTTCTCCTAAGTTCAAGCCTCGGTTCATCGGTCCCTATAGGATCTGTGTCGTTTCATTTGGATCTCCCGGCATCGTTTGCTATTCATAATGTGTTCCATCGGTCGTTGTTGCGGAAGTATGAGGTACCTGTTGTTCCTTCGCTTGAGCCTCCTGCTCCGGTGCTGGTGGAGGGAGAATTGGAGTATGTTGTGGAGAAGATCTTGGATTCTCGTGTTTCCAGACGGAAACTCCAAAATTTGGTCAAGTGGAAGGGTTATGGTCAGGAGGATAATTCTTGGGTGGTTGCCTCTGATGCTCATGCTGCTGATTTGGTCCGTGCATTTCATAGGGCTCATCCTGGTCACCCTGGTGGTTCTCGTGAGGGTTCGGTGACCCCTCCTCAAGGGGGGGGTACTGTTGTGGATTCTGTTTTTGGGCTCCCTCTGGTGGTTACAGATGGTACTGGGTGACTTGTGTTCTCTGCGGTCTCTGGTGTCCACCTGTTCTATCAGGATATGGGAGTTTCCTATTTAACCTGGCTTTCTTGTCATTTCCTCGCCGGCTATCAATGTAATCAGTGTGTCTTGTTACCTCTGCTTCCCGCTTCTGTATTCTTCAGGACAAGCTAAGTTTTTGATTTTCCTGTTCCACGTTTTGCTTAATTTTTGTCTTAGTCCAGCTTGCAGATATGTGATTCCTTTTTGCTGGTTGCTCTAGTGGGCTGATATTACTCCGCATGTTCCATGAGTTGGAACATGAGTTCAAGTAATTTCAGGATGGTTTTTTGTAGGGTTTTTCACTGACCGCGCAGTTCACTTTTGTATCCTCTGCTATCTAGCTTTAGCGGGCCTCATTTTGCTGAATCTGTTTTCATAACTACGTATGTGCTTTCCTCTCATTTCACCGTCATTACATGTGGGGGGCTGCTATTTCTGTGGGGTGTTTCTCTGGAGGCAAGAGAGGTCTGTGTTTCTTCTAATAGGGAAAGTTAGTTCTTCGGCTGGCGCGAGATGTCTAGAATCATCGTAGGCACGTTCCCCGGCTACAGCTAGTTGTGTGTTGAGGTTCAGGATCGCGGTCAGCTCAGTTTCCATCACTCTAGAGCTTGTTTTGTTTTTTTGTGCTTGTCCTTTTGTGATCCCCTGCCATTGGGATCATGACAGAGGAGGCAGCAGGGTCAGTGCAGGCTGTAGGCTTTCCTGAAGAGGTGGGTTTTCAGGTTCCATCTCAAGGATCTGAATGTGGTTGATAGTCAGATGTGTTGGGGCAAAGAATTCCAGAGGATGGGGAATATTCGGGAGAAGTCTTGGAGGTGGTTCTATCTATCTATCTATCTATCTATCTACCTATCCCATATCTATCTATCTATCTATCTATCTATCTATCTATCTATCTACCTTTGTACATCTTTAACTCCTAAACATCTGTCATTTCTATTCTGCATGCTATTCCGTTACGTGTCACACACATGGCACATGAACAGCACATGAATAGCACACGGACAACACACGTACATACAGATAACATCGGCACTGTTTTTTTCAGGACTGGAAATATCAGGACATGTGAAGGGGACCTAATAGAGCAAATGCATAGTGCAAAGCTGCTTGGCCTTGTACACTGACTATTGTCCATGAGTGGTGTTGAGCATTCCAATACTGCAAATATCGGGTATCGGCCGATATTCACGGTATTGGAATTCCGATACTGAGTTCCGATACTTCTGCAATATCGGATACCGGAATCGGAAGTTCCCATAATGCTATGAGCCAGTTTGATTTAATTCAGCCAATGAGAAATCCTAAGAAGGGTGGGCACATCCTGTTATGCATGGTAGGCATGTAACTACTGGCATGGCTGTGATTGGCTGCTGAAATGATGTCATGAAGCACTATAAAGCCGCCGCCACCATTTTGGGTTCACTCTGCTGTGAATTGAGTTAGGGACAGGACGTTGCTGTTCTGACTGAGGGAAATTTGAGATAGCGATTTGCTTCATTGTGCTTTACCCATGCTACTATAGCAACTGCTGTGTGATAACCTTATTTTGGCCTTGCAGCGCTGTTCACGGCTGTCTGCAAGGTTTCTGAGTGTGTGAGTGCAGCTCACACTGCAGTATGTTCTGCAGCCACATCTGGTTGTAGTTCCCTCAGCGTGCGTCACTGCCTCATACTGTTACATTGTCCTTTTTTGTATTTGTGCTGCTGCACATTTTGCCTGATTTCTCCTATTACTGTGTTTCCATCCGTATCCAGCTAGATAGCGTACAAACAGTATATAGGAGTAGATAGAGGAGCTTTTCTGCAGCCTTGCAGCGCCATTCACGGCTGTCTGCAAAGTCTGTGTGTGTGAGTGCAGCTCTCGCTGCAGTGTGTTCTGCAGCCACATTTGGTTGTAGTCCGCTCAGGGTGTGTCACTGCCTTATACATTGTCCTTTTTTTCATTAGTGCAGCCCATTTTTCCTGATTTCTACTATTAGTGGTGTGTTTCCATCAGTATCCAGCTAGATTGCGTGCACTATATAGGAGTAGATAGAGGAGCCTTTCTGCAGCCTTGTGACCTGCAGCCCCAGCCAGATTAGTATTAGCCTATTTTTTGGAGCCTCATCTATTGCATTGTAGGTTACCTTCCTGCATTGTAATAGCTACAAAAAGTTTGTGATACTATCGGTTTTACATCTTTGGGCACATCCATTTTTTTTGTAAAAAAAAAACCCTAAATAACGTTCACCAAACAGTCCACTTTATAGTTGTGTAGGCCATATTAGCTCATATTAAAGTCTAGTCCACACTTTATAAAATTGGTGTTTCTTATACCTGTTAGCAGCATTCAGGAATAAGTACACCAACCCCTTAGTACTTTTCTGCCTATCTTTATCAGTCTACCAAGATGAGGAAGGCAGGGAGTAAGGCACATGGTCGAGGGCATGGAGTTTCTACAGGGAGAAGATGTGGGGATTCTATGCCTGCTGCGGGCACCAGTGACTCAGCATCCCTCAGTTTTACCAGGGAACAGTCCTTTATGCACAGCTTTGTAGGAGCTCGCCGTACCCCACTACTGTAGGTCGAAAAAATTGAAGCCATTGTCAGATGGATGGAAGCTAATGCATCGACTTCAATTAGTGCCACATCCTCTCAGGTCCAGAGCACTGAAGAGCACCCATCTGTCTCTTCACCACCTGTCGAATTGCCCAGGCAGTCAGAGAGCCCTTGACAGGAGCCATCTCTACTTCTGTTCTCTGAATCTCTTGGCTAGGAAAGAGGGGGATAGCCAAGCAGCATTCGAGAAATGGAAGAAGAGGCAGTATGCAGTGATGCGCAACTGCTTTGTCTCTCTGAATCTGAAGAGGTGGGTGGGCCAGTGCCTACTGTCAGCACACCTCAGTACGCATCTGATGATGAGACTCAGGTGCCACTTTCTGGTGCATACTGTGCTGCCGAGACTACCCAGGAGAAGCAGTTGTTGGAAGAGGGTAATGTAGATGATGAGGTCCTTGACCCATCATGGCGTGAGGTACAGGAAGGTGGTGGGAGCAGCTCTGAGGAAGAGATTCCCCGAACGGCCCAAAAAGGAGGGAGAGGGAGGGGGCAGACAGGGTTGCCTGTAGCCTCCACTTTGGCACCCATTAGGAGCATGCTTCTTCCAAAACCCAAAACGAGCGCTCCCAAGACTTGCAGTGCCCGATCCTTTTTTCACACAGTTGCAGATGACATTTGCTTTGTCAAATGCAAGCTGTGTCATCAGAAAGTGAAAAGAGGGAAAAGTGTCAGCAACCTCAATACCACAAATATGTGGAAACATGTGCGGACCAAGCACACGGTGGAGTTACAAAAACACACTGAAAACCAAGGCCAACCTACAGCGCCACCTACCACCTCTTCAGCTCGTGTTGTAGCCTCTTCCTCCAGCTCACACACAGCTGGTTCGGCATCCTCACAGGATCGCCATGGAAGAACCTCTGGCACTGTTGTAGAGAGAACCAGTATAATTCCACCCACAGCACCACGTTCCATGTCATCTTCACACTCCCAGCCCAGTCTACAGCCATCAGTAGCACAGGCATGGGAGAAAAGGCGGCCATTCTCGGCAAACCACCCCCGAGCACAGGCTCTGAATGCTGGCATTGCAAAACTACTGTCCCTTGAAATGCTCTCATTCAGGCTGGTGGACACTGACACCTTTTGTAACTACATGGCATTGGCAGTCCCACAATACAACATGGCCAGCTGCTTTTATTTCAGCAGGCAAGCCGTCACTGCCCTGCAAAAGCATGTGGAGGGAAACATTAAATATGCACTACTAAACGCCGTCAGTAGCAAGGTCCACCTCACCACTAGTGTTGAGCGATACCTTCCGATATCCAAAAGTATCGGTATCGGATTGGATCGGCCAATATTCAAAAAATATCGGATATCGACGATTCTTTTTAACTTCTCCCACACTTTCTTTTTCATCATCCTCAGCAGCATCATCTTTTCCATCGACTACTCCTTCACCTTATTTATCTTCTTCTTCTTCACCTTCTTCTTATTATTTTTTTTCTTTACATTCTTTATATTCTTTTAATTCAACTATTATTCTTCATAATCAACTTCTTCATCTTCTTTTTCATCATATTCTTATTTGTGACAGCCAGGCCTTCCTGCAGTTGTTATCTATAAAAGTTTGAAGATTACACCTTCTGTTCTGCCTGTCACAAAAGATTTACAACAGGATTTGTCCGCGTTCAGTTTGGCCTGCAGCAGCAGGTTTTTTCCAGGGGCACCACGAGGAGGAACGGACTGACCCCCATACACTGCTTAGTCATCTTCTGTTTATAATTTAGATAATATCTATTGCTCTAATTTTTAGTCTTATGCTTAATGTTCTTCTGCTTTTTGTTCTACAGCTTCTTCTTCTTCTGCTTCTCGGTCTTCAGGGTCGTCATCTTTAGGGTCTTGAACTTGGAAATGTAGCAGAAGGTACAAGAGCAAAACACACTGCTGAGAACCAGCAGATGGTACTGGAACCCGGATGGCTAGCCGAAGGTACAAGAGACAATGGAACTACCGAGGACCAGCTGACGTTACTGGAACCCGGTTACCAAGCAGGAGGTACCCGTGCCAGAAATCACTACCAAGGACCACCTGAAGTTGGTGGAATTCGGATACCCAGAAGGAGGCACCTAAGCCAAAGGCTCTGCCCAGAACCAGCTGATGGTACTGGAACCAGGATGGGGAGTAGAAGGTACAAGAGCATAAGACACTGCCGAGACTGCTGCTGCTGCTGCTGAGGATGATGAAGGAGAAAGTGTGGGAGAAGTAAAAAAGAAGGTGAAGAGCATGGAAGTAACATAACATAGTAACATAGCTAGTAAGGCCGAAAAAAGACATTTGTTCATCCAGTTCAGCCTATATTCATCATAATAAATCCCCAGATATACGTCCTTCTACAGAACCTAATAATTGTATGATACAATATTGTTCTGCTCCAGGAAGACATCCAGGCCTCTCTTGAACCCCTCGACTGAGTTCGCCATCACCACCTCCTCAGGCAAGCAATTCCAGATTCTCACTGCCCTAACAGTAAAGAATCCTCTTCTATGTTGGTGGAAAAACCTTCTCTCCTCCAGATGCAAAGAATGCCCCCTTGTGCCCGTCACCTTCCTTGGTATAAACATATCCTCAGCGAGATATTTGTATTGTCCCCTTATGTACTTATACATGGTTATTAGATCGCCCCTCAGTCGACTTTTTTCTAGACTAAATAATCCTAATTTCGCTAATCTATCTGGGTATTGTAGTTCTCCCATCCCCTTTATTAATTTTGTTGCCCTCCTTTGTACTCTCTCTAGTTCCATTATATCCTTCCTCAGCACCGGTGCCCAAAACTGGACACAGTACTCCATGTGCGGTCTAACTAGGGATTTGTACAGAGGCAGTATAATGCTCTCATCATGTGTATCCAGACCTCTTTTAATGCACGCCATGATCCGGTTTGCCTTGGCAGCTGCTGCCTGGCACTGGCTGCTCCAGGTAAATTTATCATTAACTAGGATCCCCAAGTCCTTCTCCCTGTCAGATTTACCCAGTGGTTTCCCGTTCAGTGTGTAATGGTGATATTGATTCCTTCTTCCCATGTGTATAACCTTACATTTATCATTGTTAAACCTCATCTGCCACCTTTCAGCCCAAGTTTCCAACTTATCCAGATCCATCTGTAGCAGAATACTATCTTCTCTTGTATTAACTGCTTTACATAGTTTTGTATCATCTGCAAATATCGATATTTTACTGTGTAAACCTTCTACCAGATCATTAATGAATATGTTGAAGAGAACAGGTCCCAATACCGACCCCTGCGGTACCCCACTGGTCACAGCGACCCAGTTAGAGACTATACCATTTATAACCACCCTCTGCTTTCTATCACTAAGCCAGTTACTAACAAATTTACACACATTTTCCCCCAGACCAAGCATTCTCATTTTGTGTACCAACCTCTTGTGCGGCACGGTATCAAACGCTTTGGAAAAATCGAGATATACCACGTCCAATGACTCACCGTGGTCCAGCCTATAGCTTACCTCTTCATAAAAACTGATTAGATTGGTTTGACAGGAGCGATTTCTAATAAACCCATGCTGATATGGAGTTAAACAGTTATTCTCATTGAGACAATCCAGAATAACATCCCTCAGAAACCCTTAAAATATTTTACCAACAATAGAGGTTAGACTTACTGGCCTATAATTTCCAGGTTCACTTTTAGAGCCCTTTTTGAATATTGGCACCACATTTGCTATGCGCCAGTCCTGCGGAACAGACCCTGTCGCTATAGAGTCCCTAAAAATAAGAAATAATGGTTTATCTATTACATTACTTAGTTCTCTTAGTACTCGTGGGTGTATGCCATCCGGACCCGGAGATTTATCTATTTTAATCTTATTTAGCCGGTTTCGCACCTCTTCTTGGGTTAGATTGGTGACCCTTAATATAGGGTTTTCATTGTTTCTTGGGATTTTACCTAGCATTTCATTTTCCACCGTGAAAAGCGAAACATAAATATCTGACAAAATATAAAAAAGCTTAACATAGTCAATATCTTTGTAACTCCAAACGTCTTAAAAAAAAAATAATTCCTGCTATTCCATTTGCTTGATAAACCTCTATGCCTTTAATGTCTCCGCCACCTCCCCCAATACATTCTACATTATTCTTAGTTGTTTTCCTTCATGTAGAATTAACCTACAAGGAAAGAAAGGGCTTATTTTAATTCCGATATTTTTGTCTCATTGACTTGCATTGGTTTCCGGTATCTGTATCGGCGATATCCGATATTTTATGGATATCAGCCGATACAATCCGATCCCGATATTTCCGGATATCAGAAGGTATTGCTCAACACTATCTATGAGCACCTTAATGTTTTAAAACTCTATTGATACTTTAAATTCTTTTTATTAAAGATAAAAGGAAATTTGTTTCTGCTGTTGAAAAGTTCTACACTTCACAATCTGTAAAAACATCATGTACAAATATAGCCTATTTGAGGAAATTTCCACATATTTGTTACATGATTGTATAAACAAATTTGGAATTAATTGAAGTCTTTGGCAAATACCACATAGTTTGAATTTTTCCTTTTAATAACAAATGTGGGATGGAAATAACAAAAATGACCCCTTTTTATTTTGGTTATTAATGGTGCAAAGTTTGTTACAGAAATTTTTGAGGCTTAAAAACATGTTGATTCTTCGATTCTTCTGAAATAGGTTGTTAAAAATTAGTGGCACAGTCACAGAACACAACAAAATCTGCATCAAATACACAATGTGTGAACATTTTTACAGTTAGATATCCTAGGAAGGCAGGGATTACTTATTTTGGCTATAGTATAGAACATGCCCTACAGTGCAAACTGCTTTGTTACATTGTTTGTTATATTGCTATATTCATAATGTGTCTGAATACATATTTGAGAAAATACTTTAAAAAATCTGATAGTGACAAATAGCAAATATTACAAGGTAATTTAAAGTGGACATGATCTTTATAGATAAAAAGTGTGTGATCAGAATATTTTACTGTGTAGTGAACGAGGAGTGATGAATAATACAGATATCACAAACATTTAAACTTGTCTATATTTGAAGACTGAGTTTCCTGTTGTGATGGTGTTTTAATACTCATACCAGTTGACTTCAATTAAACTGTGTCCTGTGATGATATGATTATGTCATAATAGTGGGTCTTTCAGGAAATCCGACTCAAACTCGAATCTCTGGTAATCATTCAGCTCATCTCTAATTCAAAGCCTTCAATTGCCCTGAAGAGACGCACATAACTGTCCAAAATATTCTAAGACTGTATTCAACTTCTTTTAAAATTGAATGCAAAAATAACTTTAGTAGCACCAAAAAAACCTCAGCAACATATAGTATAAGGCAATGGTTAAATGGATAGTTCTCAGTGGTAACCATCAGCCTGTTTAATACCACACAATAATGTTGGTCATTGTTTATACATATACAATGTGTACTGAAGAAGCCACAGCTTTTTAAAAAGTCCAAAAATTATCCAGTTGTGGGAAGTAGCAATGAAACGTCAACATCAGTTGCAAGCTGGAAGCACTGCCTCAGCCAAGTGGTAACAGGCTCTGCTGAAGCTAATCTGCTTAGGTGACAAACCGCACACTGCCGAGGAATTGTTGAAAGGTCTAACAGACCAGATTTATCTGTGGCTCTTGCTCCTAAACATACAAACAGGCATGGTTGTTTGTGACCGTGGCCATAACCTGATGGCAGCTTTGAAGCTTGGCAACCACGCAAGTGTACCATGCCTGGCCCACGTGTTCAAGTTAGTTGTTCAGCGGTTTCTCACAACCTAACAATATCTGCCTGAGCTACTTGTGAAAGTATGCTGCATGTGTGCCCATTTCCACAAGTCAGCTACAGCTACAGCTACCACGGCAGTGCTGCAGCAACGTTTGCAATTTCCAGCTCACCTACTGGTGTGCGATGTCACCATGTGGAGCGCCCGCTAGGGCTGTGGGGGTACTCGGGCCGGGTCTGACGGTACTTCAGGGAATGTTACGGCAGCAGTGAGCTGGTCCATGGCCATGGATGAACAATAATATTGAAAATGAAGGGGAATAAAGTTTAAAGGGGATTAGTTTGAGATGCCACCGGTGGTGTTCGGCAATGGACGGCCAATGCTGCTTAAGGGGACCGATGGTGAAGCAGCTGGGATGGTTCTGATCCACACAGGTGGAGCGGGGACCCATGGTTACCAGTACTGTTGTAAGGGATCATGGACATTGGGGTGCAGGACAGAGGGTGCAAGAAATGACTGGAGGAGACAAGTGCTGTAGTTTTCTTTACCTTTACTTGATGTCTGAAGGTGCAGTCCGGGGCAACAGATGGTCATGGAGATCTGGGCAGCCTGGAAGCAATTTGGGATCCACCCAGCCAGGTGGGTTTGGAGGTCATCCTATTGCGCTATCCTGTTAGGTCCTTGCTGCTTTAAGTTTGCTCAAGTCCCTCTCACTGTCTGGCAGTCAAAATAAAACAGGACCCGCATGACAGGCCGCTTGAGCCTACTACAGTTGTCGCTCCTTCATGGCTGCTCCAGGCTCTGGGATGCTGCTGTGGTGCTGGGTTTTAGTTGGGTTCAAGAGACTTGACAGTCTCCTCCCCTTTGGATTTACCTGCCAGGACTTCAGTACCCGAACAACCATGGACTCCGATGTCCGGTTTTGTGAGCAGCAGAGGGCAGGAGTTGAATATGAGCTATAACATGTATATCTGTATTCCTGTCAGTCTCTACAGATAAGAGCTGGTTAGTGGGCATGGATGTATGATATCTGTGCGGTTCTCCAAAACATTAAGGACTCGACCAATGCGGTGAGTGGTGACAACGTCATAATCAGCAACACTGTCCTGCTTCTCTGTCTACTGAAATTTGCAATGCTCACAATTAAGAGGAGGCTTTGCAAGCAGAGCAAGTTAAGATGGAGCAAGAAACTATAATGGATGATGCTACACAGCCCAGCCTCATCTCATCTTCTCAACACAGATTGGGTGATAATTAGGAGGAGGTACAGGAGTTGGTTGCCTTCACTACAGACGGTACTATCCACACCACCTTCATCCTGTCTGTTCAGCGTGGATGGCCAGAAGATGAGGAGGAGAGGGAGGATGAAGAGGAGGACAAGGAGAAGAAGACGGACAGTCGTCTTCTTGGTAGGGACAGGGAAGTCTTGGCTGTTGACAGTCTGGCACACATGGCTGAGTTTATGTTCCGCTGCCTTTCCCACGACCCTCACATTGTATGCATTTTGGCCAACACTGATTACTGGCTGGTAACCCTTTTAGACCCACCCTACAAGGAGGACTTTCCATCTCTTCTTCCCATAGTGGAGTGGTCTAATAAAACGTTGCAGTTCCAGAAGGCCTTTGTTGAAGAATTATTTTAAAAATTCCCATCTGACAATGCTGGCAGCAGAGGTCACAGTTCCTTGGACAATCAAGGAGTAGAAATATGAGGGAGACACAAACCAGATGCAGCAGAGGCGGGAGAACACTCTAAAAGGACTGGGACAGTTTTCTCAGACACTTCCAACACCCAAGTCCTGATGCACAGAGTACTTTAACAAGAAGGGAAACGTTTTGGAAGATGCTGAAGGAGTACCTTGCAGAGCATACCAGCATCCTCTGTGATTCCTCTGTGCCTTACAACTATTGGCATGACACTTGACATGACTTGTCTCTCTATGCCTTGGAGGTCCTAGCCTGCCCTTCTGCTAGCGTTTTGTCAGAGCGGGTTTTTATTGCCGCTGTGAGTATTATACCAAAAAATGCATGAAAATGCTGACAGGATGACTCTTATCAAAATGAATAAGTACTGGATTGGCTCAGACTTCTCAGCGGAACATAAACAGAAATCCAGGCAACATTTTTGGAAATCAAATAATACCGCTCTTATCTGCAATTTGTGTAAGGTGAGCTGTCGCAGTAGGGATAGCGTATTACAGGCATCTAGTCAGGGATTATTGCCTTATAAATTATAATCCTCGCTGCAGCTTTTTTCCATGCACTCACTGACAGATTCATGTTTTTTATGGTGATCTAAACTCAGAAATTCATCAAAGCAGGCAGTGTTGCTTGCGTTACTCTAAAGTTTGCTGCTGCCACGTACAAGAAAATATATTTCAGGGCCGATTCAAATCCCTTCTATATTCTACAATAATACCGCTCTTATCTGCAATTCATCTAGTATGAGATGTTGAGTAGGATTGAGCAAAACGGATCGGTCATTTTCATAAGTCGCCGACTTTTGGCAAAGTCGGGTTTCATGAAACCTGACCCGATCCCTGTGTGGGGTCGGCCATGCTGTACGCGACTTTTGCGCCAAAGTCGCGTTTCATATGACGCGTTCAGCGCCATTTCTTAGCCAATGAAGGAGGATGCAGAGTGTGGGCAGCGTGATGACATAGTTCTCAGTCCCCACCATCTTAGAGAAGGGCATGGCAGTGATTGGCTTGCTTTCTGCGGCATCACAGGGGCTATAAAGGGGCGTGCACGCCGACCGCCATCTTACTGCTGCTGATCTGAGCATAGGGAGAGGTTGCTGCCGCTTCGTCAGAAGCAGGGATAGCGTTAGGCAGGGAATATAAACCCCCAAACCGCTTGTGCTGTAGCGATTTCCACTGTCCAACACCACCTTTTCCTTGCAGTGACAGTGGAGGATAGATTTCAGTGCATCAGCTCTGTAGTTTATTAGTCTGCCTTATAAGGCTCCCTGATAGCTGCATTGCTGTGTGTACGCCGCTCTGCAAACCAACTGCTTTTTTTCAAAGCACAAATCCTGTTGCCCCTTCCTTTCTGCACAGCTATCTTGTTTGTTTGTCCACACTTTTGTGTGCAGCAGTCCTTTTTATTGCTGCCTGCCATACTTTTCTGAGATTACTGTAGGGAGATAGTAATTGTAGTACAGTCCCTTATATATATATATATATATATATATATATATATATATATATATATATATATATATATATATGTATATATCTTCAAGCCACTTTTTGCCCCTGAAACTGTGTAGTATGAAACAGTGGGCCTGTATTTTTCTGCACTGTCCCACACCTAAAAAGGGAGATTTATATTGCCAATCAGTGCATCTGTGCCAGTCCAGTTTGTTGTATCTGTCAGTCATTTTGTGCCACAGAAACAATACTGTAAAACAGTGGGCGAGATTTATTCACTAGTCTTCCATATAAAAACAAAAAGCGGAGATTAATATTGGCAAATCTGTGCATCTGTGCCAGTCCAGTCTGTGGTATCGGTCTGTCATTTTGTGCCACTGAAACACAACTGTATAACTGTGGGCCAGATTTATTCACTAGTCTCCCATCAAAACAAAAAAAAGAAGGGGAGATTAATATTGACAAATCTGTGCATCTGTGCCAGTCCAGTTTGTGGTATCGGTCTGTCATATTGTGCCACTGAAACACTACTGTAAAACTGTGGGCCAGATTTATTCACTAGTCTCCCATCAAAAAAAAAAGAAGGGCAGATTAATATTGGCAAATCTGTGCATCTGTGCCAGTCCAGTCTGTGGTATCGGTCTGTCATTTTGTGCCACTGAAACACTACTGTAAAACTGTGGGCCAGATTTATTCACTAGTCTCCCATCAAAAAAAAGAAGGGGAGATTAATATTGGCAAATCTGTGCATCTGTGCCAGTCCAGTCTGTGGTATCTGTCTGTCATTTTCTGCCACAGAAAATATACTGTAATATAGTGGGCCAGATTTATTCACTAGTCCTCCATATAAAAAAAAGAAGGGGAGATTTTTATTTCCAGTGTGTGCATCTGCATCAGTCCTGTTAGTGGCACATCTGTCAGCCACTGTCTGCCGCTAAAACTGTTTACTGTAATACAGTGGGCCTGATTTTCCCTGCACTCTCACACACCTATAAAGGGAGATTTAAATTCACAACAATTTTGCGTCCACTTTGTAACTGGTTTTACAGTACCAAATACCGTTTGTTAGTTTGGTTACATATTTCCAAGAATGAGGAAGTCTGGTGGAAGAGGTCATGGCCGTGGGCGGTCATTGCCAGCTGGTAATGATGGTAGTGGTGGTGGAGCGTCAGGTGGTTGTGGGAAAAGCAATATAGCACCTAAGTCTCGTGTTGTTCAGCCACTATCATCGTCTGGCTACACAAGACATCGAACGCTCCCTTTTCTGGGAGTAGGAAAACCGCTTTTAAAGCAGGAGCAGCAGGAACAAGTTTTGGCTTTCCTTGCCCATTACAAGATGAGTCGGACATGGAGTGCACAGATGCACAGCCACAGCCAGATTATTATGCTGTGCCTTTGACTCAGATCACAACATTGCCCTCGCAGTGTACTGATCCAGAATCTGACTCAGATGAGAATATGGAGCCCCGTCACGAACGCTATAGCACCGGCTTACACGGTGACACAGAGGAAGGTGCACAGGACATAGAAGAGGAGGTCATAGATGACCAAGTTGTTGACCCCAATTGGCAGCCATTGGGGGAACAGGGTGCAGCCGGCAGTAGCTCTGAAGCGGAGGGGGAGGAGCCGCAGCAGGCATCAACATCTCAACAGGTTCCATCTGGCAGGCCCGTATCTGGCCGAAAACGTGTGGCGAAACCAAAAGCAGTTGTAGGACAGCGTGGCCATCTGTTTAAAGTAGCTCAGTGTGCAATGCCTGAAAAGGTATCCGATAGTAGGAAGAGTGCAGTCTGGCATGTTTTTAACCAAGATCCAAATGATCAGTGCAAAGTCATCTGTAAGAAATGCTCAAGGACCTTCAGCAGAGGTCAGAATGTTAAAAATCTAAATACAAGTTGCATGCATAGACATTTAAACACCATGCACTTGCAAGCCTGGACTAACTACCAAACGTCCCTTAATGTTGTTGCACCCTCTCACAATGAAGCTAGTCAGCAATAGTGTTGAGCATTCCGATACCGCAAGTATCGGCCGATACCCGATACTTGCGGTATCGGGTATCGGCCAATACTTGCGGTATCGGAATTCCGATACCGAGATCCGATACTTTTGTGATATCGGGTATCGGTATCGGATCAATAGGGATGTGTAAAATAAAGAATTAAAATAAAAAATATTGATATGCTCACCTCTCCGGCGGCCCCTGGACATCACGCTGCTAACCGGGAGGCTTCTTTGTTTAAAATGCGCGCCTTTAGGACCTGCGAATGATGTCCCGGCTTCTGATTGGTCGCGTGCCGCCCATGTGACCGGCACGTGACCAATCAGAACCCGCGACGTCATTCGCAAGTCCTTAATTCCTAGAATTAGGAGTTTTTGTGAATGAGAATGACGTCGCGGCTTCTGATTGGTCGCGTGCCGCCCATGTGACCGGCACGCGTCCAATCAGAAGCCGCGACGTCATTCTCATTCACAAAAACTCCTAATTCTAGGAATTAAGGACTTGCGAATGACGTCGCGGGTTCTGATTGGTCACGTGCCGGTCACATGGGCGGCACGCGACCAATCAGAATCCGGGACGTCATTCGCAGGTCCTAAAGGCGCGCATTTTAAACAAAGAAGCCTCCCGGTTAGCAGCGTGATGTCCAGGGGCCGCCGGAGAGGTGAGCATATCAATATTTTTTATTTTAATTCTTTATTTTACACATCCCTATGGATCCCAGGGCCTGAAGGAGAGTTTCCTCTCCTTCAGACCCTGGGAACCATGAGAATACCTTCTGATACTTGATGTCCCATTGACTTGTATTGGTATCGGATATCGGTATCGGCGATATCCGATATTTTTCAGGTATCGGCCGATACTATCCGATACCGATACTTTCAAGTATCAGACGGTATCGCTCAACACTAGTCAGCAACGCTACATCCCTTCCCTCACTGTAAGCCCAACGTTTACCACACCACCTGCAGCAAATGTGGAGGTTTCGTCGCAAGGCCAAAGCAGTCAGGGAATCATCAGGTTCTTGGAAGGAAACACTGTATGTAGGCCAGCAGCAAGAATATCATCACCAACCCTCTCTCAGTCTGCCATGTCCACCGGCAACCCCGCTAGTACCACCATATGCAGCTCTCCAGTCCAGCTCACCCTACAAGAGACTCTCGTTAGGAAAAGAAAGTACTCATCCTCTCAGCCGTGTACACAGGGTTTGAATGCCCACATTGCTAGACTAATCTCGTTAGAGATGATGCCCTACCGGTTAGTTGAAAGCGAAGCTTTCAAAGCCCTGATGGACTGCGCTGTACCACGCTATGAGCTACCCAGTCGACACTTCTTTTCGAGAAAAGCCATTCCAGCTCTCCACCAGCATGTAAAAGACCGCATTGTCCATGCACTCAGGCAATCTGTGAGTAGAAAGGTGCACCTGACAACAGATGCATGGACCAGTAGGCATGGCCAGGGGCGATACATGTCCATCATGGCACACTGGGTTAATGTGGTGGATGCAGGGTCCACAGGGGACAGCAATATTGGGACAGTTCTGCCTAGCCCACGGTCTAGGAAACAGTTGGCTGTAGGCGTTCGCCACCCCTCCTCCTTCTCCTCGTCCTCCAGCAGAAGCGACAGCTCGTCCACAGACCGCAGTCGCACGACCACTCTATCCGCAGCTGCCACTGTTGCACACGAGGTGTCCCATTATGGAACAGCTAGTGGCAAGCGTCAGCAGGCTGTATTGGCAATGAAGTGTTTGGGCGACAACAGACACACCGCGGAAGTTCTGTCCGAGTTCTTGCAGCAAAAAACTCAGTCATGGCTGGGCAGTGTACATCTTGAGGCAGGCAAGGTGGTGAGTGATAACCGAAGGAATTTTATGGCTGCCATAGTCCTTTCACAACTGAAACACATTCCTTGCCTGGCTCACACATTAAACCTGGTGGTGCAGTGCTTCCTGAAAAGTTATCCGGGGTTACCCGACCTGCTCCTGAAGGTGCGCAGACTTTGCTCGCACATCCGCCGTTCGCCCATACACTCCAGCCATATGCAGAACCATCAGCGATCTTTGAACCTTCCCCAGCATTGCCTAATCATCGATGTTGCAACAAGGTGGAACTCCACACTGCACATGCTTCAGAGACTGTGCGAACAGAGGCGTGCTGTTATGTATTTGTGGGAGGATACACATACACGGGCAGGCAGTTGGATGGCAGACATGGAGTTGTCAGGTGTGCAGTGGTCGAAGCTACAAGACCTCTGTCAAGTCCTTCAGTGTTTTGAGGAATGCACATGGCTGGTTAGTGCAGACAACGCCATAATAAGCATGAGCATCCCCCTAATGCGTCTGCTGATGCAAAGTTTGACGCACATAAAGGAGCAGGCGTCTGCAGCCGAGGATGAGGGAAGCCATGATGACAGTCAGCCATTGTCTTGTCAGGGAAGTCTACTGGACGAGGTGGCGGGCGAAGAGGAGGAAGACGAGGAGGATGATGGGGATGATTATTTTTTGGATGAGGAAGCTTCTCAGGGGGCAATAGAAACTGGTGGCGTTGCAAGGCCAGGAACAGGGTTTTTGAGGGAGGCAAGTGACGTTGCCCGAAAGTGCTCCTCATCCCAGCACAAGCAGTGAATTGACAACTGGAACATTGGCCCACATGGCGGATTATGCCTTGCGTATCCTAAAAAGAGACCCCCGCATTATTAAAATGATGATCGATGACGATTACTGGTTGGCCTGCCTCCTGGATCCACGCTATAAGGGGAAACTGCAAAACATCATGCCACATGAGAACCTTGAACAAATATTGGCAACCAAACAAGCAACTCTTGTTGACCGTTTGATTCAGGCATTCCCAGCACACAGCATCGGTGATGGTTCTCACACGAGCTGCAGGGGGCAACAGGGCAGAGGTGTTAGAGGTGCACAAATCAGAAGTGGAGTTGGACAGAGGGGTTTTCTGACCAGGTTGTGGAGTGATTTTGCAATGACAGCAGACAGGACAGGTACTGCAGCATCAATTCAAAGTGACAGGAGACAACATTTGTCCAGTATGGTTACTAACTATTTTTCCTCCCCTATCGATGTTCTCCCTCACCCATCATTCCCATTTGATTACTGGGCATCCAAAATAGACACCTGGCCTGAATTGTCTGAATATGTATTGCAGGAGCTTGCTTGCCCAGCAGCTAGTGTGCTATCAGAAAGAGTATCCAGTGCTGCTGGTTCAATACTGACCGAAAAAAGGACTCGTCTGGCTACCCAAAATGTTGATGATCTAACCTTCATTAAAATGAACCACTCATGGATTTCTAATTATTTTGCCCCACCTTTCCCAGCTGACACCTAGCTTTCCTTTAAAAAGGTCTTGCTTTTGGACTGGTCTTACTGAGTGTTCCAATTTCTCCATTTGCAGCTGCTGTATGTCCAGCATACGACATGTTTACAACTCCCTAAATGGGCTGACTCCCCCCAGGTGGCCGTGGTCTCGCCACTTGGCGGAAGCACCCGTGAGAGTGCCGTTTGTCTGAAGAGGTGGGTGTGCCCACTTTTGGTCGATGGCACTGGCACCGGGTCCCTCATAGTACAATGAAGTGTCTGGCGGTGGTGGCGCGCACCCAATGTCAGACACACCGTTGTAAGATGAGGGGCCTTGGGCCAGCACCGCTGGGCACGAGAGAGTGCCCCCCACCCCCCAGCTCAAACTGTGCTCTAGCACTTGCAAAATTATCTTTCACTGCTCCACCGCTGTTTAGTCTATGCGGTGAAATCCTTCAATGCCTGGCACTGACAATATCAATTTGTTGACATGTATGATGCTACTTAAAATATTCAGTGGCCCTGTTCTACATTTACACCAGTAAATACTTTGCGCCAAATAACAACATCTGAAAGTCATCAGAGGAGCCCACCCTTGTACCTAAGTATGCCACCCTTTTTGTTGTTTCTTTGTTTTTTTTGCGAGACATTAACATCTATGTATAATTTTGGAGTACTAACTGTGTCAGACACTTCTTCCAATTGTCCTCCGCTGACCACACCAATGCTGCCTGTGTACCCCTGGAACCTATTTAAAAGTGCACAGAGCCACCTTTTTTTATGTTAGGCCTACTAAGTCTGTGTGCAGTCCCTCCTTCCAATAGTCCTCCGCTGACCATACTAATGCTGCCTGTGTACCCCTGCAAGAAAATTGAAACTGCATTGAGCCTCCTTTTGTTATTTTAGGGTTACTAAGTCTGTCTGCGGTCCCTCCTTCCAATAGTCCTCCGCTGACCACACCAATGCTGCCTGTGTACCCCTGCAAGATAATTGAAACTGCGCCTAATTGAGCCTACTTTTTTATGTTAGGCCTACTAAGTCTGTCTGCGGTCGCTCCTTCCAATAGTCCTCCACTGACCACACCAATGCTGCCTGTGTACCCCTGCAAGATAATTGAAACTGCATTGAGCCTACTTTTTAATGTTAGGCCTACTAAGTCTCTCTGCGGTCCCTCCTTCCAATAGTCCTCCGCTGACCACACCAATGCTGCCTGTGTACCCCTGGAACCTATTTAAAAGCGCATAGAGCCTACTTTTTTATTTTAGGCATACTAAGTCTGTCTGCGGTCCCTCCTTCCAATAGTCCTCCACTGACCACACCAATGCTGCCTGTGTACCCCTGGAACCTATTTAAAAGCGCATAGAGCCTACTTTTTTTATTTTAGACCTACTAAGTCTGTCTGCGGTCCCTCCTTCCAATAGTCCTCCACTGACCACACCAATGCTGCCTGTGTACCCATGTAACCTTTTTTAAACCTGCATCGAGCCAACTTTGTGGTGTAAGGCCTACTAGCAGTGTCTGTCTGTGCCACTCAATACAGCTGTCCTCTTTAAAAAAATGACCTGCAATTGTCAGGTTTTCAGCCTCTCGGAATTTTAAAACTGCAGAGGGGCTACTAGTTTGGTTGGGGCCTACTAACAGTGTCTCCCGCTCCAAGGTGTTCTCCTGGTTGCCTTTCCTGAGCTTCTATCTTCAGGCTCTTGTTAAATACTTGTTAAATGGAACAAATGCAGTGGGGCTACTAGTTGGGTTGGGGCCTACTAATGGTGTCTGCCGCTCCTTGCTGTTCTCCTGGTTTCCTGTCCTGAACTTCGATCTTTATGCTCTTAATAAGTAGTTGTTAATATAACACTGCATTTGGCCTACTAGTTTGGTTGCTGTTCTCCTCCACTGAACAAAGCAGTGCCGCCTGTTTACTACTGTTACCAATTTTGAACTGCATTTAGACTACTTACTGATTTGGGCCTACTCACTGTGTCAGCCTCTCATTACAGTTGTCCTCCACTGAACAAAGCAATGCCGCCTGTTTAGTCCTGTTACCAATTTTGAACTGCTTTTAGCCTACTTTTGTATTTGGGACTATATCTGTGCTTCCTCCTCATTCTGCCCATTGCCCAGCCAGTGCTAGATGACTCTGCTGGTACATTGACCCAGACCGCTACATTCCCCTTGCACGCTACACAGCCAGATTCTGACCCTGCTGAAAGTGAGGTTCCCCTTCCCGCATACTATACCACCTTACATGGGGACAAAGAGGAAGGTGCAGATGAAAGTGCAGGTTCCTTCATCAGGTGGGGGGGGGGATACTTGTTGGCGACATCACTGCCACAGGGCCCCTCATAGTACGCAAAAGTGTCGCTGCCAGTGGGAGGCGCCCCACCGTGCAAACACACCGTCGTACTTTGAGGGGCCCTGTGCCAGTGCCAATGCGAATGAGTGGGCCACCCCTGCTTGCTCAGGATCACAGCGCTTGCAAAGTTGAAATACTTACCTCTCCCTGCTCCACTGCCGTGACTTGGTCCACGTTTCCTGGGCCCACTAAATACTTGACCCAGCCATACCCCCCACAACTTTAGCCAAATTACCCCCAATGTCCAATGCCTAACTATTATTATAAGGTAAATTAAGATTGACAAGCTTCAGTACGAAGAATGGATGTTTTCGCCATTAAAATGGGTACTGTAGGTGTTTTCCTGGCCTCCACTCACTGCCGATTATGCTCCCCCATTGACTTGCATTGTGTTTCGTGTTTCGGTCGATCCCCGACTTTTCCCGATAATCGGCCGATTTCACTCGACTCGACTTTTGAGATAGTCAGGTTTCGCAAAACCCGACTCGACCCTAAAAAAGTAAAAGTCGCTCAACCCTAATGTTGAGGTAGGGATAGCGCATTTCAAGCATCTTGTCAGGGATTGTTACCTCATAAATTATAATCTTTGTTGCTGCTTTTTTCCCATACACTCATTAACAGTTTTGTGATTTTTACAATGAACTGTACTCAGAAATTCATCATAGCAGGCAAAATTAACTGATCTAATGTGCCCATTCACAGTTTCTCTGTAGCATCTGTATGTAAGAGGTAGTGGTGAGAGACTTTATGATACTAGAGCTGGAATTACCACTTCTGAACTCTCCAGTAGTGTTGAGTAGGGTTGAGCGAAACGGGTCGGCCATTTTCAGAAGTCGCCGACCCCTGTGATTCTTAGGAAGGAAGGCTGCCAGAAAGAAGCAGGGCGCGTCCGAGGGTGAGTATATACCTAATAGGAATATACTCACCCTCGGACGTGCCCTGCTTCTTTCCGGCAGCCTTCCTTCCTAAGAATCAGCGCTTAAAGGACCTTTGGTGACGTCGTGGCTTGTGATTGGTCGCGCGAGCGGTCACATGGGTGGTCGCGCGACCAATCACAAGCCGCGACGTCATCTAAGGCCCTTCACGTGCTGATTCTAAGGAAGGAAGGCTGCCGGTTAGTACCAGGGTGCGTCAGAGGGTGAGTATAGCAATATTTTTTATTTTAATTCTTTATTTTACACTTAAATATGGATCCCAGGGCCTGAAGGAGAGTTTCCTCTCCTTCAGACCCTGGGAACCATTGGAAACCCAATGCACTGCATTGGGTTTCGTGTTTCGGCCGACCCCGACCCCGACTTTTTTATAGGATCGGCCGATTTCACTCGACCCGACTTTTGAAAATGTCGGGTTTCGTGAAACTCGACCCGATCCTATAAAAGTAAAAGTCGCTCAACCCTAGTGTTGAGCATTCCGATACCGCAAGTATCGGGTATTGGCCGATATTTGCGGTATCGGAATTCCGATACCGAGTTCCGATATTTTTGTGATATCGGGAATCGGTATCGGGATTAAGATTCATGTGTAAAATAAAGAATAAAAATAAAAAATATTGATATACTTACCCTCGGACGCGCCCTGGTTGTCACCGCTGCAACCGCCATGCTTGCGTTCCTAAGAATGAGCGCGTTAAGACCTTCGATGACGTTGCGGCTTGTGATTGGTCGCGCGACCTTCCATGTGACCGCTCGCGCGACCAATCACTATCCGGACGGTATCACTCAACACTACTCTCCAGTTGTTTGTTTCCACAATGCCTTGCACACAGTCAAAGCACCCAGTGACAGAGGCAGCAAAACAATACCAAAATATCTTTGAACTTTGACCTTATTTGACTTCTAACTATTGTGTTCTTTTATTTGTAGACCTCATTTCATTTCATTTACCGTGAACAGTAGAATGATGTGCTTTATCAAAAAGCTCTATCTTGGTCTCATCTGTCCACAATTCGAATGCTGGCCTTCTAAAAATAGTGGGGGCCACCTGCTTGCCCACTATAAATTGTGAGGTCGCATGGTGGCCCTAAGGGTATGTTCACACGTTCCTGATTTCCATCCTTTTTTTTTCAGGACTGTTTTTTAAAAAACTGCAGCTCTTGGCAGAAAACGCAGGTCCTTTTTTTGGTCCTTTTTTGGTCCTTTTTTGATGCGTTTTTTGATGCGTTTTTGTGATGCGTTTTTTGATGCAGTTTTCTAGCCAGAGTCTGTGTGTTTTCTAGGAATTTTTTTAGGGTTAAAATGGCTGAAAATACCCTAACCCTACCCCTAACCCTACCCCTAACCCTACCCCTAACCCTAACCCTACCCCTAACCCTACCCCTAACCCTATTCTAACCTTAGTGGAAAAAAAAAAAAAAAATCTTTATTTTTTTATTGTCCCTACCTATGGGGGTGACAAAGGGGGGGGTCATTTACTATTTTTTTTATTTTGATCACTGAGATAGGTTATATCTCAGTGATCAAAATGCACTTTGTAACGAATCTGCCGGCCGGCAGATTCGGCGGGCGCACTGCGAATGCGCCCGCCATTTTGCAAGATGGCGGCGCCCAGGGAGAAGACGGCCGGACGGACAACGGGACCGGGTAAGTATAAGGGGGGGAGATGGGGGGAGATGGGGGCACGGGGGGGGCGTCGGAGCACGGGGGGTGGCATCGGAGCATGGGGGGGTGGGATTGGGGCACGGGGGGGCAGCCACACTGCAGCGGTTCTGCACCACAAACCGCAGTAAAACCCGCAGATATTTTTTTCATCTGCGGGTTTTACTGCGGCTTTCACCTCACAATGGAGGTCTATGGGTGCAGAACCGCTGCTGTTTTACAAAAAGAAGTGACATGGTACTTCTTTTTTACCGCAGCTAATCAGTGCGGTTTTTTTTTTTTCAATTCAGGACCATGTGCACAGTGGGTCCTGTTTTCCATAGGGTACAGTGTACTGTACCCTGCATGGAAAACAGCCGCGGAACCGCAGCGGCAAAACCGCTGCGTTTCCGCGGTAAAAAACGCACTGTGTGAACATGGCCTAACAGTTTCAAATTTTACAGTATTAATATGAAAAAAAAATTCTCACCACTAATGGATAACTTATATTGCAATAACAAGGCATAGTCGACTGCTGGCCCTCCAAAAATGGTTAGTGAAGGCTTGCTGCTGGCCCTCTAAAATTAGAATGACAGCTGCTCGATGGCCGTCTGCAATAGTGATGGCCACCTGCTGGCCCTTTACAAATAGTAGGGGCCGCCTGACGGCCCTGAAAAAAAACAACTTTGTGACTTTTAGAGTTCCCCCTTCATAAATTAAACAGGATGTGTCTGATCATGTCTCATACACCACATTTCCAGATAAGGTATTAAAATGTTAAAATTATATTTCCAGGTGAATGTTTTTTTCACCATTGAAAGCAATGCAAACATGCAAAAAAACAGCAAAAACATTGCCTGTGCACATAGCCCGAAGTGTGGAGTAGCATTTTTTCCCCTTTTTCATTTTTACTTATATACAAGTCAATATCCTGAAAAGCATGTTTCTTAACATTTTTTTCCAGTACACTCCATTTTATGTTTGCTTTTTTTATGTTTTATTGTCAGTTCGTAAAAGTGACATAATACTCTGACATCATTGTTCCTAGCAGCAACCTGGGATTCAGAGATGCTTCCAGGTGTCTTCCTCATGCTGTTCCCAGGTAATTTCAGCTCTGTTTCCATTGATTTAAATAATTTTTAGGCACCTTCAGACTTCCAGTGGGGCCACCGTAAAAATGCTCGAGTTTCCCATCGACTTCCATTACACTTGTTACTCAGGTCAAGCAACCGAGCTTTACAATTTGCTCGACTCGAGTAACGAGCACCCGAGCACTTTATCATTAGTAATGAAGCAAAGGCTTATTAACAAATCAAGCAAAAAGTGCCTCTTTTCAGGATCAGAAAAAAGTTTATTGTCTGGAAAGTGATGAAATTATGGCTTCTTAAAAAGCCAGTAAAAATTATCCCTTTTTTTGGGAGCAGTTTAGGTTAATTATTTAGTCCAAAAAAAGACAAGATGCAATGACTTATCGTTGTCTAAACTTGGAATTTCCTTCAAGGACTACACTTGGGCTACTGTATACAAGTCAAGATAACTACATTAAAAAATATCCATGATGCTTCACATACAGCTGTCTGCGCACTTACTTATGCTCCTGTACACAAAGTGAAAAGGAGGGCACGACCCAATAAATTAGGATCATAATGTAGCAAGTAAATATCAATAATTTAAGTAAAGAAAGAAAAAAGAAACATGCTATGTACACAAAGAACACAATAAATAAACAAATATTTTTTTGGTAACAAGCTGCAAAAAAAAAAAAGTCAAACATTAACAACAGTACACAAGCCCAAAATAAGTCTGAACTGTGTCTCATAAACTACCAAAATATATAGTACAATTTGCCAAAAATCTCAGGAACCAAAGCTGTTATATATATATGTACCTATAGTGAGTCATAGATATGCATTTTAACCACATAAGATGAACATAGCAAGACAAGAGATCTGTTGTCAAGTAGGCAATATATTTTAGGTAAAAGCTCACTGTACAATAATATAAATGAGCAGGGCCGTATTTGCCACTAGGCACTGGAGGGCAACGTGCCTAGGGCGCGGGCCTGCAGGGGGAGCCAACAAGATGGAGAAGATCTTTTTTTTCCCATCCTCCTTTCCCCTCCGTTAGACAATCCAGGGGGCGCTCCTCCATATTAACTTACATGCAAGGAGCTGACTGACCCAGGAAATAGTGGCGCCGCAACTTCCAGGGTCAGAGAGGTCCCTGCATCCGAGGTGCTGAAGCGTCTGCATGTGAGGAAGATGAGATCATCTCTCACTGCAGACGTCACAGCAGAGGAGGAAGATGACATGGGAGGATAGAGGAGCAGGTGAGCGCTCATAGAGCTGAAGATGGGGGGAGGCTGCTGCTGTATACTGGTGAGAGGAGGCTGGTGACGGGAGGCTGTGCTATATACTGGTGAGATAAGGCTGATGACAGGAGGCTGCTGCTGTATACACTCCCTGACAGAAGTTATGTCGCTTATCCATGATATGTAAATTAAAGCTTATAACCTGACGTTAAATTCATCCATTGGTTGTATAAATTATTCTTTTGAAAGCTTAAACCCTCCGAAATGTGTTTAGGTAAAGAATATAAATTGGCATCAATGCAGAAATATTGATCAGTTAATGGACACAGAATGGTCAGATTTTGGCAAGACAAAAGTTTTGTCGCCTGGTCATATAATGCACCCGATCCTAGTTACATCCTCACCTGTGCTCAATAAATGATCGGTTAATTAGTGTGTGTGTGTGTGTGTGTATAAAAAAACAGCACCCCAGACCTTCACTTGAAATGCAACTTGAGCTCTGCAACATGCCAAAAATCCACCCTGCGACCAAAGCCTGGATTATCAAGAGGCTGAAGACCAGATCCACTGCAGAGGTGGCTGGCACCTTTAATGTGTCTCAGCGTCAAGTACAAAGAATTAAAAAAAGATTTGAAGAGACTGGAGATGTGTTTGACAAGCCCAGGTCCAGCAGACCCCACAAGACAACTGCTCAAGAGGAATGTTTGTTGGTTAGAAAATCCAAAGCAAGCCTCTCTTCCACTGCATCAGAGCTCCAACAGGCCTGGACACCTCAAGTCCCTTTGTCAACTAGAACAGTTTGTAGGATTCTGTCTCGAAATGGCCTCCATGGTCGAATCAGTGCCCAGAAGCCAGCACTAAACAAAAGGCAAATAAAAAACGGTGTGGCATTTGCAAAGTCCCACAGCCTGCTAAACAGAATAATGCTGGAAAAGTGGCAGAAGGTGGATTTCTCTGTTGAATCTTCAGTAGAATTACACCACAGCCGCCACAAATACTGCAAGAGAACTACTGGAGCCCGTATGGATCCAAAATACACCCTGAAAACAGTTACATTTGGTGGTGGAAAGATCATGGCCTGGGCTTACATTTAGTATGGGGGTGTGCGAAAGATTTGCAAGGTGGAAGGCAATATCAATAGCCTAAAATATCAAGAAGTATTAGCTACCTCTTATATTCCAAATCATAAAAGGGGCCAAATTCTGCAGCAGGATGGTGCTCCATCTCATACATCCGTCTCTACAACAAAGTTCCTGTAGGGAAAAAAGATCAAAGTGCTCAAGGACTGGCCAGCCCGGTCACCAGACATGAACATCATTGTGCATGTTTGGGGTAGGATGAAAGAGGAAGCTTGGAATACAAAACTGAAGAATCTAGATGAACTCTGGGAGGCATGTAAGACTGCATTCTTTGCTATTCCTGATGACTTCATCAATAAATTGTATAAATCATTGTTGAACTGCATGGATGCAGTCCTTTCAAGCTCATGGAAGCCACACAAAATATTAAATATGACTCTAATAGCACCAAAACTTCATTCACCAATGTTTGTTTGAATATCACATTACTTTCTGTGGGCGACAAAACTTTTGTCTTGCCAGAATCTGACCATTATGTGTCCATTAACTGATCGGTATTTCTGCATTGACGCCAATTTATTTTCTTTACCTAAACCACATTTCGGAGGGTTTCAGCTTTCAAAAGAATAATTTATTCAACCAATGGATTAATTTAAAGTCAGGTTATAAGCTTTTATTTACATAACATGAATAAGCGACATAACTTCTGTCAGGGAGTGTACTGGTGAGAGGAGGCTGGTGACCGGAGGCTGCTGGTGTATACTGGTGAGAGGAGGCTGTGCTGCTTACTGGTGAGAGGAGGCTGGTGATGGGAGGCTGTGCTGTATACTGGTGACAGGAGTCTGGTGACAGGAGGCTGCTGCTGTATACTGGTGAGAGGAGGCTGGTGACAGAAGGCTACTGCTGTATACTGGGGAGAGGAGGCTGGTATAGGTGAATAGAGTCCTTTCTCGGCCAAAAATCCCATGGGTATCAGCTATATATAAAAGCCGACACCCTGTGTCATCGAACCCGATTGCATTGGAACTCATTGAGGTCCCCTTAAATATTGCTGTCATTCACAACAGCAGCATCTAAGTGATTAAGAGGGGGATAAAAGACCCCCTTTGACACCATTTAACCTCCGCAATCACGAGTGCAAGTCGTTGACATGGTACTCTGAGGTCATTTGATGGCCGAAGGGTGGAGTGGCCTTTTAGATTCTGCTATAAGCAGAGGCTGAGTCAGTGAGACACTGACAGAACTCAGGCACTGCATTACATGAGTACTGCAATGTATGAGACCAGCAGTCAAATATAAAATATTTATGTCCCACAGTTGGAACTAAGTGAAAAGTTACATGAAATGTGTAAAAAAGCAAAAAACAAAACACACAAAAAAGCACACACAAGTAATGAAAACCATTTTTGACACTAAAAAAGAGCATTTGCATTATAAAAAACAGGGGAAAAAAAACAAAAAATGTATATAATTGTTATAACCATGTTTGGAATGATCCAAACTATAAGGCTATGTGCCCACATTGCAGAAATGCTGCGGAAATGCAGCATTTTTGCAACTCCCTGCCGCGGGTAAAACACATGCGGAATTTGCATGCTTTTTTAGCTTGCAGAATTCTTGAGTTTTCTAAGAGATTTGAAGCATCGCTTGGAAAAGTGATTGACAGGTTGGTCACACTTGTCAAGCATAGTGCTTGACAAGTGTGACCAACTTTTTACTATTGATGCAGCCTATGCAGCATCAGTAGTAAAAGATAGAACGTTAAAAATAATTTAAAAATATGGTTATTCTCACCTTCCTATCGCCCGCGATCTCCTCAGCGGCGCTCTTGCTACGTTCCGTTCCCAGGGATGCTTTGTGTGAAGGACCTTTGTGTCGTCACATCATCTCAGGTGATTCGTGCAATGTATCCCTGAGAACGGAAGCTGCCGCGTGCACTGCTGAGATGCTGGAGGACTCCGGGGCCATCAGAAGATAAGTATATCCATATTTTTTAATTTAATTCTTTTTTGTTACAGGAATATGATAGCCAGGGTCTGAAGGAGAGTCTCCTCTCCTCCAAACCCTGAATACCATCCGCACATGAAGCACTCACTTTACGCATGGTGGGCATAGCCACATGCGAAAAGTGAGCGTTTCAATGCAATCCTATCTTGGCAGAATCGTCGTGATTCCGCAGAAATAATGAACATGCTGCGGATTTTACCGCTATGCATTTCTGCAGCTGGTACATCTGCAGCATAGGCACAGCAACTGTGGAATCCCATAGGATTGCATGAGAATACGTTTTTAAGCGTTTTTTAAGTGTTTCCGCTGCGGCAAAAAACAGGGCGGAAACACATAAAAAACGCAATGTGGGCGCATAGCCTAAGACTGTCATGTTATTTAATCTGAATGGCTAACACCGTAAAAGAAAAAAAAGAAAACAGACAAAAAACTCACCTTTTCATCACTGATACGCCAAGTCATTTGTAAAAAAAAAAATTGCAGAAATGAAAACTCTAAAATGTCCCTCAAAAGACATGCCCCAATATAGTTCATTCTGCAAAAAAATTAAAAAGTTACAACTCTCAGTATATAATGATGCAAAACCAAATGCATTTTTATAAAAATTTTTCGCTTATTAAAACAGCAAAAAATGAAAAAAAAACAATATAAATCTGGTACTGCTATAATCGCACTCTCCTTAAGACAAAATGAGTCTGAGAACTTTTACTGCATGGTGAACCATGCAAAAAAACTGTCGCCAAAGTGATCAAAAAATATTAAATAGCCAAAAAGATTTTAAAAAATTAGCGAAGGGGCTTCATTAATGCAGCCATCTATTGAAATGAAATCTGCATTATAAATGTCAAGTAGTGCTCCTTCCCAACTGTTGCTCAAACAGTAGTATACAACCACATCTGGGGTACTGCCACATTCGCTAAAAATTACATAACAAATTGTCCAGTCTATTTTCACCCCTTGTGTGAATTAAAACTTTGAGGCTAAAGTAAAATGTAGAGGAAAAATCCTATGTCTTTTGTTTTTACTGCCCAATCTTATAAAATTCTTTGATGTAGTTTGTGGGGTAAAATGCTCACCACATCATAGATAAATTCATTATGGGGTTTAGTTTACCAAATGGGGTCACTTGTGAGTGTTTATGCTTTATTGGCACCTCAGGAGCTCTGCAATATCAACACAGTGTCCAAATTTGCATTCCAAGAATTAAATAGTGCTCTTTGCTTTCTGAGTTTCGCCTTGGGGCCAGACATTAGTTACTGACCACATATGAGGTATTATTGGGTTCAGAAGAAATTGCATGCCACTTTTTGGGGGTCTATTTCTTCCTAATATCCCTTGTGTAGATTATAAAATTGGTATATATAGATATTGACAGATAAAATTCCTTAACCCATAATGTAAATGCCGTAAAAAAAATTCTAACATCAAAATTGTTTTTTCCAGCGGCCACAGCTATCTCAAAATTATTAAATGCAAGAATAGTATGAATCTGAAAATGACATCAATAAAAACCATGGCTCAGCAAGCAAAAAATAAGCGTGAAATTTCTCCATGTAGATAATGGAAATGATATGAGGCTCAGAATTTTTTTTTTTAATTTTTAGAAGTTATGATTAGTGTTGAGCATTCCGATACCGCAAGTATCGGGTATCGGCCGATATTTGCGGTATCGGAATTCCGATACCGAATTCCGATACTTCCCGCGTATCGGATACCGGAATCGGAAGTTCCCAGAATTCAAACAGAACGCAGCAGCCAATGAGGAATGATTGGAAGTGTGGGCACATCCTGTTTAGCATGGTGGGCATGTAAGTACTGGCAAGGCTGTGATTGGCTGCTGAAATGATGTCACTCTGCACTATAAAAAACGCTGCCGCCATTTTGCGCTCACTCTGCTGTGATTTCAGTTAGGGACAGGACGCTGTGTTCTAACTGAGGGCCAGTTGAGATAGCTAATTGCTTTATTTTCCTTTCCAAAGGCTAATTTAGCAAAACGCTGTGTGTTCTTCACTGTTCACCTTGCTCTTGCCTTGCAGCGCTGTTTTAACAGCGTTCTGCAAGGTCTCTGTGTGTGTGTGTGTGCAGCTCACTCTGTAGTCTGTGTGCAGCCATAAACCCGGTTGTATTCAGCTCAGGGGGGGTTCACACTGCCTCACACAGTTGTCCTTTTTTGCTCATAGTGCAGCCTGCTGCACATTTTTTCTCAAATTTCCTATTAGTGTTTTTCCACCTGTCTCCAGCTAAATTGTGGAAAAACACTACATAGGATAACCTAGATGGGGGTTTTTGGGCCTTGCAGCGCCGTTTACGGCTGTCTGCACGGTCTCCGTGTGAGCCCAGCTCGCCCTGTAGTCTGTGTGCAGCCATAGCCGGTTGGATTCAGCTCAGGGTTCGTTACTGGCTCATACCTTGAGAAAAATTTTCCTTTCTTTCAAATAGTGCAGCCTGTTTAAAAATTTAAAAAAAAATTCCCTATTAGTGTTTTTCCACCCGTCTCCAGCTAAATTGTGGAAAAACACTACATAGGATAATCTAGAGGGGGTTTTTTGGGCCTTGCAGCGCCATTTACGGCTGTCTGCACGGTCTCCGTGTGAGCCCAGCTCGCCCTGTAGTCTGTGTGCAGCCATAGCCGGTTGGATTCAGCTCAGGGTTCGTTACTGGCTCATACCTTGAGAAAAATTTTCCTTTCTTTCAAATAGTGCAGCCTGTTTAAAAATTTAAAAAAAAATTCCCTATTAGTGTTTTTCCACCCGTCTCCAGCTAAATTGTGGAAAAACACTACATAGGATAACCTAGAGGGGGTTTTTTGGGCCTTGCAGCGCCATTTACGGCTGTCTGCACGGTCTCCGTGTGAGCCCAGCTCGCCCTGTAGTCTGTGTGCAGCCATAGCCGGTTGGATTCAGCTCAGGGTTCGTTACTGGCTGTGACAAAACACTCTGGGATTGCCTTTGCTGGGGTCAAAGGACACGTGGTTTGTGCATTGAATCTGAGGCGTACAACAGGTTTCTGAGCAGGCTGACCTCAAGTCAGATTTATTAACGTGAAAGCAACACAAAAAACAAAACATAAAAATAAATCCTAGCCTGTCCGGCACTAACTAAACAAATACGTTGCTATCTCAACAACTGGGGGGGCTTCTCCCACCCAGCTAACATCATACAGATCTTGAGCAGAGCTCTTCACTCACGTTTGTCTCACACAGGCAGGCAATCTGTGTGCCCCAGGCAGAGACTGGAAACACCCAGCTGGTCATCTTTTATTCCTGCAATCATTAACCCATTAGCACCCTGAAGATACTGAGTGGCCTAATTCACATAGGACAAACACCTGGGCGAGATATACCTGCCTCCATCTACCACACCAGCATGAGTCTTACATGGCTCATACCTTGAGAAAAATTTTCCTTTTTTTCAAATAGTGCAGCCTGTTTAAAAATTTTAAAAAAATTCCCTATTAGTGTTTTTCCACCCGTCTCCAGCTAAATAGTGGAAAAACACTACATAGGATAACCTAGAGGGGGTTTATTGGGCCTTGCAGCACCGTTTACGGCTGTCTGCACGGTCTCTGTGTGAGCGCAGCTCGCCCTGTAGTCTGTGTGCAGCTATAGCCGGTTGGATTCAGCTCAGGGTGCGTTACTGCCTCATACCTTGAAAAACAATTTCCTTTTTTTCAAATAGTGCAGCCTGTTTAAAATTTTTTTAAAAAAATTCCTATTAGTGTCTTTCCACCCGTCTCCAGCTAAATAGTGGAAAAACACTACATAGGATAACCTAGAGGAGGGTTTTTTGGCCTTGCAGCGCCGTTTACAGCTGTCTGCACGGTCTCTGTGTGAGCGCAGCTCGCCCTGTAGTCTGTGTGCAGCTATAGCCGGTTGGATTCAGCTCAGGGTGCGTTACTGCCTCATACCTTGAAAAACAATTTCCTTTTTTTCAAATAGTGCAGCCTGTTTAAAATTTAAAAAAAAATTCCTATTAGTGTCTTTCCACCCGTCTCCAGCTAAATAGTGGAAAAACACTACATAGGATAACCTAGAGGAGGGTTTTTTGGCCTTGCAGCGCCGTTTACGGCTGTCTGCACGGTCTCCGTGTGATTTAAACTAGCTCTGTAGCCCGATCTGCACAAAAAAAAAAGTAAAGTTCACCAAACACAACTTAACACTTGTGTAGGCCACATTTGAAAAATAATAAAGTTTAGTCCACACTTTACAACATTAGTGTTTCTTACACCTGTTAGGAGGAGCATTTCAGGAATAAGCACTCTAAGGCCTTAGTACTTTTCTGCTTATCTTTATCTGTCAACCAAGATGAAGAGGGCAGGGAGTAAGGCACGTGGGCGTGGGCGTGGAGCAGGGAGAGGAGCAGGGAGAGGACGTGGTGATTCTGTGCCTGCTGCGGGAGCCGGTGACTCGTCGTCACTCAGTTTCAGCAGGGAACAGTCCTTCATGCGCAGCTTTGTCGGAGAGCGCCGTGCACCGCTGCTGCGTGAAGACCAAATTGAAGCCGTTGTCGGGTGGATGGCAGCTAACGCCTCGGCATCGACTTCAGTTAGTGCCACATCCTCTAAGGCACAGAGCACTGGAGAGCAGCCATCTGTCTCTTCACCACCTGCCAAATTGGCCAGGCAGTCAGAGAGCCCAGGACAGGAGCCGTCTCTACTTCTGTTCTCTGAATCTCTTGGCTTGGAAACAGGGGGCCAGCCAAGCAGCATTGGAGAAATGGAAGAAGAGGCAGTGTGCAGTGATGCCCAACAGCTTTTTATCTCTGACTCTGAAGAGGCAGATGGGCCAGTGCCTCCGGTGACCACAGCGCAGTACGCATCTGATGATGAAACTCAGGTGCCGCTTTCTGATGCGTACTGTGCTGCCGAGACTACCCAGGAGGAGCAGTTGGTGGCAGAGGGTAGTGGAGATGATGAGGTCCTTGACCCATCGTGGCGTGAGGAACAGGAAGGTGGTGGGAGCAGCTCTGAGGAAGAGCTTCCCCTTACGGGCCAAAGAGGGAGGGGGAGGGGGAAGACTGCGGAGCCTGTAGCCTCCACTTTGGCACCCGTTAGGAGCCTGTCTCTTTCCAAAGCCAAAAAGGGCGCTCCCAAGACTTGCAGTGCCTGGTCCTTTTTTGACACAGTTGCAGATGACATTTGTTTTGTCAAATGCAAGCTGTGTCATCAGAAAGTAAAAAGAGGTAAAAGTGTCAGCAACCTCAATACCACAAATATGTGGAAACATGTGCGGACCAGGCACGCGGTGGAGTTACAGAAACACAGTGAAGACGTAGGCCAACCAACAGCGGCAGCTACCACCTCTTCATCTCGTGTCGCCTCTTCCTCCACTGTTGTCCAGAGACCTAGTGTAATTCCACCCACAGCACCACCTTCCCAGTCATCCTCACACTCCCAGTCTACTCTACAGCCATCGGTAGTACAGGCATGGGAGAAAAGGCGGGCATTCTCGGCCAACCACCCCCGAGCACAGGCTCTGAATGCAGGCATTGCCAAACTGTTGTCCCTGGAAATGCTCTCGTTCAGGCTGGTGGAGACTGACAGCTTCCGTGACTTGATGGCATTGGCAGTCCCACAGTACAAGGTGCCCAGCCGCTTTTACTTCAGCAGGCAGGCTGTCCCTGCCCTGCACAGGCATGTTGAGGCAAACATAAAACATGCGCTACTGAACGCCGTCAGTAGCAAGGTCCACCTCACCACCGATGCGTGGACCAGTCAGCATGGACAGGGGCGATATGTTTCCCTCACTGCCCATTGGGTTAATGTTGTTGAGCCAGGTACAGATCGTGCGAGTGGCGCAGGACGTGTCCTGCCCACTCCAAGGATTGCAGGAATCCAGTCTGTACGCATCGACTCCTCCTCTTACACCAGTTCCTCAGATTCCTCTCTGCAGGATCCGTCACAGTCCACCTCCACATGGACCCGTGAACGTTTACCTATGACCGACATGAGCACAGCCGTGGCCAAACGTCAGCAGGCCGTCTTGAAACTAGTTTCATTGGGGCATCGAAGCCACACAGCGCAGGAGCTCTGGAATGCCATCAAGCAGGAGAGCGATGTGTGGTTACTGCCAGCGAATCTCCAGCCAGGCATGGTAGTGTGTGACAATGGCCGAAATCTGGTGGCAGCTTTGGCCCTTGGCAACCTCACTCACATCCCATGTCTGGCACATGTGCTCAATTTGGTTGTGCAGAGTTTTCTGAGTGACTATCCGGATCTTGATGCCCTGCTGCACAAGGTCCGCCTAGAGTGTGCTCACTTGCGGCGTTCCAGCTTGGCCAGATCCCGCATTGCTGCTCTGCAGCGCCGATTCCGCCTTCCGGAACACCGCATCATATGCGACCTACCTACCCGGTGGAATTCCACGTTACATATGTTGGAGCGGTTGTGTGAGCAGCAGCAAGCAGTTATGGAGTACCAGCTGCATCAGGCGCAAAGAAGTCGCAGTCAGCGCCGATCAGACTTCACAACCACAGAGTGGGCCACTATGAAGGACGTCTGCCAGGTTTTGCGTCCTTTTGATTATTCCACGCGGATGGCAAGTGCAGATGATGCACTAGTCAGCATGACTGTCCCCCTTATCTGCCTGCTTCAGCAAACTTTGCAAGGGTTAAGGGATGATGTTGTGGAAGAGGTGGAGGATGAGGAGTCACCTTTTCCATCAGCTTCTGGAGAGTCAGCGCCACGTGGTTCCTCACAAAGGGGTACGCAGGGGCCAATTTGTGAGGAGGATGAGGAGGAGTCAATGGAGGAGGAAGAGCTCCGTCCAGAGGAGGGAGCGACACAATTGTCCAGTGGTCAGTGTGTACAGCGAGGGTGGGGTGATGACGAGCGGTCAGAGATCATGTCTCAAGCAGGGGACAGCGTTTCTGGGCCAGTTAGCACTCTGCAGCACATGGTGGATTTCATGCTGCAGTGCCTGAGAAACGACCGCCGCATCGACCACATTCTCAACATGCCTGATTATTGGGTGTTCACCCTCCTCGATCCTCGCTACCGGGACAACGTCCAAAACCTCATCCCTGCGTTGACCCGGGAGCGTAAATTGCGGGAGTACCACGACACACTGGTGAATTCCATCATCTTCTCCTGTCCAACTGAGAGGAGTGCTGCTAGTGCTTTACAAAGCAGCTCAGTGCGTCGAGGCAGTGGGGGAGGCTCTGCCCAAAGAGGGAGCAGAAGCAGTGCCTCTGCCCAAGGCAAGCCCAGTATGGCACAACTCTGGCACACTTTTGTGTGCCCGCCCCAAATGTCTACACCATCACCGGCGGCTCCAGTCAGCAGGAGGCAACGGTTCCGTCAGATGGTGACAGACTACATGGCTTGCCCTCTTACTGTACTCCCAGACGGCTCTTCCCCGTTCAAGTTTTGGGTCTCTAAGCTGGATACATGGCCAGAGCTAAGCCAGTATGCATTGGAGGTGCTGGCTTGCCCTGCGGCTAGTGTCTTATCGGAATGTGTCTTTAGTGCCGCAGGTGGTGTACTAACAGACCGTCGCATGCGACTATCCTCCGATAACGTTGACCGGCTTACTTTCCTGAAAATGAACCAGGCCTGGATCTCGCAGGAATTTGCCACTCCTCTGCCTGATTAAGTAATTGGGTGTCATCCAGGTCTCCTGCTGTGTTCATCTTTCTACCACCTGAACTGCTATTCCTGGGCTCCAACACCGCCAGTTGCGGCTCAGAAGTGCAGGCTGCACAGTAAAAACATACGACCCAGTGTTATTGGGTTTCAGTAACGTCAGCTGATCCCCAGCTGTGTAGCCGGCAATGTGTCCTGCGACCGCCACGCTGGCACAACAACCTAAATGGAAGGGAACCGGCCCCCCCCCCCGTCGTTTGTTACTGAAAGAGCCATCTTGTGCAGCAGTAATGCTGCATAAGGAAAAGGTAGCTCTTTTTTTTTAGCTCCTTGCACACGCAGAACTTAACACTTATAAAATGTGTTCACTGATACCGTTATACTGTCCCGGAGCTGGGACTTTCCTTCACAATGTGACGCAGCACAGCCGTCATTCCTACCCCCTTGGTGCCATGCGCTGCCTCCTCAGCGTTGTTTTAAGCTGTCACGGAGCCTGCGCTGTTCTGTTATCCCTTGGGCATGCCCTATTTGTGCTGCCTGTCTTCTGACATAATTTGGTGTCAGGCTGGCTGCGCCTGTGCGGCCGCGCTGCCCGAGATCCCGCCTCGCTGTGTCTTCTGATTGAGTCACACTGCGGGCCTGGGATCCATGGGCATGCGCAGTGCATATCTTCCCCTCGGGCTCTCGCTCATTTCCCTCCGCCTTCTTTAGACTGTGCGCCGTCAGCTGATCCCTAGCATGCCACGGCCGTGACACCGCACAGTCTGAAGAAGAGGGAAGGAGGGGAGTGAGAGTCGAGGATATGCACTGTGCATGTCCATGGTTCCAAGGCCCGCAGTGGGATTACGTTGGACGAGACTGCGAGGTGGGATCTGGAGCAGCGTGGACGCACAGGCAGTGACAGCCTGACACCAAATTATGTCAGAAGACAGGCAGCGCTAATTGGCCATGGCCAAGGGCTAACAGAACAGCGCAGGCTCCGTGACAGCTTAAAACAACGCTGAGGAGGCAGCGCACGGCACCAAGGGGATAGGAATGACAGCTGTGCTGTGTCCCATTACGAAGGAAATTCGCACCTCCGGGACGGTTTAACGGTATAAGGGGACACATTTTTAGTGTTTACTTCGGTGTTTGCAAGGAGCATAATTAAAAGAACCAACTTTTCCTTTTGCATCGTTAGTGCTGCACAAGATGGCTGTTTCAGCTACAAACGTCTTGGGGGGGGGTTAAAGGTTCCCTTTCAACTTGCTCCAATCAGGCTTCGGCCTAGACTCTGTTCCTCTGCTCCTCCTGCTGTCCCTGGGCTCTAACACCGCCAGTTGGTGCCTGGAAGTGCTGTGTGCACAGTCAACAGTCGCTCCTCTGTTATTGGGGTTCAGTAACGTCAGCTGATCCCCAGCTGTGTGTGCGGCAATACCTCCAATCTGCTCCTCCTGCTGTCCCTGGGCTCTAACACCGCCAGTTGGTGCCTGGAAGTGCTGTGTGCACAGTCAACAGTCGCTCCTCTGTTATTGGGGTTCAGTAACGTCAGCTGATCCCCAGCTGTGTGTGCGGCAATACCTCCAATCTGCTCCTCCTGCTGTCCCTGGGCTCTAACACCGCCAGTTGGTGCCTGGAAGTGCTGTGTGC
This sequence comes from Ranitomeya imitator, assembly GCF_032444005.1. Classification (NCBI taxonomy): domain Eukaryota; kingdom Metazoa; phylum Chordata; class Amphibia; order Anura; family Dendrobatidae; genus Ranitomeya; species Ranitomeya imitator. The sequence continues at coordinate 537,528,766 of NC_091285.1, forward strand.
ACAGTCAACAGTCGCTCCTCTGTTATTGGGGTTCAGTAACGTCAGCTGATCCCCAGCTGTGTGTCCGGCAACGTGTCATGCGACCGCCACGCTGGCACAACTAAAATGTAAGGGGACCTGTCCCCCCCCCTAGGCGTTTGTTACTGAAAGAGCCACCATGTGCAGCACTAATACTGCACAAGGGAAAGGTCGCTCTTGAAATTATGCTCCTTGCAAACGCTGAACTACACACTCATGTAATGTGTCCCCTCACACCGTCCAACCGTCCCGGAGGTGGGACTTTCCTTTGTAATGTGACGCAGCACAGCCGTCATTGCTACCCCCTTGGCACCGTGCGCTGCCTCCTTAGCGTTGTTTGATTCCGTCATGGACCCTGCGCTGTTATGTTATCCCTTGGCCATGCACAGTTTGCGCTGCCCGTCCTCTGACATCATTTGTTGTCGTCCTGGCTGCGCCTGTGCGTCCACGCTGCCCGAAATCACACCTCGCAGTGTCATCTAATGTGATCCCACAGTGGGCCTGGTATCCATGGCCATGCGCAGTGCATATACTAGCCTCTCACTCCCCTTCTTCACGCTTCTTCAGACTAGGCGGCGTCAGCTGATCCCTAATAGCATGCCACGGCCGTGACGCCGCACAGTCTGAAGAAGCAGGAAGGAGGTGAGTGAGAGGCGATGATATGCACTGCGCATGCCCATGGATCCCTGGCCCGCAGTGGGACTACATTAGATGACACTGCAAGGTTGGATCTCGGGTAGCTTGGACGCACAGGCACTGCCAGCCTGACACCTACATGATGTCAGAAGACGGGCACCGCTAACTGTGCATGGCCAAGGGATAACATTACAGCGCGGGCTCCGTGACAGAACCAAACAACGTTGAGGAGGTGGCGCCCGGCACCAAGGGGGTTGGAATGACGGCTGTGCTGTGTCACATTACAAAGGAAAGTCCCACTTCCAGGATGGTTTGACGGTGTGAGGGGACACATTATATGAGTGTGTACTTCAGCGTTTGCAAGGAGCATAATTTTCGGAGCCACCATTTTCCATGTGCAGTATTACTGCTGTACAAGATGGCTCTTTCAGCAACAAATGCCTGGGGGGGGGGGGTTAAAGGTTCCCTTTCAACTTGCTCCACTGCAGGCTTCGGCCTACACTCTGCTCCTCTTTGATTCCCTGGGTTTCAACACTGTCAGTTGCCACCTGGAAGTGTTGTCTACACAGAAAAAACACTAGCTGATGTGTCAGTGGGGTTCAGCACCGCCAGCTGTTCCCCTGCTGTGTAGTCGGCAACGTGTCCAGCACAAGCCACGCTGGCACAACAGAACAAAAGCTGCCACCAGTGCAGGCTTCGGCCTACACTCTGCTCCTCTCCTCCTCCTGCTGACCCTGGGCTCAAACACCGCTAGTTTTTGCCCGGAAGTGCTAGCTGCACAGAGAAAAACACCAGCCAATGTGTTAGTGGGGTTCAGCACCGCCAGCTGTTCCCCTGCTGTGTAGCCGGCAACGTGACCTGCAAACGCCACGCAGGCACATGAACTGAAATTAAAGGGAACCTGGCCCCACCCCCCCAGGTGTTTCTATGTATAACAGCCACCTAGTACAGCAGTACTGCTGCATTTGTACAAGGTGGCTGACTTTTTCTCCTTGCCCACGTGGAACTCAACACGTACAAAATGTGTCTCATTGAGACCATTCCACTGTCTCTGAGGTGTGACTTTCCTTTCTAATGATACGCAGCACCCCCCTTGGTAGCGTTTCCCGTCTTTTGTCATCATGGTTAGCTGGCTGCGCCTGTGCATCCGCCCTGCTAGAAACAACGCCCCTCGTTGTCATATTTAGTTTGTCAGCGAGGGTGTGGTTTATGGGCACGAGCAGTGCATATGTTCGCCTGTCTTAACTCATCTCCTTCCGCCTTCTTCAGACTGTGCGGCCTCCTGGCCGTGGTAGGCGATAAGGGATCAGCTGAGGCCGCCCAGTCTGAAGCAGGTGTAAGGACATGTGTGAGCGGCAAACCTATTTACTGCACAAGGCCACGAATCCCAGCCACGCAGTGTGATTTTTTGAAAACACACTGTGGGTCTGGGATTCATGTCCATCGCTAACCGCAACGGCCGACATGAAATGAGGTCAGAAGACAGGAAGCGCTCACAGCGCATGGCCAAGGGATCACAATAGCGCAGACTCCTGTACAGCAAATAACAACGGTAAGGAATCTGCGCCCAGCACCTAGGTGTAAATTTGTACACCTGTGCTGCGTCTCCTTAAAAAGACAAGTCACGCCTCCACTACTGTTTGACAGTATAATGGGCTAAATAGTGTACGTGTTTTATTCAGCGTGTGCAAGGAGCAAAATTAAGAGAGCAACCTTTGACTTGTGCATCATTAATGCAGTTCAAGGTGTGGCTCTTGTACCTTGCAACACCTGAGGGGGGGGTTAAAGGTTACCTTTGAAATTGGTTCAACTAGGCTTCGGCCTACACTCTGCTCCTCTCCTCCTCCTGCTGACCCTGGGCTCTAACACCGCCAGTTTTTGCCCGGACATGCGAGCTGCACAGAGAAAAACACCAGTCAATGTGTCAGTGGGGTTCAGCAACGCCAGCTGTTCCCCTGCTGTGTAGCTTGCAACGTGACCTGCAAACGCCACGCAGGCACATGAACTGAAATTAAAGGGAACCTGGCCCCACCCCCCCAGGTGTTTCTATGTATAACAGCCACCTTGTACAGCAGTACTGCTGCATTTGTACAAGGTGGCTGACTTTTTCTCTTTGCCCACGTGGAACTCAACACGTACAAAATGTGTCTCATTAGAGACCATTCCACTGTCCCTGAGGTGTGACTTTCCTTTCTAATGATACGCAGCACCCCCCTTGGTAGCGCTGCCCGTCTTCTGACATCATTGGTTGGCTTGTTGCGCCTGTGCGTCCGCCCTGCCTGAAACAATGCTCCTCGTTGTCTTACTTATTTTGACTGCGAGGGTGTGATTGATGGGCACGAGCAGTGCATATCTTCGCCTGTCTTAACTCATCTCCTTCCGCCTTCTTCAGACTGTGCAGCCTCATGGCCGCGGCATGCGAGAAGGGATCAGCAGAGGCCGCCCAGTCTGAAGCAGGTGTAAGGACGTGTGTGAGCGGCCAAAATATTTACTGCTCAAGGCCACGAATCCCAGCACCGCAGTGTGACTTTATGAAAAGGCACTGTGGGTCTGGGATTTATGGCCATCGTTAACCGCACCGACCAACATGAAATGAGGTCATAAGACTGGCAGTTCTAACAGGGCATTGCCAAGGGATAACACAAGAGTGCAGACTCCTGTACAGCAAATAACAACGCTCAGGAAGCTGCGCCAAGCACCAAGGCGTTATTTGGGACACCTGTGCTGCGTCTCCTTAAAAAGCCAAGTCACGCATCCACTACAGTTTGACTGTAGAATGGGCTAAATTGTGTACGTCTTTCATTCAGCGTGTGCAAGTAGACAAATTAATAGAGCAACCTTTCACTTGTGCAGCATTAATACTGCACAAGGTGTGTCTTTTGTACTTTGTAACACCTTTGAAATTGGTTCAACTAGGCTTCGGCCTACACTCTGCTCCTCTCCTCCTCCTCCTGCTTCACCACGGGCTCTAACATCGCAAGTTTTTGCCCGCAAGTGCTAGCTGCACAGAGAAAAACACCCGCCATTGTGTTAGTGGGGTTCAGCAACGCCAGCTGTTCCCACACTGTGTAGCCGGCAAAGTGTCCTGCAAACGCAACGCTGACACAAAGCTGCCACCAGTGCAGGCTTCGGCCTACACTCTGCTCCCCCTGCTTACCCTTTGCTCCAGCACCGCTAGTTGGGGCTCTAGGAAGACAATCTTTAATAGGCAACGCATCTGGGTTCCAGCACCGCCAGCTGGTTCTCGGCAGTGTTTTTGTCACAGGTACTCCCTCGTGCCAAACCTGGTTTCAGCACCGTCAGCTGTTTCCGGGTTGTGTCAAACTCGCTGAGACGCCTATGCTTGCCCCGTCGTGTTGCGGTCGGGTTAGCCAACTCCAGGGTGCCTCCAGTTTAGGAGCTTCCTATGTGGGCTGCGTGAACTGGTAGTCAAGGTTGGTTCTGTAGTGCCAGTAGGCCCAGCTCCCCCTGTAAGACTGTTGGGGTTCGGTAACTGCGGCTGCCTCGCGGCCTAGCTTTTCTCTCCTCTCCTGTGGGCCTTGGGGTCCACCACCTGGTTCCAGCACCGTCAGCTGGTTCCAGGCCGAGCCTTTGGCTTAGGTGCCTCCTCCTGGGTATCCGAGTTCCGCCAACGTCAGGCGGTCCTTGGTAGTGCTTTTAAGCGCGGGCACCTACAGCTTAGTAACCGGGTTCCAGCACCGTCAGCTGGTCCTCGGTCGTGCCATTGGCTCTTGCACACTGGGGCAACGCATCTGGGTTCCAGCACCGCCAGCTGGTTCTCGGCAGTGTTTTTGTCACAGGTACTCCCTCGTGCCAAACCTGGTTTCAGCACCGTCAGCTGTTTCTGGGTTGTGTCAAACTCGCTGAGACGCCTATGCTTGCCCCGTCGTGTTGCGGTCGGGTTAGCCAACTCCAGGGTGCCTCCAGTTTAGGAGCTTCCTATGTGGGCTGCGTGAACTGGTAGTCAAGGCTGGTTCTGTAGTGCCAGTAGGCCCAGCTCCCCCTGTAAGACTGTTGGGGTTCGGTAACTGCGGCTGCCTCGCGGCCTAGCTGTTCTCTCCTCTCCTGTGGGCCTTGGGGTCCACCACCTGGTTCCAGCACCGTCAGCTGGTTCCAGGCCGAGCCTTTGGCTTAGGTGCCTCCTCCTGGGTATCCGAGTTCCGCCAACGTCAGGCGGTCCTTGGTAGTGCTTTTAAGCGCGGGCACCTACAGCTTAGTAACCGGGTTCCAGCACCGTCAGCTGGTCCTCGGTCGTGCCATTGGCTCTTGCACACTGGGGCAACGCATCTGGGTTCCAGCACCGCCAGCTGGTTCTCGGCAGTGTTTTTGTCACAGGTACTCCCTCGTGCCAAACCTGGTTTCAGCACCGTCAGCTGTTTCCGGGTTGTGTCAAACTCGCTGAGACGCCTATGCTTGCCCCGTCGTGTTGCGGTCGGGTTAGCCAACTCCAGGGTGCCTCCAGTTTAGGAGCTTCCTATGTGGGCTGCGTGAACTGGTAGTCAAGGCTGGTTCTGTAGTGCCAGTAGGCCTAGCTCCCCCTGTAGGACTGTTGGGGTTCGGTAACTGCGGCTGCCTCGCGGCCTAGCTGTTCTCTCCTCTCCTGTGGGCCTTGGGGTCCACCACCTGGTTCCAGCACCGTCAGCTGGTTCCAGGCCGAGCCTTTGGCTTAGGTGCCTCCTCCTGGGTATCCGAGTTCCGCCAACGTCAGGCGGTCCTTGGTAGTGCTTTTAAGCGCGGGCACCTACAGCTTAGTAACCGGGTTCCAGCACCGTCAGCTGGTCCTCGGTCGTGCCATTGGCTCTTGCACACTGGGGCAACGCATCTGGGTTCCAGCACCGCCAGCTGGTTCTCGGCAGTGTTTTTGTCACAGGTACTCCCTCGTGCCAAACCTGGTTTCAGCACCGTCAGCTGTTTCCGGGTTGTGTCAAACTCGCTGAGATGCCTATGCTTGCCCCGTCGTGTTGCGGTCGGGTTAGCCAACTCCAGGGTGCCTCCAGTTTAGGAGCTTCCTATGTGGGCTGCGTGAACTGGTAGTCAAGGCTGGTTCTGTAGTGCCAGTAGGCCCAGCTCCCCCTGTAAGACTGTTGGGGTTCGGTAACTGCGGCTGCCTCGCGGCCTAGCTGTTCTCTCCTCTCCTGTGGGCCTTGGGGTCCACCACCTGGTTCCAGCACCGTCAGCTGGTTCCAGGCCGAGCCTTTGGCTTAGGTGCCTCCTCCTGGGTATCCGAGTTCCGCCAACGTCAGGCGGTCCTTGGTAGTGCTTTTAAGCGCGGGCACCTACAGCTTAGTAACCGGGTTCCAGCACCGCCAGCTGGTCCTCGGTCGTGCCATTGGCTCTTGCACACTGGGGCAACGCATCTGGGTTCCAGCACCGCCAGCTGGTTCTCGGCAGTGTTCTTGACACAGGTACTCCCTCGTGCCAAGCCTGGTTTCAGCACCGTCAGCTGTTTCTGGGTTGTGTCAAGCTCACTGAGACGCCTATGCTTGCCCCGTCGTGGTGCGGTCGGGTTAGCCAACTCCAGGGTGCCTCCAGTTTAGGAGCTTCCTATGTGGGCTGCGTGAACTGGCAGTCAAGGCTGGTTCTGTAGTGCCAGTAGGCCCAGCTCCCCCTGTAGGACTGTTGGGGTTCAGTAACTGCGGCTGCCTCGCGGCCTAGCTGTTCTCTCCTCTCCTGTGGGCCTTGGGGTCCACCACCTGGTTCCAGCACCGTCAGCTGGTTCCAGGCCGAGCCTTTGGCTTAGGTGCCTCCTCCTGGGTATCCGAGTTCCGCCAACGTCAGGCGGTCCTTGGTAGTGCTTTTAAGCGCGGGCACCTACAGCTTAGTAACCGGGTTCCAGCACCGCCAGCTGGTCCTCGGTCGTGCCATTGGCTCTTGCACACTGGGGCAACGCATCTGGGTTCCAGCACCGCCAGCTGGTTCTCGGCAGTGTTCTTGACACAGGTACTCCCTCGTGCCAAGCCTGGTTTCAGCACCGTCAGCTGTTTCCGGGTTGTGTCAAGCTCACTGAGACGCCTATGCTTGCCCCGTCGTGGTGCGGTCGGGTTAGCCACTCCAGGGTGCCTCCAGTTTAGGAGCTTCCTATGTGGGCTGCGTGAATTGGTAGTCAAGGCTGGTTCTGTAGTGCCAGTAGGCCCAGCTCCCCCTGTAGGACTGTTGGGGTTCGGTAACTGCGGCTGCCTCGCGGCCTAGCTGTTCTCTCCTCTCCTGTGGGCCTTGGGGTCCACCACCTGGTTCCAGCACCGTCAGCTGGTTCCAGGCCGAGCCTTTGGCTTAGGTGCCTCCTCCTGGGTATCCGAGTTCCGCCAACGTCAGGCGGTCCTTGGTAGTGCTTTTAAGCGCGGGCACCTACAGCTTAGTAACCGTGTTCCAGCACCGCCAGCTGGTCCTCGGTCGTGCCATTGGCTCTTGCACACTGGGGCAACGCATCTGGGTTCCAGCACCGCCAGCTGGTTCTCGGCAGTGTTCTTGACACAGGTACTCCCTCGTGCCAAGCCTGGTTTCAGCACCGTCAGCTGTTTCCGGGTTGTGTCAAGCTCACTGAGACGCCTATGCTTGCCCCGTCGTGGTGCGGTCAGGTTAGCCAACTCCAGGGTGCCTCCAGTTTAGGAGCTTCCTATGTGGGCTGCGTGAATTGGTAGTCAAGGCTTGTTCTGTAGTGCCAGTAGGCCCAGCTCCCCCTGTAGGACTGTTGGGGTTCGGTAACTGCGGCTGCCTCGCGGCCTAGCTGTTCTCTCCTCTCCTGTGGGCCTTGGGGTCCACCACCTGGTTCCAGCACCGTCAGCTGGTTCCAGGCCGAGCCTTTGGCTTAGGTGCCTCCTCCTGGGTATCCGAGTTCCGCCAACGTCAGGCGGTCCTTGGTAGTGCTTTTAAGCGCGGGCACCTACAGCTTAGTAACCGGGTTCCAGCACCGCCAGCTGGTCCTCGGTCGTGCCATTGGCTCTTGCACACTGGGGCAACGCATCTGGGTTCCAGCACCGCCAGCTGGTTCTCGGCAGTGTTCTTGACACAGGTACTCCCTCGTGCCAAGCCTGGTTTCATCACCGTCAGCTGTTTCCGGGTTGTGTCAAGCTCACTGAGACGCCTATGCTTGCCCCGTCGTGGTGCGGTCGGGTTAGCCAACTCCAGGGTGCCTCCAGTTTAGGAGCTCCCTATGTGGGCTGCGTGAATTGGTAGTCAAGGCTGGTTCTGTAGTGCCAGTAGGCCCAGCTCCCCCTGTAGGACTGTTGGGGTTCGGTAACTGCGGCTGCCTCGCGGCCTAGCTGTTCTCTCCTCTCCTGTGGGCCTTGGGGTCCACCACCTGGTTCCAGCACCGTCAGCTGGTTCCAGGCCGAGCCTTTGGCTTAGGTGCCTCCTCCTGGGTATCCGAGTTCCGCCAACGTCAGGCGGTCCTTGGTAGTGCTTTTAAGCGCGGGCACCTACAGCTTAGTAACCGTGTTCCAGCACCGCCAGCTGGTCCTCGGTCGTGCCATTGGCTCTTGCACACTGGGGCAACGCATCTGGGTTCCAGCACCGCCAGCTGGTTCTCGGCAGTGTTCTTGACACAGGTACTCCCTCGTGCCAAGCCTGGTTTCAGCACCGTCAGCTGTTTCCGGGTTGTGTCAAGCTCACTGAGACGCCTATGCTTGCCCCGTCGTGGTGCGGTCAGGTTAGCCAACTCCAGGGTGCCTCCAGTTTAGGAGCTTCCTATGTGGGCTGCGTGAATTGGTAGTCAAGGCTTGTTCTGTAGTGCCAGTAGGCCCAGCTCCCCCTGTAGGACTGTTGGGGTTCGGTAACTGCGGCTGCCTCGCGGCCTAGCTGTTCTCTCCTCTCCTGTGGGCCTTGGGGTCCACCACCTGGTTCCAGCACCGTCAGCTGGTTCCAGGCCGAGCCTTTGGCTTAGGTGCCTCCTCCTGGGTATCCGAGTTCCGCCAACGTCAGGCGGTCCTTGGTAGTGCTTTTAAGCGCGGGCACCTACAGCTTAGTAACCGGGTTCCAGCACCGCCAGCTGGTCCTCGGTCGTGCCATTGGCTCTTGCACACTGGGGCAACGCATCTGGGTTCCAGCACCGCCAGCTGGTTCTCGGCAGTGTTCTTGACACAGGTACTCCCTCGTGCCAAGCCTGGTTTCATCACCGTCAGCTGTTTCCGGGTTGTGTCAAGCTCACTGAGACGCCTATGCTTGCCCCGTCGTGGTGCGGTCGGGTTAGCCAACTCCAGGGTGCCTCCAGTTTAGGAGCTCCCTATGTGGGCTGCGTGAATTGGTAGTCAAGGCTGGTTCTGTAGTGCCAGTAGGCCCAGCTCCCCCTGTACGACTGTTGGGGTTCGGTAACTGCGGCTGCCTCGCGGCCTAGCTGTTCTCTCCTCTCCTGTGGGCCTTCGGGTCCACCACCTGGTTCCAGCACCGTCAGCTGGTTCCAGGTCGAGCCTTTAGCTTAGGTGCCTCCTCCTGGGTATCCGAGTTCCGCCAACGTCAGGCGGTCCTTGGTAGTGCTTTTAAGCGCGGGCACCTACAGCTTAGTAACCGGGTTCCAGCACCGTCAGCTGGTCCTCGGTCGTGCCATTGGCTCTTGCACACTGGGGCAACGCATCTGGGTTCCAGCACCGCCAGCTGGTTCTCGGCAGTGTTTTTGTCACAGGTACTCCCTCGTGCCAAACCTGGTTTCAGCACCGTCAGCTGTTTCCGGGTTGTGTCAAACTCGCTGAGACGCCTATGCTTGCCCCGTCGTGTTGCGGTCGGGTTAGCCAACTCCAGTGTGCCTCCAGTTTAGGAGCTTCCTATGTGGGCTGCGTGAACTGGTAGTCAAGGCTGGTTCTGTAGTGCCAGTAGGCCCAGCTCCCCCTGTAAGACTGTTGGGGTTCGGTAACTGCGGCTGCCTCGCGGCCTAGCTTTTCTCTCCTCTCCTGTGGACCTTCAGGTCCACCACCTGGTTCCAGCACCGTCAGCTGGTTCTCGGCAGTGTCTTTTGCTCTTGTACCTTCTGCTCCCCATCCTGGTTCCAGTACCGTCAGCTGGTTCCGGGCAGAGCCTTTGGCTTAGGTGCCTCCTTCTGGGTATCCAAGTTCCACCAACGTCAGGTGGTCCTTGGTAGTGCTTTCGGGCACGGGTACCTCCTGCTTAGTAACCGGGTTCCAGTAACGTCAGCTGGTCCTCGGTAGTTCCATTGGCTCTTGGACCTTCGGCTACCCATCCGGGTTCCAGTACCGTCAGCTGGTTCTCGGCAGTGTCTTTTGCTCTTGTACCTTCTGCTCCCCATCCTGGTTCCAGTACCGTCAGCTGGTTCCGGGCAGAGCCTTTGGCTTAGGTGCCTCCTTCTGGGTATCCGAGTTCCGCCAACGTCAGGCGGTCCTTGGGAGTGCTTTTTAGCACGGGTACCTCCTGCTTAGTAACCGGGTTCCAGTAACGTCAGCTGGTCCTCGGTAGTTCCATAGGCTCTTGAACCTTCGGGTAGCCATCCGAGTTCCAGTTCCATCAGCTGGTTCTTGGCATTTTCTCAGCCTTCTTGTACCTTCTGCTACATTTCCAAGTTGAAGACCCTAAAGTCGACGACCCGGAAGACCACCCCGATGACGACAACGACGACCCGGAAGACCACCCCGATGACGACGGCGGAGACGACGACGGCGGAGATGACGACACTGGAGACGACGACCCTGGAGACGACGACCCTGGAGACGACGACATGGAAGACCGAGAAGCAGAAGAACAAGAGGCTGCAGAACAAAGAGCAGAAGAATATTAAGCATAAGACTTAATATCAGAGCAAAAGATATTATCTAAATTATATGCAGAAGAAGACTAAGCAGTGTATGGGGGTGAGTCCGTTCCTCCTCGTGGTGCCCCTAGATAAAGCCTGATGCTGCAGGCCAAACTGAACGCGGAAAAATGTAACTTTTGTGACTGGCAGAACGGAAGGTGTAATCTTCCAACTTTTATAGATAACAACTACGGGAATGCCTGTCACAAATGAGAATATGATGAAGAAGTAGAATAGGAAGAATAATAACAGTGGAATAAAAAGAATATGTAGAATAGGAAGAATAATAATAGTTGAATAAAATGAATATGAAGAATGTAATAAAAAAAAAAAAAAAGGTAAAGGATGAAGAAGAAGATGAATAAGGTGAAGAAGAAGTTGATGTCAAAGATGCTGATGATGATGAAGATGAAAGTGTGGGAAAAGAAAAAAAAAAAAAGAAAAAAAAGAAGGGGAAGGGCGTGGAATAGTGAAACATCAATATCTGACAAAATAAAAAAAAAATTTACATAGTCAATATCTTTGTCACTCCGAACGTCTTAAAAAAAAACAAAAAACATGCTATTCTATTTGATTGGGATAAACCTCTATGACTTTAATGTCTCCGCCACCTCCCCAAATACATCCGGCATTATTCTTAGTTGTTTTCCTTCATGTAGAATGAACCTACAAGGCAAGAAAGGGTTTATTTTAATTCCGATATTTTGGTCTCATTGACTTGCATTGGGATCGGGTATCGGTATCGGCGATATCCGATATTTTTTGAATATCGGCCGATCCTATCCGATACCGATACTTTCCGATATCGGAAGGTATCGCTCAACACTAGTTATGATTTTTATAAGCTACTAACATAATAAAAATAAGTAAACAAGAACAGTATTAATCTAATTATACTGACCTGGAGAATAATAATAATCTTTATTTTTATATACCACTAACATATTCCGCAGCACTTTACAGACATTATCATCGCTGTCCCCAATGGGGCTCACAATCTAAATTCCCTATCAGTATGTCTTTCGAAGTTTTCAGATCAAAAACACTGGCGGATCTGCATTTCTTGCCTTTTTGTTTGTTTTTTCAATTCGCTATATGGTAATTAAAATCGTGTTATTAAAAATTACAACTTGTCCTATAAAAAGCAAGCTCTCTTGGCTCTATCCATGGAGAAGTAAAAATAAAATACAGATTTTGGAAGAGGAGAAAGATTTTAAGCTAACATTAAGATTTTTTTTAAATTAAAGTGTTATTTATTTGTTTTGGACATTTTTTTCTTCTTTCTTCTTTATGACTTTTGACCTGAATTAAACGTTTTCTACATACATTTATTTTATGTTCATGGGTCAATCCTTTGGCAGCATCCATAGATATTTCTGAAACATGGATCCTGAAGCCAATTGAAAAAAAATGAAGGATTTTACACGTCTTTTAAAAGTCTTTAAACAAAACATAATATTAGTTTCTGAAATTATGAGTAACCTAGAAGTTAAACAACAATAATCACTTCAGTAATGTGACTCAAATATTGCAAGTGAAGTTAAATATCAAAAATCTCTTCAGAAAGGTGACTCAAACATTGCAAATATTTGTTAAGTGGGCAGAACCATAAGGCAGAAGAAGGAAATTACGAAAATGGTTTAACCATTAAATAGTTAAAGAGAAAGGCAAAAAATTAAAAAAGGCAGGCTTTGTATGAATTATAAATAAAAAGCTTTGGAAAACGCCCAAACATTCAAATGTTAAATGTATGCACAAACTTTTAATTTGTGTCTTATGCATTTTTTTCCTTTCAGACAAAACTCATCTTTGGTAATTTCTCATTTTAAAGCTTGTTCTTTTACAGCATAGGTAGTTGGTTTAATTCATTGCTGTGAGTTTGTATACATGTTTATAGATTGTCTCTGTGGCCACAAATTTATAATTTATTAATTTAAAGAAGTTGTCCAAAAACTTTGCACTCACCTGCGCCATTCCAGCAGTGTCAACACTGCAAAATGAAATAACGGGCAATCAAAAGAATCGCTTATCTGCACCAAAATGGTATCACTAAAAACATCAGCTTGGCATGCAAAAAATAAGCCCTCACCCAACCCCAGATCACGAAAAATGGAGACACTACGGGTATTGGAAATTGCACATTTTTTTTTTTTTTAGCAAAGTTTGGAATTTTTTTTTACCTTTTAGATAGACATGTTTGGTGTCTATGCACTTGTAATGACATGGAGAATCAAAATGGCAGGTCAATTTTAGCATTTAGTGAACATAGCAAAAAAAGAAAAACAAAAACAAGTGAGAGATTGCACTTTCTTGCAATTTCATCCCACTTGGAATTTTTTTTACTGCTTTCTAGTACTCAACATGCTAAAACCAATGATGTCGTTCAAAAGTACAACTTGTTCTGCAAAAAATAAGCCCTGATGTGGTCATATTTACAGAAAAATAAAAAAGTTATGGCTCTGGGAAGGAGGGGAGGGGAGCGAAAAACGAAAACGCAAAACCGAAAAAAGCTGTGGTCTTGAAGGGGTTATAGTATATGCATTGATTTGGGTTATCTGTGTACTTGTTTTCATTATCTGTATTTCCCTATTGTGGATCATAAATGTATGTGGATTTTAATGTATACATCTCCATTTCTCCGCATTACAACAACTACGGGAATTTACTTTTCAGAGAGGAAGAGGACTAGAACTCTAATGCTATCTATAGGAGGTAGTAATTCTAAAAATCAATTTCAACTCTCTAACGATCCTTGTCACATGACTTAGGATAAAAGCCAAAACCAAAATCTCAATTTCCTTTCTGAAGAGACAATTTGCATATTTCCCGGAGGAGCATTGCAGCTTAAAATTCTACTCACCTCAGCATGTCAGGCTTGACATGTCATTCTCCACAAGGAGAAACATTGCCCCTTAAACCAACTATGGGAATATTTTAAGTACGCTTAAGTGTTTTATATTTTTGACGATGGCCAAAGCTTGTCCCAAGGATGAAACAAACAGGCAGATCCAGACGTCTCATGTCTGCGAGTCTCTTCATCTTTTCAGAGGATTTCAATAAGGTGGTCTTGGTGTCTTCTCAAATCTTAGAAAACTTATCTGCAAGCACATGAGCAAAGGGGACATTGGACAGTGGAGTGAAGTGGGTCATTTTAGAGAAGCAATCCACAACCACCCAGATGACAGTACACCTGGTCGATACTTAGGATCAGTAATGAAATCCATTGCGATATTTTGCCAGAGAGCAGATGGTATGGTCAAAGTAAGTAACGGCCCAGTCGAAAGCTGTTTTGGAGTCTTGTTCTGGGCACAAGAGGGACAGGCCGAGACTAAATCTGCAATATCCTTGCACATGGCCAGCTACCAATAATGCTGGGAAATCTGAAGAACTGTTTTCTTCTCTCCGGGATGACCAGCCAGTTTAAAGGAGTGACCCCAGTGAAGGACCTACTTGCTGTCTAGTTCAGCAATGAAAGTTTTCCGTATGGGATCTGAGCCAAATCCAGCGAAGCAACTGTAACTCTTTTTGAGGGCTCTATGATTTGTTGATGCTCTTCCTCCTGATCATAAAATAGAAAGGACCTAAAGAGTGCATCCGCCATGGCGTTCTTCTCAGCCGTCTGGAAATGGGAATAAAGTTGAAGCAGGCAAAGAACAGAGACCACTTGGCTTGCCATGGATTTAACCGCTGTGTGGACTGCAGATAGGCTAGATTCTTATGGTCAGTGTAAATAATTACCAGGTACATCACTCCTTAAAGGAAGAATCTCCACTCCTCCAGATCCAGTTTTAATGGAAAGAATTCTCGATTGCCCCAATGAGTAGTTGCATTCTAGAGCTGAGAAGATTTTGGAAAATGTCACCATGCGGCCAGAAGGAGACTTCTGGGTAAGAAAGGCTTCGGTCCATGAGGAAGAACCATCCACATTCAAAAGAATTGCTTATTATTATCTGGTCGATGCAACACAAGAGTTAAGGAGAAGGCCCATTTTAAGGAAACAAAGGCATCCTCTGCCTATGGAGTCTATACCTTAGGGTTGGCCCCCTTGCGAGTCAGGGCCGAAATAGGAGCAGTCAGAGAGAAGAAATGCAGAATGAACTGGCGGTAACAACAAATCCAAGAAACCGCTAGATAGCTTTCAGACTGTCAGGACAGGGCCACTTCTCAGGATCCATTTTCAGACCGATCTTGACGATGATATACCAAAGAAACAGAAGAAAGGTCTGCTCGACTACGCACTTCTCATACTTGGTGTACAGACGGTTCTTCCTTAATCTCTGCAGAACCTGGCGAACATTCCTCCTGTGTGTAGCTAGATCAGGAGAAAACACCCAAATGTCATCTAGGTAGACTACCACACACATGTAGAGGAGGTCCCGAAAGAAGTCATTCATCAGTTCTTGAAAGACTGCTGTGCATTACAGAGCCCAAATGGCATTACATGATACTTATAATGGCAATCACGGGTGTTAAAGGGCATCTTTCACTTGTCACCCTGGCATATTCAGGTCAGGTTATATGCCCTCCAAAGGTTGAGTTTCGTGAAGACTCTGTAACCTTTGAGATGATAAAACAACTCGGGAATGAGAAGCAGAGGATATTTATTCTTGATTGTCATCTGGTTGAGCTGAAGTCAGGCATTCTTTTTCTTCACAAACAAGAATCCTGCTCCTGCGGGGAAGGATGACTTCTGAATAAATTTCCTGGATAAATTCTCTTCAATATACTCAGGCATGGCTCGGGTCTCTGCCTGAGACAGGGTGTAGATGCTGCAAAATGCAGGAGAAGAGCTAGGATGAAAGCCAATAGGACAGTCATACAGCCTATGGGGTGGTAACATCTCAGCCTCCTTTTTGTCGAAGACATCATTGTACATCCATTATGCAGCAGGCAAGCCAAGTAAATTAGATGGAGAATCTGGGGGTTGAGCAGGATAAATTGGAACTAGACAACTCTCATGGCACTCCTGTCCCCAACAGAGTAGTTCACCAAATTTCCAATCCAAGACAGGCTCGTGCTTTCTCAGCCATGGCAGACTTAGAAGCAGAGGTTGAGACAGACCCAACAGCATATAGAGAGGAACCTTCTCCGAGTGTAGCATTCCTACCTGAAGATCCACAGGCTCGGTAACAAAAAGGATGGTCTCATAAAGAGGTTTTTCATCCTACCGATGAAACTACCAATGAATCTTGTAGTTGTAGGATCAGGATTTGATACTGCTCCACAGTCGCCTGTTGAATAAGATTTCCTGCGGAACCAGAGTCCAGATAGGCTAACTCAACAAACTGGATGTTGCCACAACAAACGGATACTGACAGAGTTAATGATGGGGAGGAGTGATCCTCGCCCAGGATTGCCTCTTCAACAGACCCTAGGCTCTGGAGTTTCCCAATTTTTTAGTGCAGGAGTGGATTAAATGTTCAGGACTGCCACCATAGATGCACCTCGACGGGCCTCCTGGACAATTTGCATGGACTCTGGGGAAGGTGCTGAAGCTGAGGTATCAGCCTTTAAAAAGTAGGAGCCAGGCATTTGCGTCTCCTTGTGTGGGTCATCTCCTTGGAACACTCCTGAAGCTTGATGTTGATCCAAGTTGTGAGGGACACCAGGTTGTCCAGTGAAGTGTGTATATCAGAACTGGCAAGTTCAGCCTTTATTCTCCAGGAAAGACCCTCCCACAAGGCGGCCACCAGTGCCTCATTATTCCAGGTGAGCTCCGAAGAAACGGTATGGATTTGGACAGTGTACTGGCCCACTGTAAAGTTTTTCTCGTGCAATCTGAGGAGAGAACATGCTGTGGAGGAAACACGGCTGGGCTCATCAAAGACCTTAGGCCTCTTTCACACATCCGTTCTTTAGAATCATTCACAATCCGTCAAAGTCTTGAAAAGACAGATCCTGTGCTGATTGTAAAAAACAGAGAGAGAGATTTTCCCCTGAATGGAAATCCTTCCAGGCATGCTCAGTTTCAAAAAACGTAATCTGTCCCCGAATTCTGTTTTTTGATAGTCAGCGACAGATCCTGCATACATTGGTATCCATTATAGCCAATGACGGACAGCGCAGGATCGTCCTGTTGCCGCCTCTTGGGTAGGTGTGGATGCGGCCGGAGTTGTCAGCCAACGGAGTCCATGTCCTGGGCAAACTGTAATGGGAGTAGTGTGACCACTGTGCCATGGACCGAGGAGTGTTTGGAGGGGCATGACTAGGTGAGCCCCTGACTCTTCACTAGAGTCCCTGGTAGGATTATGCTTGGGTTCCAATAAACACCAGGTGCTACACCAGGACAGACAAAGGATTAACAGCAGGTAACCCCCAAGGGACAGGCAGCTGTAGCAACCCAGTAATAGGGTACAGCAGATACAGGCAGGCACAGCAGGAACACTGGAATCACATATGTTATACGACTGGTATACAGACAGGCACTGGCAGGGGAGGGCTGGCATGGCTGGTATAGAGATAGGCTCTGGAGGTGCAGGCTGGTATAAAGATAGACACTGAAGGTGCGGGGTGGTAAGTTTTGTATATAGATAGGCAGTGGCAGGTGCAGGCTGGAACACAGATAAGTGCGGCAGGTGTGGGTGCAAACACGGATGGCCATGTCAGGTGCAGGCTGGTATGCAGATTGACGCTGGCAGGTGCAGGCTGGTATATGGATAGTCAATAGAAGATGCAACCTGGAATAGCTCATATGCAAATAAGCAGGCACAGGTTAAATACAGGGACAAAAGGCAAGTATGGGCAGACAGGTGCCGGACTAATAGACTGACTGGCAGGTACTGGGGACCTGACAACTAGCAAGCGTGCAGGAGACTAAATATACACTTGCTCAGGCACCTTCATTCAGGCTGGGGACACTTTAAGATGAGGTGCACAGTCCCTTTAAAAGGGAGGGAGTGCATACACTCACATCCTAAGCACAGTACCTGGGGATCTGTGTGTCATGCGCAAACCCTGGGCAGCAGCCGGAGAAGGAGAAAGAAGTGTGAGATGGGGGCTGCTGTGATGAGTGAGCTGGAGTCGCTGCCGGGGAAGCAGAGATTGCTACAGGGATGCCGTCACTACATTACATTGCGTTTTTGCCCATGTTCGTTGGTGTCTTCAGGGCTTATGTCCGAACCCCCCAAAAAATTTGGGCGTTTGAAACGATGGAACCATAGACTATAATTGTGCCAATAGAGTCAACGTGTGCTGACATGCATCATTTTATGACAAATATGCCTACTAAAGGCAAATATTCCTACTGCTGTCAGTTTGTGGGAAAAGGACGTGTTTTTTTTTTATACATGTTCATAGATTGTCTCTCTAGCCACCAGTTTAGAATTTATGGGCTTAAGACTCTTTTCACGTTGTATTTTTGGCCATGTTCGTTGGTCCCATGAGAGCTTATGTCCAACTGGTCTTCAAAAACGGAAGCATGGCCTAAGCTCATCTGTCACACCTTGGAGGTTTTGTCATGCCCGGCAGCCATCATTCTCTCAGAATGTGTCTTCAGCGATGCTGGTGGTGTCTTGATGGATAAGCACATCCTTCTATCCCATGAAAGCATAGACCACCTAACTTTCATCAAAATGAATAAGTCATGAATTTCCAATGACTTCTGCATCCCAGTCACAGACTTAGCAATCTAGGCAATGGTGTTGTTTTTAGTGTCATGCATTGATCTTGCATTATTGCAGTCTGTGACACCTTTGTAGTGGCTTCTGTGCCTGCTGTTGCTACTGTTGCTGATGTTACAAACAATTTTTTGAAAGGTGGCGACTCGAAGCTGGGTCTCCATCTGGTGGGTTGCTTGTAGTGGAAGGTGTGTAAGAGGCCTTTTATACTGTTTCTGCTCAGTGAAAATTGATACCACTTTAGGCTACTTTCACACTAGCGTCGGTACGGGCCCGTCGCAGTGCGTTGGGCTGACGTACCAACGCATGCTGTGAAGTAAAAGCACAATGGGGGCATCGGATGCACTTTTTCAATGCATCCGCTGCCCCATTGCAAGGTCCGGGGAAAAGGGGGCGGAGTTCTGGCCGTGCATGCGCGGTCAGAAATGGCGGACACGATGCACAAAAAAAGTTACATGTAGCTTTTTTTGTGCCGATGGTCCACCAAAACACGACACATCTGTCGCATGATGGATGCGACGTGTGGCAATCCGTCACAATGCATCGCTAATGAAAGTCTATGGAGAAAAAATGCATCCTGTGGGCAACTTTGCAGGATGCGTTTTTTCTCCAAAACGATGCATTGCGACGGAGGCCAAACGACACAAGTGTGAAAGTAGCGTGTGAAATGTGCAGTCTCCACGTTAAGTCTCCATCTGGTGGGTTGCCTGTACTAGGTGTGTCAGAGGCCTATTTTACTGTTTCTACTCTATGGAAATTGATGCCACTTTAGTCGTGTGTGACAATAATTTTTTGAAATGTGGAGTAGTAGACTTGCCTGTAGTAGAAGGTGTGTGAGAGGCCTATAATACTATTTCTACTAAGTGGAAATTGATGACACTTTAGTGTGTTACATTAATTTTTTAAAATTTGGAGAATTTAAGTTGGATATCCTCCATGTGTGTTGCCTTTATAAGTAGGGCTTCCAGACCGGCAGGCCTGCACTTACTTCCGCGCAACTCTCTGTATTTCTTTCCTTACATTTTTCAACCAATTGTACTGTATGAAACTGATGTTTGTGCTATCTGAGTGTGGCTGTTAAAAAAAAAATTGGAGCTGTTTCATAAGGTATCAGGGCTCCCAGGAAAGAAGTCTTACACCGCTCCTTTAACCACCAGGTCCTTACTGAAACTTCAATTCAAAGCTGTAAATGCTGGGAAAGACCCTGATACCTCATGCAAGGTCGATGGCTGACTGCTACTGTGCTATTTGCAAATTTCTACTGTGCGTCACTTGATGCGACTTTTCATGGTGTCTGCCCCTAATTTTAACTCTTTGGGAAGCTTTTTCTCAACCCGTAAGGTGTTTTGTATACATTTATTTTGGCCTCCCATTGAATTTAATGGGGTTCGACTACAGTCAGCGAATGTCTAAAGGTTCGTTCATCTCTACCGGAGACTTGTGTGAAAACACTTGATACGGTGACAGTGGAGGAAGAAGCTGCAGATGTTTTTAATGGGATGGACAGTGGTTGTTGAGGCCCGCTAGTCAGCAATTTAGTGTAGTGAGATTCCCACACTAAGGCATGTTGATAGCACATGAACCGGTTCAGGCATGTAGTTGTCAAATTATTGCAATTTTGAAGGACTAAGTTATTTTTGCAAATTTTGCTGATGTTATTTGGGTCTTCCTTTGCGGTCTCAAAAATGTCCCAGGCAAGGCAACCCTTGCCACCCCTGGGAACTGCACACTTGAGACTGATACTGCCACAGCCAGAGTTGTGGCTGACGATGCAGTGCTTGTCATGGTTGCATCACTTCATGTCTGTGAGGGAAGCCGCAGTGTAACCACTTTGTCTTACTCCTCTTACACTTCATCTGCTAAGCAACTCAGCTGCATACCTTACACCAAGTTTCATGCCTAGTGGGATCTACAACCTCATTGTCATCCTCTCTGTTCTCACACTCCTCACCCTGAGTCACCCTCATCCTCTTCCTTCCCTGACACCACAGTACAGCCCACATGTTGCCTTTGGTTTCTGAGTCTCACCAGGATTAGGATCACCTCCATCCCTGATGTTTAAAGTTTGGTGGCGAGGGTATGGATTCTGCCCGCACCCTACTTCGTCCAGCCCAAATCCAACATGCTTTTCTCCTCTGGATTCTGTGAATCTTTGGAGTAGACCTCTGATGCCCATGGAAAAGAATGTGTGAACAACTCTGCAGAATGGCCCATCTGTGGTTCCCCACAGTCACTTGGACGTTTGGAAATTTGTGACACGGGTGTAAACAAGAGTGATTGGGGTGCACCTCTAAGAATTATTACAGAACAAAAAAATTACACTTCGCTGCTCCACTTACCTCGACACACCTACTCCCCACATAAAGCATACAATAGTGGAAACGTGATAGTTTAAAGATCTATAACTGAATCTTGCAAACTTTGAAGGAAAAACTGAACACGAATCCGAATGTGCTACGTTCATGCCGAATTTGAGATTGGCAAAAGTTTTCCAAAGAAGTTCAATCATCTCTGATGCAGAGTACACACAGTGACTTCTGTCACAGTACTCTCACAGAAGCCGATAACAAAATTCGCCCATAGAGCATTTTTCCACATTTTCCCAAGAGAAGCAGAAAACAAATTTTACCCACAGGACGTTTTCACATTTCTTCCATGTTTTCCTCTGGGTATTCCAGTTTCCTTCCACACTCCAAAGACAAAATCATAGGGAAATTAGATTGTGAGCTCCAATGGGGATAGTGCCGATAATGTCTGTAAAGAGCTGTTGAACTAATAGCGCTATATAACAGGAAGAAAGGAAGGAAGAAAGAAAGAAAGAAAGAAAGAAAGAAAGAAAGAAAGAAAGAAAGAAAGAAAGAAAGAAAGAAAGAAAGAAAAGAAAAGAAAAGAAAAGAAAAGAAAAGAAACGAAACGAAGCTGGCACTTCAAACTCAAAGAAAACCTTGAATTTTATTTAGAACAATCTAGAAAATCCAATGCTGTGCATATAAATGTAACACTGTGCATATAAATGTGACGTTTTGGTCAATCAGACTTTTCTTAAACTTGCAAAAAGTGGCCGAAGTGAGAGGAGTTGCAATTTGCATAAAGTGCAATGGTAATGCGCTAAGTTGCTGAAGAATGTCGACATTACATTTATATGCACAGCCTTGGATTTTCTGGATTGTTCTGGATGAAAAACGAGATTTTCTTAGAGTTTGGAGTGTCAGTTCCTTTTCTACATATCCAAAATAGAGATAAAAGCAGCAACACTCCGTTTACTGTGTCATAAAAACCTAAATCCTTAATTTAAGAAAGCTTTTCATGGACAAGGTTTTTGAGGGCAGGACGAATGCAGGTATGCAGGCAGAAGAACAGGACTACAGCCATTTCACATTTAACACGCTTCCACGGGTCCAGATGGTCCTTTTCTATGTATACTTTTATTATGGGGTTGAACACTATCTGAGCACCCACCAGATCCTGGAGTGCCGTTCTTTTCTGTACTTTAAAATAAATAGAGAGTCAAGGGACAAGTAATCCAACACTGTTTTTTGTGTTCTATTTTATTTATTTTTTTTTTTTTATGGAAATGACTTAAAACAACATAGAAATTACAAAAAACTAAAATTGCCAATCCATAACCAGGAGGTGTAGGTCCAAGTGGAGGAAAAGGTCGACATGTAGAAAAGTCAAGGGAATAGTAATCCAACACAGATTTTTTTTATTTGTTCTTGTTTTTTTGTTTTTGCTATGAAACTGATGTAAAATTAACCCAAACTGTCCCTTGGCTGTACCGTTAGGTACCTGGCTGCTGTTGGGATGGTAACCCACCCTCCGAGCCAAGTGTGGATGACAGGCTTGATAAGGGTGTGAATTAGCCCTGCTCCTCCTGCTCCTCATCCTCCGCGGCGCCACCACCTCTTTTATCATGACCTGAAATGTTTTTACCAGCAGGCACATAAGTTGTATAGTAATGCTTATGATGGCATTAACAGCGCTGGCCATATTGGTGGATTATTCCAAGCAGCACAAGATTGAACTGCAGCGCCCCAGGGTCCTGGTCGTTGCAGTAATACCATTCTCCTCTAGGGGGGAGTGGTGTTATGTTTGGAGGCAAAGAAGGACAACTGAATCCAGGTATCACAAACATGCAACACACGTTCGCACTCCAGGCCACCAGGGGGAGTTCTGCTCCTATTTATTAGGGCACTCTTCACACTTAGGTAAAACTGATTGCCTGGGGAGGAAGCTAGTCAGTTGCTGGCTGAGCTTCCCTCAGTTAGTTGGTCCCTGACAGGGTGTGATCCTGTCAGAGGTTGATACAGAAGGACACGGAGCTGTGCCTGCCCTAAGTGCGGCAGCTTCTGGGAAGAGACACTGAAGGAGAACTGTATTGTAGAGAGGGTGATGAAGTCGCAGCAAAGGAGTGGATATCAGAGGAGTTCTGCCCTACACAGGCTGCCTCCTTCTGAGGCGCAGGATCCCGGTAGCTGGAACACCAAGGGAGCAACAGTCCTTTATGCCTTGCTCCAGAGACCGGCAGGACAGCTAATTTCATGTTACCTGCCCGCCCTATACCCAGGAGGCAAGGTGAGACCTCTTAGAGGCTGGGGCATGATAGAGTCCCTGTAAAACGTCTCAAGCCACCGGTCATACGGTTTGTCCTATCCTATCCGGGGGACAGAGAGAGAGAGAGACATAACATCTATAACATCTGTGAGGACCTTATGAGAAGCTTAGCAGTAAGGGACTACAACACCACGACGCTACAGGAAAGCTACTGATTTCTACCTGGACAAGGGGACTCTGTATTTGCCTCCAAACCGGCTGGACTCTGCCTGCCCTGTGGTCTGGTGCCCTGGAATGGGGATGCAGAAGACTTCAGCAAAAAGTAAAGAGACTGCAACCGTGTGTCCTCATTCTTCTCTGCGCCTCTCACCATCCACCATCTATACACTGGGAAGCCCTGGGGACATACTTCACCTGTGGGAAGGTATACCATCTAGCTGCCATAACATCACCCCAGCGGACCCCTTAAAGCAGCATCGGTCACCCTGACTGAATACCACAGGTGGCGTCACAAACATTTCCCCTTTAAAGACCTTTCACTTTTACACAGCTGTCCCAGGGCCACGGACCGGGTCAGGCACCATGACATCCCCCTGTGAACCGAAGGACCCGGTACCGAGTACCCCATGGCCCCACGGGAGCGCTCCAGACTACATGTCCTGCATGGAGGCCCACTCATTGGTGGTGAAATGGTGATATTTTGCAGAGTGATTCAGCAGTACGTGCTGCATCTTATACTCCACTATTGCCTGCAGATATTCACACAGACTCTCCAGCAAATGCAAGGTGGAGTTCTACCTTTTGGTATGTCGCATATCAGCTGCTGTGCGGGAAGGCAGAAGTGACACTGCAGTGCATACAAGCGAGCAGCAGCAGGGTTAGAATGGTGAAAGCACGCACACACTGCCACAGCTCTGACATTTGTGGGTAATTTTTCAGGAAGTTCTGCACATGTGTCAGGCAAGAGATGTGCAACAAATCAGTTAGGCCCAGAGCTGCTACAAGATTTCACAGGCACCTACAAGGCACAGACAACTACAAATCTGTCTGCTGTTTGATCTTAGTCCACAGCTCCTATGCCTTGTGGGATGTCTCCCCCAAGCAGATTAGTTTCAGAATAGCCTGCTGTCGCATTCCCCGGCTGTGCTGAAGCTGGTGGTGCAGGTCTTATTGTGACCAAATGAGGAGGTGGTGGAGAAAGCGGAGAAGAAGTAGGAGACAACCTGAACAGATAAATGTCCAGCAATCCTAAGTGGTGGTAGGACATAGGCTACAACACCTTCCACCTCTATCCCAGCCTCCGCTACATTTACCCGTTGAGCAGTTATGGAAATGTTACATCCCCGGCCGTGCTTACTGGTCCGCGAATTGGTGTTTCTGTGGACCTTGACACTGATTGTGTTGTGCAGTGCATACTTGATTTGGTCCTCAGCATGTTTGTGCTTGCTGGGGATGGCCCGCCTGGAAAAGTAGTAGCAGCTTGGAACAATGTACTTTGGGAAAGCAACCACCACTAGTTTTTTTTAACCTGTCCATCTAACCCAGCCGGAATGGAAGCATTTCAAAGGGCCAGTAATTTGGAAAATGCTGTCATTCAGGACTATGGCTAGGTGGGGTTCTTCTTTTTTTCTTTAGGGTTTGGGGGAAGGAAAGCTGATGAACACTTCCATGGGACAGTGTGGAAATGCTCAGAGACAGTGGTGGTGATGATGCTTTCATAGCCTCTCTTTGTGGGGTGCCAGGTGACCCTGTTGATCGTGAGATGGAGGAAGAGGCCGAGTACTGCAGCAGAAGAGGGAGCAGGAGGAGGTTCAGACCTGTCATGCTTTTTAAGGTGTGCACTCCACTACACTTCAAGCTTGGAATTTAGATGCCTCGCCATACAGTTGGTGCTCAGATTCAGAATATTTATGCCTCACTTCAGGGTCTGACAGCACAGTGTACTCCTACAAAGGGTACAGAGTACAAACAATGGCTTAAAGGCACATTACTCCCACAGGCGGGGGGCAAAAGTACATACAGCGGCTTTTTGGCACAGTACTCCTACAGATGGGGGGCAGACAACACACATCTCCTTAAGGTCACAGTACTTTCACAGGTGAGGTGAAGAGCACACACAATGGTGTAAATGCACAGTGGGGGAGCACAGAACACAGCAGCTTAAAGGCTCAGTATTACCACAGGCAGTTGAGACACAGAATACACAATGGCTTAAAGGCACAGTTCTCCTACAGGCAGGGGTTGGAGAGTACACAAAGCGGCATTTTGGCAGAGTACTACCACAGATGTGGGTTGCAGAGTATACACAGCAGTTTTTTGGCACAGTACTTTCACATATATGGGTTGCAGAAGTCACACAGTGGCTTTCGGCACAGTCTTTCCACAGATATAGGTTGCAGAGTACACGCAATGGTTTTTTTTGCAGAGTGCTCAGTCGGAATCTTTCCCTCACTCTAGCTGCATTCTATCCCTACACTACTGAGAGCAGGCTGGATAATTTGCTGCACTGGCCAATCACAGCCTTTCAACAAGCTTTATTAGACTGACAAACTCAAATAGGAGGCCGGATGTATATTAAGAAGTCCGTGTTCGTGGTTCGGTAATCAACACTAGGTGTCTAGTGCGGACCCCAAACTTTACTATTCGGGTTCGCTCATCCTTAGTGCTGGAGCCCAGTCCCCATGGACCCTTCTTTGAGAATTGAAGAATATTCCAGACCATTATTACCCTCCCCATCATAAGAAGTGATTGACCAACAAAAATCACCCGAAGAGCAAGGCGTATAATTGTCCACAAGGTCACAAAAGAACAAATAATAACATCTAAGCAACTAAAAGCCTTTCTTACATCAATTAATATTAACCCTTTGACCCCCAAGCCTGTTTTGACTTTCCTGACCAGTCCAAATTTTCCAATTCTAACCAGTACATTTATGTGGTAATAACTTGGGAACGCTTCACGTATCACAGTGATACTGATTTTTTTTTTGTACTTCATGTTGGTGATAAATTTAGGCCAATATATTTTGCTTTTATTTGTGAAATTATAGGAATTTTGGCAAAAATTTAGAAAATTTAGCAATTTTTAAACTTTTAATTTTTGTGCCGTTAAATCAGATAATTATATCACAAAAGTTAGTTACTAAATAACATTTACCACATGTGAAGTTTACATCAGCATCATTTTTTAAACTTTTTTCATGTTAGAAAGTTAGAAGGGTTAAAAGATGATTATCAATATCTCAATTTTGAAGCAAAATTTACAGGACCATTTTTTTTAGGGACCACATCATATTTGAATTGACTTTTGAGGGGCTTATATGGCAAAAAATAGCTAAAAGTGGCACAAAGTGTTGATTTAGAGTAACAAGAGGAAATGTACCATCCAATCTGTTGTGCAATTTCTTCTTAGTTCGCATATACTCCATATGGGCTATGGAAGGGAAGGAGCACTATTTGACTTTTGGAACACAAAATTGGAGTCGATAGCGGATGCCATGTTATGTATGATGAACCCCTCATGTGCCTAAACAGTGGAAACCCCTCACAAATGACCCCACTTTGAAAACTACACCCCTCAAGGTACTTACCTAGAGGTGTGATGAGAACCTTGAACTCACAGGTGCTTCACAGAATTTTTTAACGTTTAGCCAAATAAATGAAAAAATAAATTTTTCATGCAAAAATATTGGTTTTGTCCCAAATTTTTTCATATTCACAAGGGTAACAGGAGAAAATGGGGTGTACAATTTGTTGTGCAATTTCTCCTGAGTACACTGATACCCCACATGTGGTAAGAAAATTATTTTCTTTGCGCACAGTTGAGCTCGAAGGGAACAAGCTCCATTGGAATTTTTGAGTTCAAAAGTTGATTTAAACAGATAGTGGATGCCATGTCATGTTTGCAGAGCCCCTGATGTGCCTAAACAGTGGAAGTGACCACATTTTGGAAACTACACCCCTTAATAAACTTATTTAGAGGTGTCGTGAACCTATTGAAACCACAGGAGCTTCACAGAATTTTATAACATTGAGCAACGAAAATGAAAACATACATTTTTCCTGCAAAAATGTTGGTTTTGTCCCAAATTTTTCATTTTCAGAAGGTAACATGAAAAAAAGTAAAAATGCGCCATACAGACTGTTTTGCAATATCTCCTGAGAACACAGATACCCCATTTGGAAAACTACTCTTTGTGCACACTGCAGGGCTTGAAAGGGATGGAACGCTAACTCAATTCTAAAGCTCAATTTCGGCTGGAAAAGATTGTGGATTCCATGCCACATTTGAAAAGCCCCTGACATGCCAAAACAGCAGAAACCCCTACAAGTGACCCAATTTTGGAAATTATACCTCTTTAGCAAATGATCTAGTGGTGTTGTCAGCATTTTTTACCTCCTGGCGATTCACAGAATTGTATGACATTAGGCTGAGTTAACGGAAATTTACAATTTTTTTCCATCAAAAGGTTATGTTGGCCCCAAGATTTTAATTTTCAAAAGTGATAATAGGAGAAAATGAATGGTACAATTCATTACACAATTTCTCCTGAGGTTCTCCTAACATGCGTGCAATGTTGTGGCGGCTATTGAAGAAGTGACTTAACCCCTTAATGACCGCCAATACGTCTTTTAACTGACCTGAGATATAAGAGAATAGCCTCCCCATACAGATGACAATCCAGCATCTGTCGGTTGTGCACTATAGCTGACAACTTGCTGTATCAGCCACGATCAGTATTTGCACCTTCTAAATCTGTTTAACCCCTTAGATGCTGCTGTCAATAGTGACTACATCATTATAAATGGTTAACAGAGTGTGAGGGCTTCTTCTTTATCCCAATTGGTGCCCTCAGATCATGATTTTGTTGTCCTGATGTTTGCGATGGCAATTCATGACCAAATAGCGGCCTTAGGGTCTTACGGCTGTAGTAATCTGTTTAGAAGTTAGCAACATTTAGGTGGTAAAAATACACATTTTCATTTCTGTTATGCCACTTTGCATTAATTCCTGCAAAGCACCTGAAGGGTTAATAAACTACCTGACAGCAGTTTTCAATATGTTTAGGGGTGCTGTTTTTAAAATGGTATCACGTTTGGGGGTTTCCCAATATATGGGACCCCTAAAGTCACTTCAAGCATGGATAAGTCCCTAAAAAAATAAATGTGGTAAATTTCTTTGAAAAAATGAAAAATTGCTGCTACAATTTTAAATCTCCTAAAATGCTAACAAAATAAAATAACATTTTACAAATGGTGCTGATGTAAAGCAGACATGTGGGAAATGTTATTTATTAATGGTTTGCTGTTGTATGACTATCTGGATTAAAGGAATAATCATTCAAATTTAGAAAATTGCTAATTTTTTAACATTTTTCTCAAATTTTTTATATTTTTTATAAATAAACACAAAAAATGTTGAACTAAATTTACCATTATCATAAAGTATAATGTGTCACGAAAAAACAATCTCAAAATCACTGGGATTTGTTGAAGCGTTGCAGAGTTATTACCACATAAAGTGACACTGGTCAGATTTCAAAAATTTGGCTCGGTCACTAAGGGGTTAATTGGTGTGGATTCCGTAATTCATGCACAGCTTAATTGACACCATCTGGCTGGTACAAATATATATATATATATATATACTCAATGAAGGACAGTGGGTTAGACATCTCCTCTTGAAAAAGCAATCATGCAAACTGCGCATTGGGGCAGCAAGGAGGGCATTTGTGGTTCTGGGATATTATGGGTAAGCACCGGTCATTCTGAACTTTGTATATACCATACTAATTATCTTGATGATCAGAGGGTCCTTACTAGCAATATGATTATTTGCATGTTCACTTGCTAGCTGTTGACCTTGGTGTATTTGCTGGGGTTCTCTCAGGTTGCTCCCGTAACCTTCACTGGACTCTGCATATCCTTGCTTGTTTTGTTTATTCCTTAGTTGACCTTGATATTGTATATTGACATTTGTTATTTTTTATTTTTAACATTTTCTCACTAACTTTGTACTTTTTAATTGGTGTTTGATGGTTTTTGGTTACTTCAGTTCCTGGTGGTTTCACTAGCTTTAAAAATATTGTTAAGCATGCTGGGTATAGTATGAAAAGAAGCATGAAGCAAAGAAGGAGGGATCATAAACAAACCAGACTGAAAAATAAAGAAAATAAACTACATGGGGGTCATTTATGTAACATTGGCGAATAAATGTAAGCATTGTTAAAAATTTATTTTAGGGTCAGAAAAGTCCTTTAAGTACTTTTAAGGGCAAAGAAAAATGCATGCAGAAGAAATTCATTCTTTAAATAAAGTCATTAACAATTGAGCACTGACAGGAAAAAACACATTTTGTCAGGAAACAGCAAATTAAATCTTGAAGGAAAATCTCAAAAAGCTTGTCTACTACCATTAAACTAATAAAAGAGAATTATAGCACTACCTGATGCTAAGGTCAGGTCCTGATGTGTGTACAGTAGTCCAAGGTTATGGCAACCATCTGTTAACCTATAAGTAAAGAAAATGGAAAAGGAATGGTGTTTGTGCCATGTACTCTGCTCCAACTGCTAACTTGATAAATAACATATTTTACCATAAAATATAGCTTGCTAATTTTTAAATATGTTACAAATTATGTGCCGATTCATTTCCTAATATAGTATGTAATAATTTTTTAGTGATTTTTGCTTTACCTGTTTGGAAAGGTGGCATAAAACTAACATGTATTTTAATTCTAAATGTCTGCCTATTTATTGCCATAACCTAATGCATATTCTAATGTATTTTAATTAAAATTCCCTATTGTTCCCTCACTACTATATATGATTTATTTTATTTTTTTACCTTTGCCTGTTTGATGACACTTTGCTTGAAAGCTCCCAGTGCATGCTGTTAAACTACAATGAGTCGTCATGAGGGGCAGAAGCTGCCGTCACTACTACAGCTTCTGTCCTCATCGTGAAATGAAGCGTCATCAGTGGCATCTGTTTCAGGGGCTAGGCTAGTTGTAGCTCTACTGAAAATGCATTGATTGTCAACTCCGACATATGCTCAGTCCGATTTTCTCAGTGTGCACAGTGTCAGTGCACTCTCTTGCCGTCCCTGATGAGAAGTGACAAGCCAGCAAGAGAACACACTGTGCGCGTTATAAGGAGGTTAACTGGCAAGCAGGAAAAGAAGACACCATTGCTACCGTTGCACTGTTGTGCTGGTGTCTGCTCACCAGATTTTCTCATTACAATGTGCACAGACAGTATTCTCTCTTGTCGACTCAACACTTCTCATCTGTAATGGTGCAGAGGCTGTGGCAGTGACAGCAGCCTCTGCCCTTCTGATGATGACTCGTTTGAGTATCACAGCATGCACTGAGGGTTCTCAAATGAAGTATCATCAAGGAGGAAGAAGGAAAAAAAATAAAGCAGTTAGATGGCGTAGATAGAGAACAATAGGGATTTTTTAACAAAAGTATATTGGAGAATAGATTATGACATTAAATAGACATTAAGGATAAACATAAAAGTTATTTTCTGACCATCCCTTTAATACAGAGCACAAAGAATTCTGCACATATGTCCATTCACAGAGATATTCTGGGTGTTATAAAATCCAGTTATTGCCGAAGTTGGTTGACAATTAATGGTTCTAGATGTCCCTGAGTACTTTTTTACTTTGTGCATTTCATTCTTCTCCTGTTTAGAATAGTCTAACTTCATCTCTATTCATCCCCACTCAGGATACTTGGTAGTTTAGAAAACATTTATGGCATAGGTGACAACATAGCATTTAATCTTAATTATCCAGACGTCTACTTTCAGTAAGCCAGGAGGCATAGACTGTTATCTTTATGTTGACTCTTCTTGTAGGTTAAATTAATATTTGTAAATTGATGAATGGTTGTTATTTACCTCTCACATCATCTCCTACAGTTTGCTGTACTGTTATCTTTGCAAAACAGGGATGCAGGGTCACTGAACAGTGATGTTTTCTGACATATTCATTACACATTATACCAGGCCATGCAGTTTGTTGACTTGAAAACATTGAAGGATAAGCTATAGATAATGAAACAATGTGAGTAACGTCATCATTAGTGATGAGCAAATTTGTTAGGAAATTGATCGCCAAACATAAATTCGGCACAAATATGGCACATTTGGATTAGTGATCGAAAACACAAGCAAAATTTTCTAAAGCCAGAAAAAATCAGTGACATTCAGTAAAAAGTGCAGGAAAATATTTGCGTTGCCACAAAAGTACTTTCAGCACTTTAGCGACAATAATGGTGGTGTATCATGAGTTTTTAGCTCGTGTTTGATGAGGAGAGTGGGTTTGCAGAGCTCAGAGCCGTGGTGTTCTTTTAAACATAATTGTGTTCCTAACTTTATGTGTGCACATCGTGGCTAGCTAATCAGGGCGCAGGAAGCATCCACAATGTCCTGACACAACGGCTTGTGTCATTGGCTGCTGAAATCACATGTCCCTCTCCATATAAAGATTGGACATCTTGTTTTAGTGCCATTTTGACACCGTAACAGCGCAGAGAGGCTGCTCCTGACACTGGCACTGTTAGCAGCAAGTTTTTCGCTAGTTAGCTAGGCGTTTGTCAGTCAGATTGTGTAGCTAGCTAGTGTCCAGTTGTGGCTGTTAAATTTACATTCGAGAATTTTTCTTTTTATTTTGGCCACAGATAAAGCTAGCAGGGCACATGTCTTACAAGTGTATTGTGCACGGCTTCTATTATGCTCCAAGCATGAGTATAGTATTCGAAATAATATTTTTCTACTAGCTAAATCTGAAACAGCCTGCTGTATCCCACCTTGCCATTTAGTGTTGTGGTGATATGAAACTGTTATGCTCCAAGCACGAGTATAGTATTCTAAATAATATTTTTCCACTAGCTAAATCTGAAACAGCCTGCTGTATCCCACCTTGCCATTTAGTGTTGTGGTGATATGAAACTGTTATGCTCCAAGCACGAGTATAGTATTCTAAATAATATTTTTCCACTAGCTAAATCTGAAACAGCCTGCTGTATCCCACCTTGCCATTTAGTGTTGTGGTGATATGAAACTGTCTGCAGACCTAAGGAACATTAAAAAAATTATAATTTTTCAGTTGCAAAAAGTTAGACAGCCCGCCATATCACACTTTGTCATTTTGTTGGGTTGAAATTAAGCTGACTGCAGATCTCAGGCACATAACAAAAAAACATTTCTGTTGCTAAACGTCATTCAGGAGGGAACCTGAATTTTAAATAGTTTGTAGGATCTTGGGTGTTATTGAGGCTTGATCCAGAGGCTACCAAAAAATTCTTGTTGCTAACATCATACAGTAGGGGGCATCGAACCTTCAATTTGTTTGTAGCATCTAGTGTGTTAAAGAGGTCTGATCCAGAGGCCATCAAAAATTCTTCTGTTACTAACGTCATACAGCCTGGGACAACTGAATTTCAAATTGTTTGTAGTATCTAGTGTGCTATAGAGGCCTGATCCAGAGGCCACCAAAAAATTCTTCTGTTACTAACATCATAAAGTAGGGGACATCTTGCTAGGTGTTGAGTTTCCTTTTCTGCACTGGAGGAATCTCAAACCATCTGTGCTGCAGTCTCCCATTCTTCTCCAGCTGCAGTGGAGCCTGCTCAGCAGAGATGTCGGTCCCAGCGTCTAGCTCAGGCTGATACTGGGTGACTGGTTCCTACTGCTCTTCCAGGCTCTGCCTTTGTAGCCAGCACTGATCAGCAGCGAGTAGATCTTTCTGGGACTAAGTCCCGCTTTTTCCATACTGAGCATGCCTACGGGACAACATCCTATTGGAGGTCGGGGGTCCTATGCTCAGGTCCTATTGCGGCTCCTATTGGACCATCTGGAAAATCTTGCAGCACTGCCGCTATAAAAGGTTTGCATGGCCTCTCGGCCATGTGCTAGTGTACACTTGTACACGTGTGTGTGTTGATGTGTGAAAATCGCTCTTTAATCATCCCTTCCCTTGTGTTTGTCTGCTCGCATAAGGTGGATGATTGCTATCTAGCGCCTGACTTAGTTATCTGCACTTGAACACACAAAACAGCGTCTAATTGTTGTGAGCGCTGTGCGCTATCACAGCGCTTTCCTGACTCAATTCTAGGTGGTTAGTGGCGTCCGCCAGAATGGCACCGCACGCACTCTTGTGCATCTAAATTATTATTTCGGTCACTCTGACACCCCAGTTGCGTTGTCGAGCGCAAGAGGTCTAGATGAACTCTAATCCTTAGTCTTGGGATAAATTCTGTGACTCCTTGCTTGAGCTCTTTGTGTGGTACCGCGGCCCTGTGACGCAACAGGGTTCACTTTCTTCATACTGGGTGAAGTTAACCCATGTGTGAATCCATATTGTACTGCCTTATAGTCCATCATTACTCAGCAGCAGGTTCCATCTCTGCACGGTGGACCCCGGGCTGCGAACACACCTTATACTATCTTTCTAATTATTTGGTGCATTCCTCTTGCCCTAACATTACACTAGTGCCAGGGTCTGGCTAGTTATGATGGATGAACAGCAACCCTTGCGGTACATCCAGCAGCTGGAGGGCAGGTTGGTGGCTCTCAACAACCTCAGCTATGGATGTAAACCCAGTAGCTGTTCAGGATGCTAGCGTGGCTGCAGCAACTTTGTCCACTGCAACCCCTGTTCCGACCCTATCTCGCCTCCCGCTGCCAGATAAATATTATGGAGATAGCAAATCTTGTAGGGGTTTTGTAAGTCAGTGCTCTATACACCTCAAGCTCCTGGCTGCATGTGTCCCCACAGAGCGGGCTATGGTGGGATTCATTTTGTCTCTCCTGTCGGACAGGGCATTGGAATGGGCTACGCCGCTGTGGGAGTGTGATGATCATGTGGTGCAGAGTGCTCTGCTGTTCCTGAGCACTCTGAAACAGGTCTTTTTAGGACCTCGAGTCACACATGATACGGCGCTCCAACGGTTGGCATTGACTCAGGGCTCGTCCTTGGTCAGCCATTTTGCCGTCCACTTCCGCACCTTAGCATCAGAGCTGGAGTGGTTGGATAAAGCCCTTATGCCCATATTTTGGAGGGGGCTGGCTGACCATGTGAAGGATGCTTTGGCCACTAGGGAGATTCCTGTCACACTGGAGTAGCTAATAGCTGTATCAACTCGTATTGACATCCGTTTTAACGAGCAGAGCTTAGAGCGAGCCCAGTGTAGGCAGAGGTTTCAGCTGTCTCCCACATACGCCAAACCTTTGGAATCTCCGGTCCAGGCGCCAGAGTCACATGAGGCCATGGAAGTGTCACGAGCGGGATCTAAGTCCCAGACCGCTCGTGCACTCAAGGTCTGTCATGTCTGCCGGCAGTCAGGACATCTTGCTACCAGATGTTCCCAGCGGTTGGGGAAATGTCAGCGTCTAGTGGTAGTAGGTTGAGGTACACTAGACGACGTTTGCCTCCAAATTGTTCTTTAAAGGGACAATTACTATAGGCTCATCCAGTCATTTGGTAGAGCTTTTCGTGGATTCCAGGGTGGAGGGCAATTTTAGGTATTCAGCCTTCGCCCAACGACACGCAATACCACTAGTGATGCTTGCTCAACCAGTGACACACCAGACCATCCCTTTTATTCTATCCATGTTGCCATCTCATCAGGAAATTATATCTCTGCTAGTCATTCCTGAGGGACTTGATGAGTTCCTGTTAGGGATACCTTGGCTACGCTACCACTCTCCTCATATTGAATGGTCCACGGGCAGAATTTTGGGATGGAGTGAATCTTGTGGGGGTAAATGTCAGAGGGAATGCATTCAGGTTGCTCCTACTGAGGTACCAGCAGAAGTTTCCTCTCTTCCCAAGCAATATTGGCCCTATGCAGACGTGTTCTCCAAAAGGGCTGCGGAGACCCTTCCGCCTCACTGCCCCTATGACTGTCCAATTGACCTCTTGCCTGGTGCTGAGCCTCCCCGGAGATGAGTCTATCCGTTATCTCTCCCGTATCTCTCACAGTACATCCAGGAGAATCTGGCAAGAGGATTTATTAGGAAGTCAGTGTCGCGTGCAGGGGCTGGGTTCTTCTTCGTGCAGAAGAAGAACGGGGAACTACGTCCATGCATAGACTACAGGGGTCTTAACGCCATCACCGTTAAGAATAAGTATCCTCTGCCCCTGATATCTGAGCTCTGTGATAGGCTTCGGGGAGTAAGGGTATTTACAAAACTTGATCTGTTAGGTGCTTACAACCTGATTCGCATCCATGAGGGGGACGAATGGAAGACGGCTTTTAACACCAGGGATGGGCACTATGAATACCTAGTGATGCCCTTTGGGCTCTGTAATGCCCCAGCTATTTTCCAAGACTTTGTAAATGATATCTTTCGGGATATGCTCTCCACCTCGGTCGTAGTCTATCTGGATGATATTATCATCTACTCTTCAGATATTGACTCCCACCGGAGAAATGTTTGCAGAGTCTTCGATTTCTTACGGGCAAATTCTCTATACGCCAAGTTGAAGAAATGTGTGTTTGAGCAGGAGGCCTTACCTTTCCTGTGCTATATTATCTCCACTCAGGGATTGCCTATATATCCTGCCAAACTACAGGCTGTGATGGACTGGCAAGAACCCCATTCTCTTAAAGCGGTGCAGCATTTTATGGGGTCCATTAACTATTATTGCCAGTTCATCCCTCATTTCTCAACTTTGGTAGCTCCCTTGGTAGCCTTTACCAAGAAGGGAGCAAATCCCAAATTCTGGTCTGAGGAGGTCTCCAAGGCCTTCACTTCTATTAAGTCTCATTTTGCTAGCGCTCCCATCCTACATTGCCCCGATGTAAATATGCCATTTATAATGGAGGTGGATGCCTCATCCATTGGTGCTAGAGCAGTCCTCTTCCAAATGGATGCTCAAGGTCGGAAGCATCCTTGCTTCTTCTTTTCCAAGACCTTCACACCAGCGGAGAGGAATTATTCCATCAGGGACAGGGAGTTGCTAGCCATGAAGTTGGCTTTCTCAGAGTGAAGACATCTTTTGGAGGGGGCTCGCTTTCCCTTCCAAGTTTTCACAGATCACAAGAATTTGGTGTACTTACAGACAGCCCAGCGGCTAAATTCTCGCCAGGCCAGATGGTCCCTGTTCTTCTCCCGGTTCCATTTCACTCTCCACTTTCTCTCTGGGGAAAAGAACATTCGTGCCGACGCTCTCTCTTGCTCTGTTGTATCATCTGAGGAGGAGGAGGAAGAGGAGCCTCGTCTTATTGTCCCTTATGAGAGCCTGTAAACCATGGCTCCGGTTTTGCCAGAGTCTGTGCTCCCGGGCAAGACCTTTGTACCATCACATCTGCGACCGGAGGTTCTCTCTTGGGCTCACTCGTCCAGGGTGGTTGAACACTTCGGGACCAAACGGACGTCTGAGCTTCTGGCAAGGACGTTCTGATGGCCCCATATGGCTCGTGACGTCAGAGACTATATTCGGGCGTGTGTCTCCTGCACCAAGAATAAGTCTCCTCAGCAACGGCCAGCTGGGTTACTTTATCCCTTGCCGGTGGCAGACTGGCCCTGGGAGATGGTCGGGAAGGATTTTGTGGTGGGCTTACCTAAGTCCCGTGGCTGCACTATCATTTGGGTACTCACTGACCATTTTTCTAAAATGGTGCACTTGGTGCCGCTTCCACGGCTACCTTCTGCATGGGTCTTGGCAGCATTGTTTATAAAACATATTGTCTGCCTACACGGTATGCCGGACAAAATTGTCAGTGACCGGGGTCCCCAGTTTGCGTCTCGGTTCTGGAGAGAGCTTTGTCGTCTACTCAGATTCGAGTTGAATCTCTCTTCAGCATACCATCCCTAGATGAATGGGTTGGTAGAGAGGGCCAACCAGACCTTGGTCACGTATCTGCGACATTTTATTTCTCCCAGGCAGGATAACTGGGCATCCTTGCTACCGTGGGCGGAGTTTGAGCTGAAAAATGCCGTAGCCAACTCCACTGGGCAGACCCCATTCCTCCTTAACTACGGTCAGCTTTAGTGGGTTCCTGTGCCTATGCCTAAAATCAGGCTGCAAGTTGAGTCCACTAAATTTGCACCTCGCTACTTGGGTCCTTTCAAAGTTCTCGAACAGGTTAGCCTTGTGGTCTACCGTCTGGCCCTTCCTCCACGCCTAGGTATCACCTACACCTTTCATGTGTCCCTCTTAAAACCCGTACACATATCCTGGTTCTGCCGGGACATCGGGTTCATCTACGGATGATTACGAGGTGAACGCTATCTTGGGGTGTAAGGTGGTACATGGTAAAACATTTTATTTGGTGGATTGGAAGGGTTATGGCCCTGAGGACAGGTCCTGGGAGCCTCCTGAGCACGTTCGAGCTCCGCAGCTCATTGCTGCCTTCGAGCGTAGCGAGATCCAAGGAGGGGGGCCCTAGGAGGGGGGTAATGTTAGTTAGAGACTGGTTACTACTACTCTTCCAGGCTCTGCCTTTGTAGCCAGCATTGATCAGCAGCAAGCAGGTCTTTCAGGGACTGAGTCCTCCTTTTTCCATACTGATCATGCCCACGGGACGACCTCTCATTGGAGGTCGGGGCTCACATGCTCAGGTCATGTTGCAGCTCCTATTGGACCATCTGGAAAATATTGCAGCACTGCCGCTATAAAAGGTTTGCATGGCCTCTCGGTCATGTGCTAGTGTACACTTGTAAACGTGTGTGTGTTGATGTGTGAAAGTCGCTCTTTATTCATCCCCTCCCTTGTGGTTGACTGCTTGCGTAAGGTGGATGATTGCTATCTAGCGCCCGACTTAGTTATCTGCACTTGAACACACAAAACAGCATCTAATTGCTCTGACCACCAGTGCGGTGCCATACGCTATCACAGCGCTTTCCTTACCAAAGTCTGGATGGCTAGTGGCATCCGCCAGAGCGGCACTGCACACACTCTTGTGCATCTAAGTTATTATTTCATTCACTCAGTCACCCAGTTGCGGTGTCGAGCACAAGAGGTTTAGATGAACTCTAATCCCGAGTCTTGGGATAGAGTTCTGTGACTCCTTGCTTGCGCTCTTTGTGCGGTACCGTGGCCCTGTGACACAACAGGGTTCACTTTCTTCATAATGGGTGAAGTTAACCCATGTGTGAATCCATATTGTACCGCCTTATAGTCCATCATTACTCAGCAGCAGGTTCCATCTCTGCACGGTGGACCCCGGGCTACGAACACACCTTATACTATCTTTCTAATTATTTGTTGCATTCCGCTAGCCCTAACACATCTCACTTTCAAATTCTTTGTAGCGTGTAGTATTTTAGAGACCTGATCCACAGGCTACCAAAAAATACTTCTGTTGCTAACACCATACAGCAGGGAACATTTCACTTTCAAATTGTTTGTAGCATCCAGTGGGTTATAGAGACATGATCCAGAGGCCACCAAAAAATCCTTCCATTACTAGCATCATATAGTAGGGGACATCTGACTTTTAAATTGTTTGTAGCATCTAGTGTGTTATAGAGGCCTAATCCAGAGGCCACCAAAAATTCTTCTGTTGCTAACATCATACAGTGGGGACAACTGTCTTTCAAATTGTTTATAGCATCTAGTGCGTTATAGAAGCCTGATCCAGAGGCCAACAAAAAATTCTCCTGTTACTAAAGTTATACAGCAGGGGACCTCTGACGTTAAAATTGTTTGTAGCATCTAGTGTCTTATAGAGGCCTGTTTCAGAGGCCACCAAAAAAGTCTTGTTACCAACGTCATACAGTAGGGAACATCTGACTTTCAAATTGTCTGTAGCATCTAGTGTGTTATAGAGGCCTGATTCAGAGGCCACCAAAAAATTGTTCTGCTACTAAGGTTATACAGTAGGAAAAATCTGACTTTCAAATTGTTTGCAGCATCTTGTGTGTTATAGAGGCCTGATCCAGAGGCCACAGAAAAATTATTGTTACTAACGTCATACAGCGGCCCAGCCCATAGACGCCCCCAAGCCGACCAACCTCAGAATGATTGGGGCGCGCGTCCCCTGGGGACGCAATATGGACCCTTTAAACCGCAGAGGAGGACCCAGCCTACCCGAACTAGGGAAGGGCAGAGACTGAGGTTCTGTGGCAGATGAGCATGTGGACAAGGATAGAGACACGTAGAACTTGATTACACTGCACAACTTCAGGTATAGAGAAAGTTAAGTTTACTAAAGCAAAGTCACACAGTACATAAACAAAACATGACGATGTCAGGCTCCCGATTCCACACCTCAGAAGGGTACCGCCCAGTGGACCACAAGGCACCAACGGATCACCGAGGCACACATAGGCGGGACATCAGGACCAAGGCAGGACATCAGGGTACACGAGGACATCAGGGTGCGGGCAAGACATCAGGATACAAACAGGACATCAGGACATCTGGACTCAGGAAAGACCTCAGGACATCAGGACACAGGCAGGGCATCAGGACACAGGAATACTGGACAGACATCTGGGACACTGGCTTGGCAGACCAGGTCATCAGCTGGGACACTGGCGTGGCAGCCCAGGTAATCAGGTAACATCAGGACATCAGGAATACCGGATAGACATCTGGGACACTGGCGTGGCAGCCCAGGTCGTCGGCTGGGACACTGGCGTGGCAGCCCAGGGCATCAGTTACATCAGGATATCAGACACAGAAGGACATCAGGACATCAGGGAACAGACAGGACATCAGGACATCAGGGTCCATGAGGTCATCAAGATACAGGCAGGACATCAGGGTACAGACAGGACATCAGAACATCTGGACCCAGGGTCACCGGCAGACATCAGAAAGGAGTCGTTCGGTTCTGGACATCCGACACGACCTACAGGCACCACCAGTCATCAGGCTCCAAGGCTCATAATAGGAATATACTCACCCTCAGACGCGCCCTGCTTCTTTCCGGCAGCCTTCCTTCCTAAGAATCAGCGCTTGAATGACCTTTGGTGATGTCGCGGCTTGTGATTGGTCGCGTGAGCGGTCACATGGGCGGTCGCGCGACCAATCACAAGCCGCGACGTCATCTAAGGTCCTTCACGTGCTGATTCTAAGGAAGGAAGGCTGCCGGTCAGTACCAGGGCGCGTCAGAGGGTAAATATAGCAATATTTTTTATTTTAATTCTTTATTTTACACTTAAATATGGATCCCAGGGCCTGAAGGAGAGTTTCCTCTCCTTCAGACCCTGGGAACCATAGTATTCCATTGCACTGCATTGGGTTTCGTGTTTCGGCCGACCCCGACCCCGACTTTTCTATAGGATCGGCCGATTTCACTCGACCCGACTTTTGAGAAAGTCGGGTTTCGTGAAACCCGACCCAATCCTATAAAAGTAAAAGTCGCTCAACCCTAGTGGTGAATACTAGTGTTGAGCATTCCGATACCGCAAGTATCGGGTATCGGCCGATACTTGCGGTATCGGAATTCCGATACCGAGATCCGATACTTTTGTGGTATCGGGTATCGGTATCGGATCCATAGGGATGTGTAAAATAAAGAATTAAAATAAAAAATATTGATATATTCACCTCTCCGGCGGCCCCTGGACATCACGCTGGTAACCGGCAGGCTTCTTTGTTTAAAATGAGCGCGTTTAGGACCTGCGAATGACGACGCGGCTTCTGATTGGTCGCGTGCCGTTCATGTGACCGCCACGCGATTAATCAGAAGCCGCGACGTCATTCTCATTCACTAAACTCCTAATTCTAGGAATTTAGGACCTGCGAATGACGTCACGGCTTCTGATTGGTCGCGAGGTGGTCACATGAGCGGCACGCGACCAATCAGAAGCCGCGACGTCATTCGCAGGTCCTAAACGCGCTCATTTTAAACAAAGAAGCCTGCCGGTTACCAGCGTGATGTCCAGGGGCCGCCGGAGAGGTGAATATATCAATATTTTTTATTTTAATTCTTTATTTTACACAAAATAATATGGATCCCAGGGCCTGAAGGAGAGTTTCCTCTCCTTCAGACCCTGGGAACCATCAGGATACCTTCCAATACTTGGTGTCCCATTGACTTGTATTGGTATCGGATATCGGTATCGGCGATATCCGATACTTTTCGGGTATCGGCCGATACTATCCGATACCGATACTTTCAAGTATCGGACGGTATCGCTCAACACTAGTGAATACTATAAATCTGTAAGTGTCTCTATTTTTACAAAAGAAGGGGGAGGGGAAAAAATATATTTTTGTTATATATAGATACACACCCACTAAACGGCTCTAATATGTCTAATTACAACGAGGAAAGAATACCACTGGGCTTCAATGAAGAGCACTACAGAGTTGTGTCTTAAATAAATGCTCATGGGTCCTAAAAATTAAAATAGACCAAAGAACATAAGGAAAACTGATATTTATATCAGTATAAAATAAAGAGTATTTTTGACTGGCTTCTAATGTACTACACGAAAAGACAAACTTAGTCACGAAGAGACAAGGACACCTAAAAAGGAATAGTGTTGAGCATTCCGATACCGCAAGTATCGGGTATCGGCCGATATTTGCGGTATCGGAATTCCGATACCGAGTTCCGATATTTTTGTGATATCGGGAATCGGTATTGGGATTAAGATTCATGTGTAAAATAAAGAATAAAAAAAAAAATATTGATATACTTACCCTCGGACGCGCCCTGGTTGTCACCGCTGCAAACGCCATGCTTCCGTTCCTAAGAATGAGCGCGTTAAGGGCTTTCGATGACGTCGCGGCTTGTGATTGGTCGCTGAGCGGTCATGTGAAAGCTCACGCGACCAATCACAAGCCGCGACGTCATCGAAGGTCATTAACGTGCTCATTCCTAAGAATGAGCGCGTTAAGGACCTTCGATGACGTCGCGGCTTGTGATTGGTCGCGTGAACGGTCACATGACCGCTCAGCGACCAATCACAAGCCTCGACGTCATCGAAGGTCCTTAACGCGCTCATTCTTAGAAAGGGAAGCATGGCGGTTGCAGCGGTGACAACCAGGGCGCATCCGAGGGTAAGTATATCAATATTTTTTTATTTTTTTTTTATTTTACACATGAATATGGATCCCAGGGCCTGAAGGAGAGTTTCCTCTCCTTCAGACCCTGGGAACCATAGAGGATACCTTCCGATATTTGTGTCCCATTGACTTGTATTGGTATCTGATATCGGTATCGGCGATATCCGATATTTTTCGGATATCGGCAGATACCATCCGATACCGATACTTTCAAATATCGGACGGTATCACTCAACACTAGTGAGGAAGAAAAAGGTTTTTT
Source organism: Ranitomeya imitator (assembly GCF_032444005.1). NCBI lineage: Eukaryota > Metazoa > Chordata > Amphibia > Anura > Dendrobatidae > Ranitomeya > Ranitomeya imitator. The sequence goes on from NC_091285.1 coordinate 537,570,568, forward strand.
TTTTCCTTTTTTTCTTATTTTCTGGATGAGTAGGGCAGACACTGGCACCAGGTCCACAGGAAAAGACACACCGCCACAATAGAGAAATGGGAATAGGAAAAGATAAAAAGGGGAGTAGAATGCTCAAAAAGCCTAGACATTCCCTGATGTTTTCCTATACTACCTCCGCCCTGCCTAACAGCGGAGGTTGGCACCCTAGACCTGCACAGTGGCGTCCCCACTCAACAGTGGCTGATCCTTGCTGGAGTCTCCTGTTAAAGCCCTTACTTCTTTAGAGAAAGGAGACAAAAGAAAGTTGTTCAATCAATCCCACTGGGTACATAGAGCCCATTTTGTATATCCATCTTGTCTCCTGTTGAAGGATTATTTTATCCCAGTCTCCACCTCGTAATGGTTTTGTGACCTTTTCAATGCCCATGAATTTTGCTGCTGATATATCACCTCTATGAACAGAGTTCATATGTCTAGCCAACGGGGTATCTCTCTTCTTCGTGATATCCCTAAGGTGTTCTCCAACCCTCCTCCTTAGCTCCCTGATCGTTTTACCAACATATATGAGATCACATTCACAAATAGCTCTACAGATGACACCCTCACTTTTACAATTTATGAACGATCTGATCTCAAATTCTTCAGTTTTATCAGCCGAATGAAAAGTTTTCCCTGTTTCAATGTTTTTACAGGCTATACAGCCACTGCACCTATAACACCCCATCACATTAGATGTCAGCCATGTATTTTGTCGTGGCTCAGAAAAATGGCTATGCACTAGCCAATCCTTAATCGATCGTCCCTCTGAAATGTAATTTGAGGGACTGGTGGCAAGGAATCACCAATATCCTTATCCATTTTTAATATTGGCCAATGTTTATTCAAAATTTGTCTCAGCTCCTTCGCGCCATTATTGAATGTAGTTATAAAGCGCATACCAGAGAATATATCATTCCTGGTTGGAACCGGTGTCAGGAGCTCAGTTCTCTCCTTCTTTTTTACTTCATTAAAGGCCATTTTCAAAATATGGTCCGGGTAACCCCTCTCATGGAATCTATTACGGAGATCATGTGACTTTCTCGCAAAATTGCTGTCATCAGAACAGTTTCTGCGCATCCTCATATACTGTCCCTTCAGAATGCCATTTTTCAGGGCCAAAGGGTGTCCACTATGCCATCTAAGAAGGGAATTCGTGGCGATGGATTTCCTGTGGACACTGGTGCCTAGGGAGCCGTCCGGCATCCTCTCAGTCATCACATCCAAAAAAGGGAATTTCAGAGGGTCCCATTAAAATGTAAAGGAGAGGCCAAGATCATTAGAGTTTAACTTAGTGACAAAATCAGAGAAAGATTCACCAGTCCCTTTCCACACTACAAACACATCATCAATAAATCTGAGCCATAGCAGGGCTCTGTCACTATCTGCTGTACCTTTCTCACCAAAGACTACAGTTTCCTCCCTCCAGCCCAGGAGCAAATTTGCATACGACGGGGCACAAGGACTTCCCATCGCGGTGCCCCTGAGCTGGTGGAAGTACTTCCTGTCAAAGGTGAAATAATTGTGTGTCAGTAGAAACTCTAGACACTCTAACACAAAATTGTTATGATTTTTTAAATGACTCCCTCTACTCTTCAGGTAGTAATCAACCGCTTCCATTCCATTTTGATGGGGGATTGATGAGTAGAGGGCTTCTACGTCAATACTCCCAAGAATAGTATCTGGATCCAAAATCAAGTCCTCAATTTTCTTCAAAAGGTCAGTTGTGTCTCGAGTGTACGGACTCAGTGCCAGAACAAAGGGATTAAGTATCTTATCCAAATAAATAGCCATATTTTTGGTTAGACTCCCCATACCCAACACAATTGGTCTGCCCTTTAGGGAGGATAAACCCTTATGGACTTTGGGCAGGCAGTAGAATGTGGCTGTGTTAGGGAATCTAGGTACAATGAAGTCCATTTCAGCTTTGTTAATAACTTTCAGAGTCAGACCATGTGTGATTATGTCCCTCAATTCACATAAGAATCTCTCGGTAGGATTTGAAGATAGTACACTATAACAGTTCTTATCGTGTAGAATGCGTAAACACATTTGTTTATAGTCTGGCGTATCCATGACCATAACGTTACCACCTTTATCTGAAGGTTTGATTGTAACGCTGTCGTCCCTCTCCAGGCCACCTAGTGCAGACATTTCAAGTCGTGTCAGATTGAAAGGTGTGTTACCAGAAGATTTATCAAGTTTTTCAATGTCTTTTGACACCAGGTTTAGAAAAATATCCATTGACGTTAGATCTGTTTGACATGGGGGCATTTTTTTGCTTTTTGATCTGGGGTCCGTAAATGGGCCTTCACCCCTCATATTTGGATCCTCATCTGTCAAACCATGAAGCAGCCTAATGTCCTCCAACATTGAGTCGGGTACCCCCAGACTCATAATCATTTTTTTTTATCTTCCTGAATATGGAATTTTTTCCATTTAAGTTTGCGAATAAATAGATTAAGATCCTTAATCGCTTCAAATGTGTTAAAGTCACTAGATGGAACAAAAGACAAGCCTTTACTTAGGACACTCATCTCTTCTGTTGTCAGGCTTCTGGATGACAGATATAGGACTTGGGGTTGGCGTTCAGATTCAACGCCCCCCTAGATTTAACCTGTTCCATAATGGGTAGGACTGATCTAAAAAAGGTGTGGGAGGAGCTTGTTTGCGGTCCTTCCCTCTCCCAAGATTGCCCCCGCGACCTCTCTGTCTCCCTTTCTGTGCCTTATGGTGACCCTCCGCATCCGACACTTCAGTATCAGTAGATGTATAATCAACCTCAGGTACTCTTGAGTCTCTATTAGGGTATAGATAGGCATTATTATCCCTGAAGTCCTGCAGATCTCAAATAAACTGTTTATGCTTCCAGTCTTTAAGGTGAAATTGGAAGCGCTCAATACAATTTTGTAGGTTGAGCTCTTTAGCAGCGAACTCAGGTTCACTTGAGAATTTCTTGGTGACTTCAACCTGTTCCTTCAGGATTTCATTAGATTTATTTAGGATCACTCGCTCCTCAACCAACAAGATCTGCATGAACTTCAATGAGCTATTGGAGCCTCTCTTTCCCATTTAGTAAGGAGGTCAGGGCTCTTATATCTAAGTCCAGGTGCCAGAGAAATCCTTAAATGGCGTGGCACTTTACCGGACTTAATGTAACTTTCGAGTCCCTGTACCTCCCACCAAGAGATAATCTGGTTCTTATATACTTGTGTGACTTCCCTCAAGGCAGAAATAAAAGAAGGAGTGTACTTCTTTTGTTGGAATTCCCGATCAGGAAAAATGTCCTTGACCTCCGTGAGCCAATGATTAGTATCTATTTCAGTAGTAAGGAAGCCAGCCATACTCCAAAATTCAGATAATCTCGCAAAGGGTTAATAACCGCTCAAATAAAGAAAAATATAGGTGCCCAAAATATTATTTAGAATAGCAAAGGGAAACCTAAAGCATAACGTTTAACCCCTTCCCGACCTTTGACGCACCGTATGCGTCATGAAAACCTGTGCCAATCCGACCTGTGACGCAGCATATGCGTCATGGCTTGATTGGGCTCCTGCAGGCCGGGTGAAAGGGTTAACTGTAATTTCACCCGGCCTGCAGGGACAGGAGGAGTGGTACTTTAGCCCAGGGGGAGTGGCTTCACCCCCCCGTGGCTACGATCACTCTGATTGGCTGTTGAAAGTGAAATTGCCAATCAGAGCGATTTGTAATATTTCACCTAAAAAACTGGTGAAATATTACAATCCAGCCATGGCCGATGCTGCAATATCATCGGCCATGGCTGGAAACACTGATGTGCCCCCCCCCCCACCGATCGCCCCCCAGCCCCCCGATCTGTGATCCGCTCCCCTCCGTCCTGTGCTCCGCTCTCCCGTCCTCCTGTCCGCTCCCCCCGTGCTCCAATCCCACCCCCTGCAGTCCGATCCACCCCCCGCACTCCGATCCACCCCCCCGCACTGCGATCCACCCCCCCGCACAGCGATCCACCCCCCCGCACTGCGATCCACTCCCCGCACTGCGATCCACCCCCTGCACTGCGATCCACCTCCCCATGCTCCGATCCACCCCCCCGTGCCCCTTCCCCACCCCATCATACTTACTGAGCCTCCCGGGGTCCGTCCGTCTTCTTTCCTGGGCGCCACCACCTTCCAAAATGGCGGGCGCATGCGCAGTGCGCCTGCCGAATCTGCCGACCGGCGGATTCGTTTCAAGTACATTTTGATCACTATGACAAAACCTCACAGTGATCAAAATAAAAAAAATACTAAATGACCCCCCCCGGCCCCTTGTCACCCCCATAGGTAGGGACAATAATGAAATAAAGAAATTTTTTTTTCTTCCACTAAGGTTGGGATTAGGGTTAGGGTTAGGGCTAGGGTTAGGGTTAGGGCTAGGGTTAGGGTTAGGGTAAGGGCTAGGGTTAGGGTTAGGGCTAGGGCTAGGGTTAGGGCTAGGGTTAGGGTTAGGACTAGGGTTAGGGTTAGGGCTAGGGTTAGGGTTAGGGTTAGGGTTTCGGTATGTGCACACGTATTCTGGTCCTCTGCGGATTTTTCCGCTGCGCATTTCACTGCGGTTTTACAACTGCGGTTTACTATTGGAGCAGTTGTAAAACCGCTGCGGAATCCGCAGAAAGAAGTGACATGCTGCGGAATGTAAACCCATGCGTTTCCGTGCAGTTTTTCCGCAGCATGTGTAAAGCGATTTTTGTTTCCCATAGGTTTACATTGAACTGTAAACTCATGGGAAACTGCTGCGGATCCGCAGCATTTTCCGCAGCGTGTGCACATACCTTTAGAATTAGGCTATGTGCACACGGTGCGGATTTGGCTGCGGATCCGCAGCGGATTGGCCGCTGTGGATTCGCAGCAGTGTTCCATCAGGTTTACAGTATCATGTAAACCTATGGAAAACCAAATCCGCTGTGCCCATGGTGCAGAAAATACCGCGCGGAAACGCTGCGTTGTATTTTCCGCAGCATATCAAATCATTGTGCGGATTCCGCAGCGTTTTACACCTGTTCCTCAATAGGAATCCGCAGGTGAAATCCGCACAAAAAACACTGGAAATCCACGGTAAATCCACAGGTAAAACGCAGTGCCTTTTACCCACGGATTTTTCAAAAATGGTGCGGAAAAATCTCACACGAATCCGCAACGTGGGCACATAGCCTAAGGGTTAGGGTTGGAATTAGGGTTGTGGTTAGGGTTGTGATTAGGGTTATGGCTACAGTTGGGATTAGGGTTAGGGGTGTGTTGGGGTTAGTGTTGGAGGTAGAATTGAGGGGTTTCCACTGTTTAGGCATATCAGGGGTCTCCAAACGCAACATGGCGCCACCATTGATTCCAGCCAATCTTGTATTCAAAAAGTCAAATGGTGCTCCCTCACTTCCGAGCCCCGACGTGCGCCCAAACAGTGGTTTACCCCCACATATGGGGTACCAGCATACTCAGGATAAACTGTGCAACGATTATTGGGGTCTAATTTCTCCTGTTACCCTTGTGAAAATAAAAAATTGCTTGCTAAAACATCATTTTTGAGGAAAGAAAAATTATTTTTTATTTTCATGGCTCTGCGTTGTAAACATCTGTGAAGCACTTGGGGGTTCAAAGTGCTCACCACATATCTAGATAAGTTCCTTGGGGGGTCTAGTTTCCAAAATGGGGTCACTTGTGGGGGGTTTCTACAGTTTAGGCACACCAGGGGCTCTGCAAACGCAAAAGTCACTACTTCCCTTCTGAGCCCCGACGTATGCCCAAACAGTGGTTTACCCCCACACATGGGGTATCAGCGTACTCAGGAGAAACCGGACAACACCTTTTGGGGTCCAATTTCTCCTCTAACCCTTGGGAAAATAAAAATTCTGGGCTAAAAAATTATTTTTGAGGAAAGAAAACGTATTTATTATTTTTACGGCTCTGCGTTATAAACTTCTGTGAAGCACTTGGGGGTTCAAAGTGCTCACCACACATCTAGATAAGTTCCTTTCGGGGTCTAGATTCTAAAATGGGGTCACTTGTGGGGGGTTTCTACTGTTTAGCCACATCAGGGTCTCTGCAAACGCAACGTGACGCCCACATAGCTTTCCATCAAAGTCTGCATTTCAAAACGTCACTACTTCACTTCCGAGCCCCGGCATGTGCCCAAACAGTGGTTTACCCCCACATATGGGGTATCACCATACTCAGAAGAAACTGGACAACAACTATTGGGGTCAAATTTCTCCTGTTACCCTTGGGAAAATTAAAAAATTCTGGGCTAAAAATTATTTTTGAGGAAAGAAAACTTATTATTTTCACTGCTCTGCGTTATAAACTTCTGTGAAGCACTTGGGGGTTCAAAGTGCTCACCACACATCTAGATAAGTTCCTTAGGGGGTCTAGTTTCCAAAATGGGGTCATATGTGGGGGGTTTCTACTGTTTAGCCACATCAGGGTCTCTGCAAACGCAACGTGACGCCCGCAGAGCATTCCATCGAAGTCTGCATTTCAAAACATCACTACTTCCCTTCCAAACCCCGACGTGTGCCCAAACAGTGGTTTACCCCCACATATGGGGTATCAGCGTACTCAGAAGAAACTGGACAACAACTTTTGGGGTCAAATTTCTCCTGTTACCCTTAGGAAAATAAAAAATTGAGGGCTAAAAATCATTTTTGAGAAAATATATATATATTTTTTTCATGGTTCTGTGTTATAAACTTCTGTGAAGCACTTGGGGGTTCAAAGTGCTCACCACAAATCTAGATTAGTTCCTTTGGGGGTCTAGTTTCCAAAATGGGGTCATTTGTGGGGGATCTGCAATGTTTAGGCGCACAGGGGCTCTCCAAACGCGACATGGTGTCCGCTAATGATTGGAGCTAATTTTCCATTTAAAAAGCCAAATGGCGTGCCTTCCCTTCCGAGCCCTGCCGTGCACCAAAACAGTGGTTTACCCCCACATATGGGGTATCAGCGTACTCATGACAAACTGCACAACAACATTTGGGGTCCAATTTCTCCTATTACCCTTTGCAAAATAGGAAATTCCAGGCTAAAAAATAATTTTTGAGGAAAGAAAAATTATTTTTTATTTTCATGGCTCTGCGTTATAAACTTCTGTGAAGCACCTGGGGGTTTAAAGTGCTCAATATGCATGTAGATAAGTTCCTTGGGGGGTCTAGTTTCCAAAATGGGGTCACTTGTGGGGAAGCTCCAATGTTTAGGCACACAGGGGCTCTCCAAACGCGACATGGTGTCCGCTAACAATTGGAGCTAATTTTCCATTCAAAAAGTCATATGGCGCTCCTTCCCTTCTGAGCCTTGCCGTGTGCCCAAACAGTGGTTTACCCCCACAAGTGAGGTATCGACATACTCGGGAGAAATTGCCCAACAAATTTTACAATCCATTTTATCCTATTGCCCATGTGAAAATGAAAAAATTGAGGCAAAAAGAAATTTTACTTTTTCATTTTTACGGATCAATTTGTGAAGCACCTGAGGGTTTAAAGTGCTCACTATGCATCTAGATAAGTTCCTTGGGGCATCTAGATTCCAAAATGGGGTCACTTGTGGGGGAGCTCCAATTTTTAGGCACACGGGGGCTCTCCAAACACGACATGGTGTCCGCTAAAGAGTGCAGCCAATTTTTCATTCAAAAAGTCAAATGGCGCTCCTTCCCTTCCAAGTACTGACGTGCACCCAAACAGTGGTTTACCCCCACATATGACGTATCAGCGTACTCAGGACAAATTGGACAACAACTTTTGTGGTTCAGTTTCTCCTTTTGCCATTGGGAAAATAAAAAAATTGTTGCTAAATATCATTTTTGTGACTAAAAAGTTAAATGTTCATTTTTTCCTTCCATGTTGCTTCTGCTGCTGTGAAGCACCTGAAGGGTTAATAAACTTCTTGAATGTGGTTTTGTGCTCCTTGAGGGGTGCAGTTTTTAGAATGGTGTCACTTTTGGGTACTTTAAGCCATATAGACCCCTCAAACTAACTTCAAATGTGAGGTGGTCCCTAAAAAAAATGGTTTTGTAAATTTCGTTGTAAAAATGAGAAATCGCTGGTCAAATTTTAACCCTTATAACTTCCTAGCAAAAAAAAATTTTGTTTCCAAAATTGTGCTGATGTAAATTAGACATGTGGGAAATGTTATTTATTAACTATTTTGTGTCACATAACTCTCTGGTTTAACAGAATTAAAATTCAAAATGTGAAAATTGAGAAATTTTAAAAATTTTCGCCAAATTTCCGTTTTTATCACAAATAAACGCATAATTTATTGACCTAATTTTACCACTAACATGAAGCCCAATATGTCACGAAAAAACATTCTCAGAACCGCTAGGATCCGTTGAAGCGTTCCTGAGTTATTACCTCATAAAGGGACACTGGTCAGAATTGCAAAAAAACGGCAAGGTCTTCAATGTCAAAATAGGCTGGGTCATGAAGGGGTTAATTTTAAACCGTTTAAAAATAGAACGACACAACACTCAAAGACAAACATGAACATTAACCCCTTAGTGACAGAGCCAATTTGGTACTTAAAGGGACACTGTCACCTGAATTTGGAGGGAACAATCTTCAGCCATGGAGGCGGGGTTTTCGGGTGTTTGATTCACCCTTTGCTTACCCACTGGCTGTATGCTGGCTGCAATATTGGATTGAAGTTCATTCTCCCTCCTCCATAGTACACGCCTGCGCAAGTCAAGATTGCCTTGTGCAGGCATGTACTACGGAGGACAGAGAATGAACTTCAATCCAATATTGCAGCCAGCATGCAGCCAGCGGGTAAGGAAAGGGTGAATCAAAAACCCAAAAACCCCACCTCCATAGCTGAAGATTGTTCCCTCCAAATTCAGGTGACAGTGTCCCATTAATGACCGAGCCAATTTTTGCAATTCTGACCACTGTCACTTTATGAGGTTATAACTCTGGAACGCTTCAACGGATCCCGCTGATTCTGAGATTGTTTTTTCCTGACATATTGTACTTCATGATAGTGGTAACATTTCTTCGATATTACTTGCGATTATTTATGAAAAAAACGGAAATATGGCGAAAATTTTTAAAATTTTGCAATTTTCAAACTTTGTATTTTTATGCCCTTAAATCAGAGAGATATGTCATGAAAAATAGTTAATAAATAACATTTCCCACATGTCTACTTTACATCAGCACAATTTTGGAAACAAAATTTTTTTTTGTTAGGGAGTTATAAGGGTTAAAATTGACCAGCAATTTCTCATTTTTACAACACCTTTATTTTTAAGGACCACATCACATTTGAAGTCATTTTGAAGGGTCTATATATGATAGAAAATAGTGAAGTGTGACACCATTCTAAAAACTACACCCCTCAAGGTTCTCAAAACCACATTCAAGAAGTTTATTAACCCTTTACGTGCTTCACAAGAACTGAAACAATGTGGAAGGAAAAAATTAACATTTAACTTTTTTTTGCAAACATTTTAATTCAGAACCATTTTTTTTATTTTCACAAGTGTAAAAACAGAAATTTAACCATAAATTTTATTACGCAATTTCTCCTGAATACGCCAATACCCCATATGTGGGGGTAAACCACTGTTTGGGCGCACCGCAGAACTTGGAAGTGAAGGAGCGCCGTTTGACTTTTTCAATGCAGAATTGGCTGGAATTGAGATCGGACGCCATGTCACGTTTAGAGAGCCCCTGATGTGCCTAAACAGTGGAAACTCCCCACAAGTGACACCATTTTGTAAGCTAGACCCCTTAAGGAACTTATGTAGATGTGTGGTGAGCACTTTGAACCCCCAAGAGCTTCACAGAAGTTTATAACGTAGAGCCGTGAAAATAAAAAATCGCATTTGTTTACACAAAAATGATCTTTTCGCCCACAAATTCTTATTTTTACAAGGGTAACAGGAGAAATTAGACCAAAAAAATTGTTGTGCGATTTCTCCTGAATACGTCGATACCCCATATGTGAGGGTAAACCACTGTTTGGGCGCACCGCAGAGCTTGGAAGTGAAGGAGCGCCGTTTTACTTTTTCAATGTAGAATTAGCAGGAATTGAGATTGGACGCCATGTCGCGTTTGGAGAGCCCCTGATGTGCCTAAACAGTGGAAACCCCCCACAAGTGAAACCATTTTGGAAACTAGACCCCTTAAGGAACTTATCTAGATGTGTGGTGAGCACTTTGAACCCCCATGTGCTTCACAGAAGTTTATAACGTTGAGCCGTGAAAATAAAAAAAATCGCATTTTTTCTACAAAAATGATATTTGCCCCCAAATATTTATTTTCACAAGGGTAACAGGAGAAATTAGACCACCAAAGTTGTAGTGCCATTTCTCCTGAGTACGTCGATACCCAATATGTGGGGGTAAACCACTGTTTGGGCGCACCGCAGAGCTTGGAAGAGAAGGAGTGCCGTTTTACTTTTTCAATGTAGAATTGTCTGGAATTGAGATCGGACGCCATGTCGGGTTTGGAAAGCCCCTGATGTGCCTAAACAGTGTAAACCCCCCACAAATGACCCCATTTTGGAAACTAGACCGCCCATGGAACTTATCTAGATGTGTGGTGAGAACTTTGAATGCCCAAGTGCTTCACAGAAATTTAGAATGCAGAGTCGTGAAAATAAAAAAAAAATTTTTTCCACAAAAAAGATTTGTTAGCCCCCAAGTTTTTATTTTCACAAGGGTAACAAGAGAAATCGGACCCCAAGAGTTGTTGTCCATTTTGTCCTGAGTATGCTGGTACCCCATATGTGGGGGTAAACCACTGTTTGGGCGCACGGCAGAGCTCGGAAGGAAGGAGCGCCGTTTTGGAATGCAGACTTTGATAGAATGTTCTGCGGGCGTTATGTTGCGTTTGCAGAGCCCCTGATGTACCTAAACAGTAGAAACCCTCCACAAGTGACCCCATTTTGGAAACTAGACCCCCCAGGGAACTTATCTAGATGTGTGGTGAGAACTTTGAATGCCCAAGTGCTTCACAGAAGTTTAGAATGCAGAGTCGTGAAAATAAAAAATATTTTTTTTTTCCACAAAAAAGATATTGTAGCCCCCAAGTTTTTATTTTCACAAGGGTATCAGGAGAAATTGGACTGCAATAGTTGTTGTCCAATTTATCCAGAGCACACTGATGTGCCATATGTGGGGGTAAACCACTGTTTGTGCGCACGGCAGAGCTCGGAAGGGAAGGAGCGCCGTTTTGGAATGCAGACTTTGATAGAATGGAGTGTGGGCGTTATGTTGCGATTGTAGAGCCCCTGATGTACCTAAACAGTAGTAACCCCCCACAAGTGACCCTGTTTTGGAAACTAGACCCCCCAAGGAACTTATCTAGATGTGTGGTGAGAACTTTGAATGCCCAAGTGCTTCACAGAAGTTTAGAATGCAGAGTCGTGAAAATAAAAAAATATTTTTTTTTCCACAAAAAAGATTTTGTAGCCCCCAAGTTTTTATTTTCACAAGGGTAACAGGAGAAATTGGACCCCAGAAGTTGTTGTCCAATTTATCCCGAGTACGCTGATGCCCCATATGTGGGGGTAACCCACTGTTTGGGCGCACGGCAGAGCTCAGAAGGGAGGGAGCACCATTTGACTTTTTGAGCGCAAAATTGGCTGTCGTGTTTGGAAACCCCCTGATGTAACTAAACAGTGGAAACCCCCCAATTCTAGCTCCAACCCTAACCCCAACATACCCCTAACCCTAATCGCAACCCGATCCATAATCCTAATCACTAAAATATAGATAATCACAACTCTTACCCCAAAACAACCCTAATGTCAACCCTAACCATAACCCTAATAAAAAACCCTAAATCCAACACACCCCTAATCCTAATCTCAACCCTAACCTCAAACCTAACCCTAATCCCAATACACCCCTAATCACAACCCTAACCTTAACCCTAATCCCAAACCTAACCCTAATCCCAAGCGTAACCCTAATGCCAACCCTAACCCTAATACCAACCCTAATCCAAACCCTAACCCTAATCCCAACTCTAACCCTAACTTTAGCCCCAACCCTAGCTCTAACTTTAGCCCCAACCCTAACCCTAAGGCTACTTTCACACTTGCGTCGTTTGGCATACGTCGCAATCCGTCGTTTTGGACAAAAAACGGATCCTGCAAATGTGCCCGCAGGATGCGTTTTTTGCCCATAGACTTGTATTGCCGACGGATCGTGACAGATGGCCACACGTCGCGTCCGTCGTGCACTGGATCAGTTGTGTTTTGGCGGACAGTCGGCACGAAAAATGTTCAATGTAACTTTTTTTGTACGTCGCGTCCGCCATTTCTGACCACGCATGCGTGGCCATAACTCCGCCCCCTCCTCCCCAGGACATAGATTGGGCAGCGGATGCGTTGAAAAACTACATCCGCTGCCCACGTTGTGCACAATTTTCACAACGTGCGTCGGTATGTCGGGCCGACGCATTGCGACGGCCCCGTACCGACGTAAGTGTGAAAGATACCTAACCCTAAATTTAGCCCCAACCCTAACCCTAAATTTAGCCCCAACCCTAACCCTAAATTTAGCCCCAACCCTAACCCTAGCCCTAACCCTAGCCCTAACCCTAGCCCTAACCCTAACCCTAGCCCTAACCCTAGCCCTAACCATAGCCCTAGCCCTAACCCTAACCCTAGCCCTAACCCTAACCCTAGTCCTAACCCTAACCCTAGCCCTAACCCTAACCCTAGCCCTAACCCTAACCCTAGCCCTAACCCTAACCCTAGCCCTAACCCTAACCCTAATTTTAGCCCCAACTGCTCTTCTCCTGCCGGCCGGCAGATGGCAACAGATGGCGGGCGCACTGCGCATGCGCCCGCCATTTTCTTTTGCCAAGAAGACCAGGACGAGCAGCAGGAGGACCAAGGGACTCTGGTGAGTATAATAGGGTCCCCAAATCCCCCTATTTCTCTGTCCTCTGATGTGCGATCACATCAGAGGATAGAGAATTACACTTTGCTTTTTTTTTTTTGCGGTCGCCGGTAAACAGTTAATTACCGGCGATCGCAAAACAGGGGTCAGTAAAACCGACCCCGATCATGTTCTTTGGGGTCTCGTCTAGTCTCGGCAGCCGAGACCCCAAAGATTCTCCCGGTGCCGGACGGCGGGCGCACTGCGCATGCGCCCACCATTTTGAAGGGTGCCCATCGGGAGCCACGAGAAGCACCGAGGGAGTCAGGTAAGTATTGGGGGGCTACCTGGGACCCCATTTCTCTGTCCTCTGATGTGCGATCACATCGGAGGACAGAGAAATTAAAAAGAAATCGCGTTTTTGTTTTTTTTGCGATCGCCGGTAAACGGTTAATTACCGGCGATTGCAAATGCGGGGTCGGTAAAAAAAACCCGAATCATGTTCTCTGGGGTCTCGGCTACCCCCAGCAGCCGAGACCCCGGAGAAAATCCAACTCTGGGGGGCGCTATTTACTTTTTCCACAGCGCCGTTAATTAACGGCGCTGTGGTTTAAGTACCCTTAGCGGCCGCCGTTAAAAGGCGTATCGGCGGTCGTTAAGGGGTTAATCAACAATTAATCGGACCGTATTCCGATAATAAGTCCAGAGGCAAGTAATCAATAGACAGATTTGTTCACTGCACAACCCTCATGGTTTCAGCACAGTCATCTGTTGAGGTTCTCCTATACCTACAATTAAGAAGTGCCACTAATGTTGTAATCAGGGTTACCAGGTGAGTGTGCTACATTTTGATTGCATGAGCATGCGCTTCTTAACTACCTTAGTGACTGTATTACTCTTTGGTCACATACATGTCAGGTCTGCTGACTTTTAGTCTTTTATTTTAATCAATGTACACTCATCATATTTATACAGCAGTAATCTACATTATTTATGAACGTATGCTCATGGCAGTGGAGTAATTCACATAATTGGAGGGGATCATTCCAATGAACATTTCCCATTCATCACAATGTGTAGTTAAGTGCTTTTTAATTACACATTGGGTATTGTTACGTGTGAATGTTCTCCATTTTTTACAACATTGCATAAAACCTTGCCAGTGTCACTTTACATTAAAATAAAAGTATTGTGGGCTATTGTAGAAGTTTTATATTTTGTTTTCATGTACTTATCACATTAAATTCAATGTCCTGATTGCAATTGATGTTATTCCTATTGTCTTAATTCAATTTATCCTTTTCAATGGATTTTTTTGTATGCAAATTGCGCTCGCAATCGATATACTACATTACAATGGAGATGCAGTTTTGGCTTCCTGCCACTAGAGGCTGCTGAAATGACAGCCCAAGTGAGTCATTATTAGTTGTCGCATTATTCTACTATACAATCACTAAAGCGCCTTGGAACAGATTTGGACTCCAGCGGATTGTGACAATGTTTCAAGTCCAATCATTGTTATCGCGCTGCAAAAATATACATAGCATTTCGAACTGATTGTGAATGCAGCGCAAGTGCCACTTGTAAGAAGCCCTAAAGGTGCCGAACAATAGTGCACTCTACGGTATTCGTAAATCAAATTCATGTTTTATTTTTAACCTTTACTCATCAGATAGCCTACGTTTCCAAGGGGTTAAATGACCTAATTCCAATGCATAATAATTGTGTTATACCTGTCCCTGCAAGGGCAATCAGATCTATCCAGATACATTGTGTGGCATTTACAGCATGCAGTGACATTTTAAAATATCATACAATGTCATGTTGTGTATTGCAGCATGTTAAACATTATCTGCTCCCCAGAAAAATCTGTACACAATATCACCATATTCATATAAATTGCAGTTGCTTAACCTTTATTGTAAAACGTATTTCCAAAGAGAAATATCCAAGGTCTCGAGATGCTGTAAGTATAGAAAAGAAAAATATTACAAAGACCTTAAAATGAATGAAGCCGGGAGATTGTGTGAATGTGGGTATTGTAGACAGTGAGGTCATTGTCTTAATAAGCTCTTTAAATTTTGCAGAAAGCTTGTACTCAATGAATGCCGTAGCCATTACTGCGAATTAGCATGACCATGAAGCAAATTGACAGCTATATCGGAATAAATGAATAGAGCTGATTTTACGGCACATGGGGTAGTGTTAAAAATCAGTGCCAGGGAACCGATCAGGACGTTATTTTCCATGTGTATTAATGGTCATATTATTGTAACCCTTCCGCGTGTGGTTTCGAGACACATAGCTGTCATTAGTAATGGGTCTATCATAGCTCCTCCATCTGTGAAGCTTCTAGAATATTTCAGTCAAGCAAAATATTCCTGGAAGAAGTGGGTTTAAGACTTTACATTTAACAAATACACTTTGTGCATTCAGAGCTTTTGCTGCCGACAATTTACGGTATGGTGAGAGGGTCTTTTCCCAAAGTGACTAAGTAGTAGTTATCCTAAACATATAGACCATGCCATTATAGGAACGTCAGGGAACTGGCTTACCGTGCAATGTGGTTTAATTGACTCACTGTAAAGAAGAGGAAAATTATTATTTTCCCTGAGGCTCTAACTCCACAATGTCTCCGTCAATGGAATATTGTGTATCCCACAGACTATTAAGAAACAAAGCCAATGTGGAGCCAGGCATCGTTCTCATTGCTATAATTGTAAGGGATATATGAGCAGAAATGACTGGATTTCTTCTTTTTTTTACCCTTGGAATGAATTTGTTTTATTATGGCTTCACATTTTGTGGTCTATTGCATCACGTTGAAGAAATTTCTTGAGCTTGATGCCTTGACTTTTCTTATAAAAGGTAGCGATAGGCTAGAGCGACGATCATGGCACCATTTACTTTGTAATATTATCTTTTAAGCCTATGTCTATTTTGCAGCATTCATTTTTATGCCATGTGGGACACTCTTATACCAGTGATCTTGGCTTCCCATGATGTGTAGGACTTGTCACTTTAAATAAGGAGACGTCTGATGCCACACATTCAGAAATGCCATGAATGGGGAGAAGACCTTGGCATGAATGGTAGCTGTCAGCTCCAACAGCGTAGAGAGAGGGAAGTTGGCATTAAGAGCAAACAGGAATCAATTCATACTGGTGGTTCAGAGCCCAGCAGGGCAAGAGTGTTGGGCATCGCACATTATGTAGATGTAAAAAAGCATGAAACAAGTAGCACTCGCTGGTCTGCCAGTAACTGTCTGATAGGTAATTAGTTAGTATTTGGGTGCTATACATTGGTCTAGAACTATTCATTTACCAAAATGAAGTGTGCAAAAAACGTTTTCTTTTCCTTTTACAACGTGCACAGTGTGAGGTGGAGAATTGCATTTAAATTTATGGAATTCAGAGATTTCTATTCATCTTAAAAAAAATTATATGTATAGTTTGTCTATCTCACAAGTACAATTTCTATGACACATACGCTTTATTTATTTATTTTACTCACTTATTTAGCTCCATTAATTCCACAGCTCTTTACAGGCATTATAATCACTGTCCCCATTGAGGCTCACAATCTAGAATCCCTATCAGTATGTCTTTGAAGTGTGGGAGAAAACCGGAGAACGTGGAGGAAACCCACGCAAACACGAGGAGAACATACAAACTCCTTGCAGCTGTTGTCCTTGTTAGGATCTGAACCCAGGACCCCAGTGCTGCAAAGCAACAGTGCTAACCACTGAGCCATCATACAGTGCTGAACTACTGAGTCATCGTGTTTCAGAATTTTCCTTCACTAGAAAAATTAGGACAGATAGGAATTAATCTGCTTCCTTGAAAGAATGTAAGGGATTAAATAAATGCGGTTTTTAAGGTTATGTTGCTCCAGGATCTCACAAATCATTCAATTAACATTCACCCTGACTCTGCAGATCCAGCACTTCTCTATCACTGAAAGCTTCCTAGAATAATACCTATGCTGTACTGAGTAATGTACTGTATATGCCCATTTAGACCCTCCAATAAAGCAAGATGGAGTCCTTGATGACTAACCAAAGATGAGTTAATCAAAGAGGTCTACCAATGTAATGAACACTTAAAGTTGATCTATCATCATGATGCAAACTGCATGTATTAAATCATCCCCTTCCCAATTTTCTTTTCTGCATTGTCATTTTTTCCTCTGCTTTTTCAAAGAGCTATAGCTTTTGTATTTTTGCACTGATATAGATATATGAGGACTTGTTTTTTTGCGCAAGATGGGTTGCAGTTTCAAAGGTCACCATTTATGAAAAATGTGCTGTGAAATGGTCCCAGAAATGCAAATGCACCATTATTTTTTTTGTTTTATTTTTTATTATGTTAATTGTTCAGTAAAATAGTCCTGAAAACATGATACCAAAGAAGTTCATTTTCTACATTTCTATATTGTTAACCGGGAAAATGATGGGTTATTCTAATATATTCAAATATATATATACTAGATGGCAGCCCGATTCTAAAGAATCGGGAGTCTAGAATCCATATATACTTTATTTATTCAAATGTAAGAATAATACAATTAATAAATAATAGTAAGAAAGAACAAAAATAATAGGCAGTATATGGAGAAAACACCAAACAAAAGTTCAAAATTGGTGTGAAAATGTCACTGAACCACTTCACAACTAAATATATATAGTTTTGGTAAATGGTATTATCATTTACTATCATACCTAATAGGAATATACTCACCCTCGGAAGCGCCCTGCTTCCTTCCGACAGCCTTCCTTCCTAAGAATCAGCCCTTCCAGGACCTTCGGTGACGTCGCGGGTGACGTCGCGGCTTGTGATTGGCCGCGCGAGCGGTCACATGGGCGGCCGCGCGGCCAATCACAAGCCGCGACGTCACCGCGACGTCACGGCAAGGTCCTAGAAGCGCGGATTCGAAGGAGGAAGGCTGCCGGTTAGTACCAGGGCGCGTCAGAGGGTAAGTATTGCAATATTTTTTATTTTAATTCTATATTTTACGCTTAAATATGGATCCCAGGGCCTGAAGGAGAGTTTCCGCTCCTTCAGACTCTGGGAACCATGGAAACCCAATGCACTGCATTGGGTTTCGAGTTTCGGCCGACCCCGACCCCGACTTTTTTATAGGATCGGCCGATTTCACTCGACCCGACTTTTCCAAAAGTCGGGTTTCGTGAAACCCGACCCGATCCTATAAAAGTGAAGGTCGCTCAACCCTAGCCACCAGTTTTGGACCATACATGCAGTGGTGTTCAAAAGTCCTGCATAGGCGTGAAGAAAACTATATGTTTCATACTTCTGCATCTCTACAGTGAAACTGGTGGAACATATATGTTCTTGTAATCCCTCATTGTGTGCCATACTCATTTTTGAATGTCCCAAGGGTATAAATTGTTATGGTATGCGCATTTTTGATAATTTTTTTTACAGCATAACCATACCTACACTAGTACAGTGTGTAGAATGGTGAACAGGTTTCTAAGTTCATTAACTTCCAATGCAAGTTCCCCCAGACTTAAATTTTACTTTTGAAGATTTATTATTTTTTATTTAATTCAGAGTGTTGAGCAGAAGGCAGCATTTTATTATTAAAGATGTCTATGTATTTTTTTGCATTGACCATACCCCCCACAATATGAAGCCTTCCAACACCATTGGCTGCCATACAGCCCCAGACCATTACTTTCATCGGATGTTTCACAGAGAAGCTCAAACACTCTGGCTTGTACTCTTCATGTGGGAACCTTCTCACATAAGACTTGCCATCATTTCCTAAAATGCAAAAAGTGCTTTCATCACTAAATAGCACTTTTTCCCACTCCTCCTTCCTCCATTTTAACTATTTCAATGCCCACAGTTTTCGCCTTTGTCTTTGTATGGCTGTCATCAATGGCTTCTTTCGGGCCTTGCACCCTATCAATCCTGCTTCCAAACATCTCTTCCTAACAGCTGATGTTGCTACCTCAATATTGCACTTTTCTTGCCATTCTCGCAGAAGCTGAGGAGAGGTGAGCTTTCGATTGGCAAGGCATGTTCTTATCAGTACTCTATCCTCCCTTTTAGTTGACTTTCTGGGCCGACCAGATCTGGGCCTGTCCTGGGTAATTCCAAGCTGCTTATGTTTCTGCAAAATTCTTACGACTGTACTCTGATTACAGCCGACCTTCCTTGCGATCTGGGGGCCAGTATAACCCTCTTCATGTAGCACCACAACTCGCACACGATCCTCCGCTGACAAAAATCTGAAGGCTCCTATTATAAAACTCTATAGTATGATTCACTAGATAGACCAACAGATAAAACAAACAAACAAAGCAGCAGATGTAATGCAATCTGATTGGCTGCCATATCCAGGTTATGATTGGTCACTAGGGTTGAGCGAAACGGGTCGAACATTTTCAAAAGTCGCCGACTTTTGGCTAAGTCGGGGTTTCATGAAACCCGATCCGACCCCTGTGCGGGGTCGGCCATGCGGTACGCGACTTTCGCGCCAAAGTCGCGTTTCAATGACGCGAAAAGCGCCATTTCTCAGCCAATGAAGGTAAACGCAGAGTGTGGGCAGCGTGATGACATAGGTCCTGGTCCCCACCATCTTTGAGAAGGGCATTGCAGTGATTGGCTTGCTGTCTGCGACGTCACAGGGGCTATAAAGAGGCGTTCCCGCCGACCGCCATCTTACTGCTGCTGATCTGAGCTTAGGGAGAGGTTGCTGCCGCTTTGTCAGAAGCAGGGATAGCGTTAGGCAGGGTCCATTAACCACAAAACCGCTTGTGCTGCAGCGATTTGCACTGTCCAACACCACCCTCGGTGTGCAGGGACAGTGGAAGTTTTTTTTTTTTTTTTCCCCCTCAGCGCTGTAGCTCATTGGGCTGCCCTAGAAGGCTCCCTGATAGCTGCATTGCTGTGTGTACGCCGCTGTGCAAACCAACTGCTTTTTTCAAAGCACAAATCCTCTTGTTCCTTCCTTTCTGCACAGCTATCTTTTTTGTTTGTCCACACTTTTTATTTGATTTGTGCATCAGTCCACTCCTTATTGCTGCCTGCCATACCTGGCTGAGATTACTGCAGGCAGGGAGATAGTAATTGTAGGACATTCCCTGTTTTTTTTTTTTTTTGGTGGGAGATTAAGATTGGCAATTTGGCATTTCTGCTAGAGTGCCATCCCTGTGTGTGCCATCTCTCTCACATAGTGGGCCATAGAAAGCCTTTTCATTTTTCTGTATTTTTTTTTGTGGGGTGTATAAATTCTCCCTGATAAAAATACAGTGGGAGATTAATATTAGCCTTTGGGCTTGTGTGCCAGTCCTGAGTGTGCCATCTGTCTCACAAATAGTGGGCCATAGAAAGCCTATTTTATTTTTTTTGGGGTTTTATAAATTCTCCCTGAAAAAAAGGGAGATTAATATTGGCCTCTGGGCTTGTGTGCCAGTCCTGAGCGTGCCATCTGTGCCAGCCCTGAGCGTGCCATCTCTCTCACAAATAGTGGGCCATAGAAAGCCTATTTAATTTTTTTTTTGGTTTTATAAATTCTCCCTGAAAAAAAGGGAGATTAATATTGGCCTCTGGGCTTGTGTGCCAGTTGTGAGCGTGCCATCTGTGCCAGTCCTGAGCGTGCCATCTCTCTCACAAATAGTGGGCCATAGAAAGCCTATTTAATTTTTTTTTTGGTTTTATAAATTTTCCCTGAAAAAAGGGAGATTAATATTGGCCTCTGGGCTTGTGTGCCAGTTGTGAGCGTGCCATCTGTGCCAGCCCTGAGCGTGCCATCTCTCTCACAAATAGTGGGCCATAGAAAGCCTATTTAATTTATTTTTTTGGTTTTATAAATTCTCCCTGAAAAAAAGGGAGATTAATATTGGCCTCTGGGCTTGTGTGCCAGTTGTGAGCGTGCCATCTGTGCCAGTCCTGAGCGTGCCATCTCTCTCACAAATAGTGGGCCATAGAAAGCCTATTTAAATATTTTTTTGGTTTTATAAATTCTCCCAGAAAAAAAGGGAGATTAATATTGGCCTCTGGGCTTCTGTGCCAGTCCTGAGCGTGCCATCTGTGCCAGTCCTGAGCGTCCCATCTCTCTCACAAATAGTGGGCCATAGAAAGCCTATTTTTTTTTTTTTTTGGGTTTTAGAAATTCTCCCTGAAAAAAAAAGGGAGATTAATATTGCCCTTTGGGCTTGTGTGCCAGTACTAAGCGTTCCATCTCTCTCTCTCTCTCAGTCAGTGGGCCATAGAACGCCTATTTTTGGTTTTATTTGTTTTCTAAATTCTCCCTGAAAAAATCATTTTATTTTATTTGGTTTCTAAATTCTTCCTGATAAAATCATATTTTTTTTTATTTATTTTTTTTCTAAAGTCTCCCTGAAAAAAAAAAAAAAAAAACAACCAAAAAAAACAGTGGGAGATTAATATTGGCCTCTCTGCTTGTGTGCCAGTCTTGACTCCTGGGTGTGCCATCTGTCTCTCTCTCTCTCTTTCTCTCTCTCTCCAATTGTGGTCCATAGAAAGCCTATATTTTTTTTCCTTGATTTGGGTTCAAAAATCTACCAGAGAAAATAACTACATCAATCATTGGTAGAAAAATATTGGCCTCTGGGCTTGTGTGCCACTCCTGACTCCTGTGTGCGTCATCTCTCAGTCAGTGGGCCATAGAACGCCTATTTTTGTTTTTATTTGTTTTCTAAATTCTCCCTGAAAAAATCATTTTATTTTATTTGGTTTCTAAATTCTTCCTGATAAAATCATATTTTTTTTATTATTTTTTTTTCTAAAGTCTCCCTGAAAAAAAAAAAAAAAAAACAAACCCAAAAAAAAATTGGGAGATTAATATTGGCCTTTCTGCTTGTGTGCCAGTCTTGACTCCTGGGTGTGCCATCTCTCTCTCTCTCTCTCTCTCTCTCTCTCTCTCTCTCCAATTGTGGTCCATAGAAAGCCTATATTTTTTTTCCTTGATTTGGGTTCAAAAATCTACCAGAGAAAATAACTACATCAATCATTGGTAGAAAAATATTGGCCTCTGGGCTTGTGTGCCACTCCTGACTCCTGTGTGCGTCATCTCTCAGTCAGTGGGCCATAGAACGCCTATTTTTGTTTTTATTTGTTTTCTAAATTCTCCCTGAAAAAATCATTTTATTTTATTTGGTTTCTAAATTCTTCCTGATAAAATCATATTTTTTTTATTATTTTTTTTTCTAAAGTCTCCCTGAAAAAAAAAAAAAAAAAACAAACCCAAAAAAAAATTGGGAGATTAATATTGGCCTTTCTGCTTGTGTGCCAGTCTTGACTCCTGGGTGTGCCATCTCTCTCTCTCTCTCTCTCTCTCTCCAATTGTGGTCCATAGAAAGCCTATATTTTTTTTCCTTGATTTGGGTTCAAAAATCTACCAGAGAAAATAACTACATCAATCATTGGTAGAAAAATATTGGCCTCTGGGCTTGTGTGCCACTCCTGACTCCTGTGTGCGTCATCTCTCAGTCAGTGGGCCATAGAACGCCTATTTTTGTTTTTATTTGTTTTCTAAATTCTCCCTGAAAAAATCATTTTATTTTATTTGGTTTCTAAATTCTTCCTGATAAAATCATATTTTTTTTATTATTTTTTTTTCTAAAGTCTCCCTGAAAAAAAAAAAAAAAAACAAACCCAAAAAAAAATTGGGAGATTAATATTGGCCTTTCTGCTTGTGTGCCAGTCTTGACTCCTGGGTGTGCCATCTCTCTCTCTCTCTCTCTCTCTCTCTCTCTCTCTCCAATTGTGGTCCATAGAAAGCCTATATTTTTTTTCCTTGATTTGGGTTCAAAAATCTACCAGAGAAAATAACTCCATCAATCATTGGTAGAAAAATATTGGCCTCTGGGCTTGTGTGCCACTCCTGATTCCTGTGTGCGTCATCTCTCACTCAGTGGCCCATAGAAAGCATATAGTTTGTTACATTTGTTTTCTAAATTCTCCCTGCAAAAATCTATTTTTTTTTTTTTTTGCGGTTTCTAAAGTGTTCCTGAAAAAAATAAAAATAAAAAAAAAATAATAGTGTGACATTAATATTAACATTTGTGCTTCAGTGACAGTCCTGCGTGTGGGGCATCTCTCTAATTTGCAGCCACCAAAAAAAGAGTGTGTAACATTGGCCCTGATTTTCGCTGTGGTCTCACCAATCTGTAAAGGGGTAGCTAAATCATACTGAAGTTATAGCTCACCGTGTAAGTTGTGTGACTGCAACAAATAACGTTAGTTTGGTTACGTTTTTAAAACAATGAGGAAGTCTAGTGGAAGAGGTCGTGGCCGGGGGCGTTCATTGTCAGCTGGTAATGAGGGTAGTGGTAGTGGTGGAGCATCAGGTGGTCGTGGGGAAAAAAATATTGCACCTAAGTCTGGAGCTGTGGAGCCAGGTTCGTCGTCCGGCTACACAAGGCCTCGAACGCTCCCTTTTCTGGGATTAGGAAAACCGCTTTTAAAGCCGGAGCAGCAAGAGCAAGTTTTGGCTTATCTTGCTGACTCAGCCTCTAGCTCTTTTGCCTCCTCTCATGAAACTGGTAAAAGTAAAAGCAGCGCGTCGTTAGTGGATGTTCACGGTCAGGGACAAGTCACTTCCTTGTCCTCTTCAGCAAAAACAACAAAAGAGAAGAATGCAGCAGGCGACACAACGGGTTACTCCATGGAGCTCTTTACACATACCGTCCCTGGCTTAGAAAGTGAAGCAGTTAACAGTCCATGCCCATTACAAATTGAATCTGACATGGAGTGCACTGACGCACAGCCACAGCCAGACTACTATGCTGGTCCTTTGACTCAGACCACAACATTGCCCTCGCAGGGTGCTGATCAAGAATCAGACCCTGATGAGACTATGTTGCCCCATCACGAACGCTATACCACCGAACGACACGGTGACACAGACGAAGTTGCGCAGGAGGTACAAGAAGAGTTATTAGATGACCCAGTTCTTGACCCCGATTGGCAGCCATTGGGGGAACAGGGTGCAGGCGGCAGCAGTTCTGAAGCAGAGGAGGAGGAGGGGCCGCAGCAGGCATCAACATCGCCACAGGTTCCATCTGCCGGGCCCGTATCTTGCCCAAAACGCGTGGCAAAGCCAAAACCTGGTGGAGGACAGCGTGGCCATCCGGTTAAAGCTCAGTCTGCAATGCCTGAAAAGGTATCCGATGCTAGAAAGAGTGCAGTCTGGCATTTTTTTAAACAACATCCAATTGATCAGCGCAAAGTCATCTGTCAAAAATGTTCTACTTCCTTAAGCAGAGGTCAGAATCTGAAAAGTCTCAATACTAGTTGCATGCATAGACATTTAACCACCATGCATTTGAAAGCTTGGACTAACTACCAAACGTCCCTTAAGGTTGTTGCACCCTCGGCCAATGAAGCTAGTCATCAACGCAACATCCCTTCCGGCAGTGTAGGACCACCATTTAGTGCACCACCTGCTGTATCTGTGCAGGTATCTTTGCCAGGCCAAAGCAGTCAGGGTCAGGGAATCACCAGTTTCGTAGTAGGAAACACTGCATCTAGGGCACCGGCGGCAACAATACCATCTCCCACCGTCTCTCAGTCTGCCATGTCCACCGGCACCCCCGCTAGTTCCACGATCTCCAGCTCTCCAGTCCAGCTCACCCTACATGAGACTATGGTTAGAAAAAGGAAATACTTAGCCTCGCATCCGCGTACACAGGGTTTGAACGCCCACATAGCTAGACTAATCTCGTTAGAGATGATGCCCTACCGGTTAGTTGAAAGCGAAGCGTTCAAAGACCTGATGGACTACGCTGTACCACGCTACGAGCTACCCAGTCGACACTTTTTTTCCAGAAAAGCCATCCCAGCCCTCCACCAGCATGTTAAAGAGCGCATCGTCCATGCACTCAGGCAATCTGTGAGCACAAAGGTGCACCTGACAACAGATGCATGGACCAGTAGGCATGGCCAGGGACGTTACGTGTCCATCACGGCACACTGGGTAAATGTGGTGGATTCAGGGTCCACAGGGGACAGCAAGTTTGGGACAGTTCTGCCTAGCCCACGGTCTAGTAAACAGTTGTCTGTAGCCGTTCGCACCCCCTCCTCCTCCTCCTCCTCCTCGTCCTCCTGCAGAAGCAAGAGCTCGTCCACAGACCGCAGTCGCACAAACACTCCATCCGCACCTGCCACAGTTGCACACCAGGTCTCCCATTATGGGGCAGCTACTGGCATACGTCAGCAGGCTGTATTGGCTATGAAGTGTTTGGGCGACAATAGACACACCGCGGAAGTTCTGTCCGAGTTCTTGCAGCAAGAAACGCAGTCGTGGCTGGGCACTGTAGATCTTGAGGCAGGCAAGGTAGTGAGTGATAACGGAAGGAATTTCATGGCTGCCATCTCCCTTTCCCAACTGAAACACATTCCTTGCCTGGCTCACACCTTAAACCTGGTGGTGCAGTGCTTCCTGAAAAGTTATCCGGGGTTATCCGACCTGCTCCTCAAAGTGCGTGGACTTTGCGCACATATCCGCCGTTCGCCTGTACACTCCAGCCGTATGCAGACCTATCAGCGTTCTTTGAACCTTCCCCAGCATCGCCTAATCATAGACGTTGCAACAAGGTGGAACTCAACACTGCACATGCTTCAGAGACTGTGCGAACAGAGGCGGGCTGTAATGTTTTTGTGGGAGGATACACATACACGGGCAGGCAGTAGGATGGCAGACATGGAGTTGTCAGGTGTGCAGTGGTCGAAGATTCAAGACATGTGTCAAGTCCTTCAGTGTTTTGAGGAATGCACACGGCTGGTTAGTGCAGACAACGCCATAATAAGCATGAGCATCCCCCTAATGCGTCTGCTGATGCAAAGTTTGACGCACATAAAGGATCAGGCGTCTGCACCAGAGGAAGAGGAAAGCCTTGATGACAGTCAGCGATTGTCTGGTCAGGGCAGTGTACATGACGAGGTACCGGGCGAAGAGGAGGTGGAGGATGAGGAGGATGATGGGGATGAGTATATTTTTAATGAGGAAGCTTTCCCGGGGGCACGGGAAATTGGTGGCGTGGCAAGGCCGGGTTCTGGTTTTTTGAGGGACACAAGTGACGTAGATTTGCCTGCAACTGCCCCTCAACCAAGCACAACCGCAGATTTGACAACGGGAACTTTGGCCCACATGGCGGATTATGCCTTGCGTATCCTCAAAAGGGACACACGCATTACAAAAATGATGAACGATGACGATTACTGGTTGGCCTGCCTCCTTGATCCTCGCTATAAAGGCAAATTGCAAAATATTATGCCACATGAGAACTTGGAACTAATATTAGCAACAAAACAATCAACTCTTGTTGACCGTTTGCTTCTGGCATTCCCTGCACACAGCGCCCGTGATCGTTCTCACACGAGCTCCAGGGGCCAGCAGACCAGAGGTGTTAGAGGGGCAGAAATGAGAAGTGGCGTTGGCCAGAGGGGTTTTCTGACCAGGTTGTGGAGTGATTTTTCTATGACCGCAGACAGGACAGGTACTGCAGCATCAATTCAAAGTGACAGGAGACAACATTTGTCCAGTATGGTTACAAACTATTTTTCATCCCTTATCGACGTTCTCCCTCAACCGTCATTCCCATTTGATTACTGGGCATCCAAATTAGACACCTGGCCAGAATTGGCAGAATATGCATTGCAGGAGCTTGCTTGCCCGGCAGCTAGTGTCCTATCAGAAAGAGTATTCAGTGCTGCAGGTTCAATACTAACAGAAAAAAGGACTCGTCTGGCTACCCAAAATGTAGATGATCTAACCTTCATTAAAATGAACCACAACTGGATTTCAAAATCTTTT
This sequence comes from Ranitomeya imitator, assembly GCF_032444005.1. Taxonomy (NCBI): domain Eukaryota; kingdom Metazoa; phylum Chordata; class Amphibia; order Anura; family Dendrobatidae; genus Ranitomeya; species Ranitomeya imitator. The sequence goes on from NC_091285.1 coordinate 537,597,241, forward strand.
GCCCCACCCTGCCCGGCTGACACCTAGCTTTCCTATGAAAAGGTCTTGCCTGTCGACTATTCTGAATGACTTTTCCAATCTCGTAATTTTCTTCACCTGATTGTCCAGCATACGACATGTTTCCACCTCACGAAATGGCCAAACTCCCCACACGGGGCCGTGCTATCGACACTTTGCGCTTGGACCCTTGAGAGTGCTGTTTGTCTGAAGAGGTGGGTGTGGCCGCTTTTGGTCGACGGCACTGCCACTGGGTCCCTCATAGTACAATAAAGTGTCTCTGGCGGTGGTGGTGCGCACCCAACGTCAGACACACCGTTGTAATATGAGGGGCCCTGTGCCTGTACCGCCGGCCACAAGACAGTTCCCCCCCCCCAGCTCAAACAGTGCTCTACCACTAGCAAAATTATCTCTCACAGCTTCACCAATGTGTAGTCTAGGCGCTGACATCCTTCAATGCCTGGCACTGACAATACCATTGTTTTGACATTTTTGTTATGTTAGGCCTTCGAAGCCTGTCTGCGGTCCCTTCTTTCTACAACTACTACACTGACCAGGCCACTGCTGGCCGCGTTACCCTGGAACCAATTTAAAAGTGCCTACAGTCAGCCCAATTTTGTTATGTTAGGCCTTGGAAGCCTGTCTGCGGTCACTCCTTCCACTAGACTTCCACTGACCAGACCACTGCTGCCCGTGTACCCCTGGAACCAATTTAAAAGTGCCTACAGCCAGCCCAAGTTTGTTATGTTAGGCCTTGGAAGCCTGTCTGCGGTCACTCCTTCCACTGACCAGACCACTGCTGCCCGTGTACCCCTGGAACCAATTTAAAAGTGCCTACAGCCAGCCCAAGTTTGTTATGTTAGGCCTTGGAAGCCTGTCTGCGGTCACTCCTTCCACTGACCAGACCACTGCTGCCCGTGTACCCCTGGAACCAATTTAAAAGTGCCTACAGTCAGCCCAATTTTGTTATGTTAGGCCTTGGAAGCCTGTCTGCGGTCACTCCTTCCACTAGACTTCCACTGACCAGACCACTGCTGCCCGTGTACCCCTGGAACCAATTTAAAAGTGCCTACAGCCAGCCCAAGTTTGTTATGTTAGGCCTTGGAAGCCTGTCTGCGGTCACTCCTTCCACTGACCAGACCACTGCTGCCCGTGTACCCCTGGAACCAATTTAAAAGTGCCTACAGCCAGCCCAAGTTTGTTATGTTAGGCCTTGGAAGCCTGTCTGCGGTCACTCCTTCCACTGACCAGACCACTGCTGCCCGTGTACCCCTGGAACCAATTTAAAAGTGCCTACAGCCAGCCCAAGTTTGTTATGTTAGGCCTTGGAAGCCTGTCTGCGGTCACTCCTTCCACTGACCAGACCACTGCTGCCCGTGTACCCCTGGAACCAATTTAAAAGTGCCTACAGCCAGCCCAAGTTTGTTATGTTAGGCCTTGTAAGCCTGTCTGCGGTCACTCCTTCCACTAGACTTCCACTGACCAGACCACTGCTGCCCGTGTACCCCTGGAACCAATTTAAAAGTGCCTACAGCCAGCCCAAGTTTGTTATGTTAGGCCTTGGAAGCCTGTCTGCGGTCACTCCTTCCACTAGACTTCCACTGACCAGACCACTGCTGCCCATGTACCCCTGGAACCAATTTAAAAGTGCCTACAGCCAGCCCAAGTTTGTTATGTTAGGCCTTGGAAGCCTGTCTGCGGTCACTCCTTCCACTAGACTTCCACTGACCAGACCACTGCTGCCCGTGTACCCCTGGAACCAATTTAAAAGTGCCTACAGCCAGCCCAAGTTTGTTATGTTAGGCCTTGGAAGCCTGTCTGCGGTCACTCCTTCCACTAGACTTCCACTGACCAGACCACTGCTGCCCATGTACCCCTGGAACCAATTTAAAAGTGCCTACAGCCAGCCCAAGTTTGTTATGTTAGGCCTTGGAAGCCTGTCTGCGGTCACTCCTTCCACTAGACTTCCACTGACCAGACCACTGCTGCCCATGTACCCCTGGAACCAATTTAAAAGTGCCTACAGCCAGCCCAAGTTTGTTATGTTAGGCCTTGGAAGCCTGTCTGCGGTCACTCCTTCCACTAGACTTCCACTGACCATACACTGCTGCCCATGTACCCCTGGAACAAATTTAAAAGTGCCTACAGCCAGCCCAAGTTTGTTATGTTAGGCCTTCGAAGCCTGTCTGCGTCCCGTTCTTTCAACTACAACTACACTGACCAGGCCACTGATGGCCGTGTTCCCCTGGAACCAATTTTAACTTGCCTACAGCCAGCCCTATGTTATTATGTTAGGCCTTCGAAGCCTGTCTGCGTCCCGTTCTTTCAACTACAACTACACTGACCAGGCCACTGATGGCCGTGATCCCCTGGAACCAATTTTAACTTGCCTACAGCCAGCCCAATGTTAGGCCTTTGATGCCTGTCTGCCGTCACTCCTTCCACTAGGCCTCCACTGACCTGTCTATTGCTGCCCGTGTACCCCTTGAACCAACCTAATAAAATATTTTAAAAATTAATTTGATTATAAAAAATAAGATCGTGTTGAGATCTCAAATGCAGACATTTTAACAATCAAAACAAACACACATCAAATATCTGGAACTGTACTACAAAGGTCCAACAGCTACAATTTCTTTCTCCTGCAAGAAGTTAACTGAAAGTTTTTTGGAGTTGTTAACACAGATATGGCATCCACCGAGTGTTGTCCTGTCGCGTCTCCTTTAAATTATTTCCAATAAGATGTTAAACTACTAATTTAATAAAATCAATAATTAAAAAATTAATTGAGTAAGTCAAAAGCACATTGCAAATAAACATTAATTACAAATCAAGAAGCATGGCGCGTCCGAGGGTGAGTAGATACCGAATAAGAATATAATCACCCTCGGACGCGCAATGCTTATTTAAAACAGCCTTCCTTCCTATGAATCAGCCCTTCCGTGGTGTAGAGAGAGGTTGTGTTACACTCCAAGGTGTTCCCCAGGTTGCCTTTCCTGAGCTTCGATCTTCCGGCTCTCGTTTAGTAGCTGTTGGAAACTACGCTGCATTAGGCCTACTAATTGTGTATGGGTGAAACAGTGGCGCATCTGCGGTCCCTCCTTCCACTAGGCCTCCACTGACCTGTCTACTGCGGCCCGTGTACCCCTTGAACCAACCTAATAAAATATTTTAAAAATTAATTTGATTATAAAAAATAAGATCGTGTTGAGATCTCAAATGCAGACATTTTAACAATCAAAACAAACACACAACAAATATCTGGAACTGTACTACAAAGGTCCAACAGCTACAATTTCTTTCTCCTGCAAGAAGTTAACTGAAAGTTTTTTGGAGTTGTTAACACAGATATGGCATCCACCGAGTGTTGTCCTGTCGTGTCTCCTTTAAATTATTTCCAATAAGATGTTAAACTACTAATTTAATAAAATCAATAATTAAAAAATTAATTGAGTAAGTCAAAAGCACATTGCAAATAAACATTAATTACAAATCAAGAAGCATGGCGCGTCCGAGGGTGAGTAGATACCGAATAAGAATATAATCACCCTCGGACGCGCAATGCTTATTTAAAACAGCCTTCCTTCCTATGAATCAGCCCTTCCGTGGTGTAGAGAGAGGTTGTGTTACACTCCAAGGTGTTCCCCAGGTTGCCTTTCCTGAGCTTCGATCTTCCGGCTCTCGTTTAGTAGCTGTTGGAAACTACGCTGCATTAGGCCTACTAATTGTGTATGGGTGAAACAGTGGCGCATCTGCGGTCCCTCCTTCCACTAGGCCTCCACTGACCTGTCTACTGCGGCCCGTGTACCCCTTGAACCAACCTAATAAAATATTTTAAAAATTAATTTGATTATAAAAAATAAGATCGTGTTGAGATCTCAAATGCAGACATTTTAACAATCAAAACAAACACACAACAAATATCTGGAACTGTACTACAAAGGTCCAACAGCTACAATTTCTTTCTCCTGCAAGAAGTTAACTGAAAGTTTTTTGGAGTTGTTAACACAGATATGGCATCCACCGAGTGTTGTCCTGTCGCGTCTCCTTTAAATTATTTCCAATAAGATGTTAAACTACTAATTTAATAAAATCAATAATTAAAAAATTAATTGAGTAAGTCAAAAGCACATTGCAAATAAACATTAATTACAAATCAAGAAGCATGGCGCGTCCGAGGGTGAGTAGATACCGAATAAGAATATAATCACCCTCGGACGCGCAATGCTTATTTACAACAGCCTTCCTTCCTATGAATCAGCCCTTTCGTGGTGTAGAGAGAGGTTGTGTTACACTAAGGTGTTCCCCGGGTTGCCTTTCATGAGCTTCGATCTTCCGGCTCTCGTTTAGTAGTTGGTGGAAACTACGCTGCATTAGGCCTACAAATTTGGTATGGGGTGTAGAGACAGGTTGTGTTACACTCCAAGGTTTTCACCAGGTTGCCTTTCCTGAGCTTCGATCTTCATGCTCTCGTTTAGTAGTTGTAGAAAAGTACGCTGCATTAGGCCTACAAAATGGGTATGGGGTGGAGAGAGATGGTGTGTTACACTCCAAGGTGTTCCCCAGGTTGCCTTTCCTGAGCTTCGATCTTCATGCTCTCGTTTAGTAGGTGTCGGAAAGTAGGCTGCATTAGGCCTAAAAAATGGGGAATGGGGTGGAGAGAGATGGTGTGTTACACTCCAAGGTGTTCCCCAGGTTTCCTTGCCATTGCTTCGGTCTTCCGACTCTCGTTTAGTAGTTGTAGAAAAGTACACTGCATTAGGCCTAAAAAATGGGTATGGGGTGTAGAGAGATGGTGTGATCCACTCCAAGGTGTTCCCCAGGTTGCCTTTCCTGAGCTTCGATCTTCATGCTCTCGTTTAGTAGGTGTCGGAAAGTAGGCTGCATTAGGCCTACAAATTGGGTATGGGGTGGAGAGAGATGGTGTGTTACACTCCAAGGTGTTCCCCAGGTTGCCTTTCCTGAGCTTCTATCTTCAGGCTCTCATTAAATTGTGGTTAAATGGAACAACTGCATTTGGCGTACTAGTTGGTTTGGGGCCTACTATCGGTGTCTGCCACTCCTTGCTGTTCTCCTGGTTTCCTGTCCTGAAATTCCATTTTCAGGCTCTCGTTAAGTAGTTGTTAATGTTAGACTGCATTTGGCCTACTAGTTGGGTTGGGGCCTACTATCGGTGTCTGCCACTCCTTGCTGTTCTCCTCCACTGAACAAAGCTGTGCCGCCTGTTTACTACGGTTGCCAATTTTGAACTGCATTTCGACTACTTACTGATTTGGCCCTACTCTCTGTGTCAGCCTCTCATTCCAGTTGTCCTCCACTGCAATGCCCCCTGGTTATTCCTGTGTTACCAATTTTGAACTGCATTTAGCCCACTTTCTTCTTTGGGCCTATATCTGTGTTTCCACTTCATCGTGCCCATTGCCCAGCCAGTGATAGATGAGTCTGCTGGTACATTGACCCATAACGCAACATTCCCCGTGCACGCTACACAACAACATTGTGACCCTGCTGAAAGTCAGGTTGCTCTTCCCGCATACCATACCACCTTACACGGGGACAAAGAGGAAGGTGCAGATGAAAGTGCAGGTTCCTTCATCAGGTGGGGGGAGGAATACTAGTTGGCGACGTCACTGGCACAGGGCCTCTCATAGTACGCAAAAGTGTTGCTGCCGGTGGGAGGCGCCCCCACCGTGCAAACACACCGCTGTACTTTGAGGGGCCCTGTGCCAGTGCCAATGCCAACGAGTGGGCCCCCCCTGCTTGCTCAGGTTCACAGCACTTGCAAAGTTGAAATACTTACCTCTCCCTGCTCCACTGCCGTGACGTGGTCCAGATTTCCTGGGCCCACTAATTACTTGAACCAGCCCTACCCCCCACAACTTTAGCCAAATGACCCCCAATTTCAAATGCCTTCCAATTATTATAAGGTAAATTACGCTTGACAAGCTTCATTAAGAAGAATGGATGGTTTTGACATTAAAATGGGCACTCTAGGTGTTTTCCTGGCCCCCACTCACTGCCGACTATGCTGCCCCATTGACTTGCATTGGGTTTCGTGTTTCGGTCGATCCCGACTTTACGTCATAATCGGCCGATTTCACTCGACCCGACTTTGGACATAGTCGGGTTTCGCAAAACCCGGCTCGACTCTAAAAAGGTCAAGGTCGCTCAACTCTATTGGTCACAAGAACCTCATTTGTGATTGGCTAATTTTGGATCTGAAGCTGTACAATATTTAGTTCTGCTTTCAATTCCCATATTGTTGCAATAATTTCAGGCAAAACTGCTTCAAAAGCTAAAAATATTACAGGGAGAGAATGCAAAATTGTATTCTGAACAAAACCATATATAATATGTCATATTAGCATCGAAAATATTCGACAGAAAACGTTTAAAACTTGAAAAATCAATCAGTCAATTTATCCTATGCCTGTGCAGGACTTTTGAACACCACTTGTACCTTTGACTTTATGCTCCATTCTTTGTTTGTCAGTTTATTAAAAATGATATACCTTTGTACTCATTGTTATTGTTATACACTCTAATAGTGTTATATTATATATTTATATTATATCCACATTTGGTGGCACTTTTAGTATTAATTGTTTGTAGTACTGTAGCGGTTATTTTGCACACATTTACTTATACAGTATATATTGTTTACACTATTGTATGTACTTTTATGCGTGTGGCTCTATGCCACCTTAATATTTGTATATTAATCTCTTGTTTCTTCTTAGGTTTTTTTGCTTATTATTTTTATTTTTATATATATATATATATATATATATATATATATATATATATATATATATTTTTTATTATTCATTTTTATTTTTATTTTTATCTTTTTTGACACTGATTGGTGGGTGGAGCATTTATGTCCGATAACACGTGCCGGTTATTTTGTTAATCACTGTGGATATTATATATTCTGTATATTTGTTCGTGCTCTGTTTATTTTCAGTTTTCCATTCTGGTGTTTTTACATTGTATTACAATAATGGGGTTATTATTTCTTACGTGTTGGCACCTGCGCCTCTGGCCTGACTATCCAGTGGTTTTGTTGTAGCAATAGGTACTTACCTTGGGTGTGCGCATGTGTTGATTACGCATCCTTTTCTGCTACCTGGTGTCCTTGTGTTGCATTGTAGCTATGGCCGATATTCTACTAAGTGTCTGTGTTCTTTTCTTCATCCATCTTTTGTTGTGCTGAGTTCTTATTATATTTCCCCTTACTTATTTTTTGTACTCTGGAGTCTTTTAAGCAACTTAGTACTGCTATGGTGGCGGTGTTACTGTGCGCCAGCGCCCGTCCTTGGGGTGGTTACATTTATCCCTCAGCCTTATTCACCATCAATATTTGTTCTGTCAATTGTTGTTTTTTCTTTGTACGCATGTGCTGTCCATACTATCTTTTCTCTACCTGGGGTCATCGTGCTGTCTCACAGCTATGTTCAGTATTACTACACTTTTATGCTGAGCTTTCGTTATGGCTCATCTTGCTTATTTATATACTCTGGCTTTCTTTAAGCAACTCAGCATTGCTATGGTGGCTTTGTCACTGTGTATTAACGCCCTTTTTTGTTTTATTTACATTGGTCTCTTGGTCTTACCTACCAGCATTTTTGCTGTAGCAACTACTGCATACCTTCTGTGCGCATGCGCTGTCTACGTTATCTTTCTGCTGCCTGGCGTCATCGCGCTGTGTTGTAGCTACTGTTGTTATGCTACTACGCGCATGCACTCCTTTCAGTCACCTTCATACTTCCGGTTTGGTATGTACTGTTGTTGGGGTTATTATTGCTATCCCTGTACATCGGCGCTTTCTAATTAACATATTATTGCTTCGGCGGCTGTGTCACTGTGCACTTGTGTCTATCTTTGGGATGTCCTTATGTGTTTTTTGTCCGGGATCTTCAATATCCTTGTTGTAACAACAGTTGCTCAGCCTCTGTACGCATGCGCCGACTACACAATCTCCTGCTTCCTTTACTTTCACTTTGTCCTGCCGCATTCATAGCCACGTCCGGTCTCTTCAGGATACTATAACAGGTGCCGTTACTTCTGTCTATTGTTCCCTTTTGTTGATTGGTCATGACCACTATATTATCCAGATCTGGCCAGTACCCAACCACCCCTGGACAAAGCGTTTCATTGCGAAACGCGCGTTGGGTGTGGTGGGTCCCCGAGTTCCTCCTCCTGGTAACTATACGCATATTTTACATCACTTGCAGTAATTTGGATATTTTCTCTTAGGCTGCTTTAACTTATATTTGCACTTTATTGCGCTAGTTTTAGGTGCTCCTTCTTATATTTATGCACATGCTTATTTTTATATGGAGCTTTACCTATCTACCTGCACATTACTGATATTTATATATACATTGGTTTATATTTAGCCTGCCAGTATTATTGTATTACTGTTTTTTGAGGTTGGTTCTTGTGTGGGTCCCACTGTGTTTTTCCTGCACCAGTGGCTACTGCCCTATTGTCTATGTTTTTAATGTGTATTTCAATAAAGATTACATATGCCTTTTATTTTTTGGTCTTTTTGTGAAGGCGTTATTCGGTAGTGTCTATGGTTTCCTTCATGACCCTGTTAGGGATATGATTTGGTGTTTCTTCTGCTGTATAGAGCAATACTCCAGAATTGTCACAGAAGAGATCACATGACAGGCATGGGATCAGGATTTAATCAATTATTTATTGCCTCTAACAGCTCCGAGTGGATCTGAGATCCACCAGCAGCTATTAACAAGTTAAATGCCTCTATCTGTCAGGCTGCAGTCACACAATCAGTATTTGTAAGCCAAAACCAGGAGTGGGTGATAAATACAGAAGAGGTGACGTGTTTCTATTATACTTTTCCTCTGATTGTTCCACTGCTGGTTTTGGCTTACAGATACTGATGTAAAATACTGACCAAATACTGCTAGTGTGACGGCAGCCTAATAGTGTGACTGCAGCCTCACTGACAGTAGCATTTAACAAGCGCTGGCCGGAATTGCATCACAAGTCCCACCCCTCACCACCCCTGTCACGTGATCATGGGGAACAGATGGGTTGTCATGACAGCCAGGGGTCTGACGAAGACCCCAGTGCCTGTCATCATGATACTACTGTGAAAGCCAGCTAGTGGCCAGCGTTCATAGGAAATTGTGATTTTATGTATGCACAAGCAATTGGACATTCGCTGCTTCAAGTCTCCAAATGGGACTATTATATAAAACATAATGTAAAAAAAAAGTTTAAAAAAATAAATAAAAAAGCACAAAAGTTCAAATCACCCCCTTCTGTCACATTAAACATAAAACAATGAAAAAAAATACACATATTTGGCATTGCTGCATTCAGAAATTTCCGATCTATCAAAATATAAAGAAAATAAATCTGATCAATAAACTGCGCAAAGAGAAGAAAAATCAAAGTGCAAGAATTCAATTTTTTTGTCACCTCAACATTGCAATAAAATGCAATAACAGATGATTAAAACATCATATCTACCCCAAAATGGTATAATTTAAAGCCTCAGCTACAGGTGGAAAAAAATAAGCCCTTGCGCAGTCCCAAATCACAAAAAATGAGAAAGAGAAGGGTCTTGGCAAATTGCAACAAAAACTTTTTTTCATACAAATTTCTGATTTTTTCCACCACTAATAAAAAAATAAACTAAACATGTTTGGTATCTGCGTGTTCGTAGTGACCATGAGAATCATATTACCAGATATGTATAACCATATAGTGAACATGGTAAATAAAAAAACAATTGTGGAATTGCATTTTTTTGCTGTTTAACCACACTTGGATTTTTTCAGTTTTCCTGTACACTATATGGTGTAAACAATGGTGACATCCAAAAGTACAACTTGCCCTGCAAAACATGAGCCCTCATATGGCCAAATTGATGGAAAAATACAAAAAGCTATGGCTCTTGGAAGAAGGGAAGGAAAAAGCGAAAATGAAAAATCGCCCTGGGGCGAAGGAGTTAAAAACATGTTTACCAGCCTCATTAGGTTAAAGAGATTTATTTAAACATGGTTACAGTTTGGATTGTAAAAAGAATTTTCATGCAAGATGCAAAATTAAGCAATTTTCTAAAGTCTTCATTAAAACATTACACCATTCTGATGATGCAGTGTCTGAGAGTCCTCTGTCTTTCTGAGTGGATTTGTGAAATCTGCGAGAGCTACTGCTCCTGTGTCTGAAGGTTTCTGCTTACCCATACCTTCTTTTAGCGTTATAGACAACAGCAGCATGAGGGAGTGGGATGGACACACGTTCTTCACAGTGTGGAAAAAGGAGAAAGCAGCTACAGTCGCAGGAAGGGCAGAGAATAAGGGCTATAGAACAGGAGGAAAGCACATGAAGAGGAAATAAGAAAAGTATTAGGCTATGTGCACACGCATTCTTGGCCACTGCGGATCTTTCCGCAGCAGATTTGATACCTCTGCAGGGCAAAAACGCTGCGTTTTTTATGCAGATTTATTGCAGATTTACTGTGGATTTACTGCGGTTTTTCTGCAGTTTTCACTGCGGTTTTCCATAGGGGCAGCTGTAAAACCGCTGCGGAATCCGCAGAAAGAAGTGACATGCTGCGGAATGTAAACCGCTGCGTTTCCGCGCGTTTTTTCCGCAGCATGTGCACAGCTTTTTGGTTTCCCATAGGTTTACATTGTACTGTAAACTCATGGGAAACTGCTGCGGATCCGCAGCAAAATCCGCATCGTGTGCACATACCCTTATAGCTGCGCTGATACATGAAAAACAAGTGAAGTCAGCAGTACCCTAAATACGCGCAGACTTTACATCCCTCTTATATTATGGGGAGAATAACTCTGAAAGCAATCTGAACCTTGGATCAGGCTCCAAACTACATATCATGAGGTCTGATAATGACTCAACTGATGGAGATTGCAAACTGAAATTCAGAGTAATTTTATTAATGAAACTTAACAACTACCGTAAATACTTTTTTTTCCATGTCAAAGGTGTCCGCAGCCATAAGCCTGACTCAACACCCACATAAATAAGCAGAAGAGGGCGTTTGATAAGGGACAAGAGGTTGACATAAAAAAACATAGCGGAAAATGCATACTGAAAATATAATTAAGGCACCTGCGGAAGGAAAACTGAAGTCAAGCAAATACTCAAGAATCATCATCTTATTTATTCTCATTGGAATTATTTAGCTAATAATAATGGCAAATCTATAACCTTTTGTGCCCGACAATGTGTTACTATTGGGTCTTATTTATTCTCTGCATCTGCATCTGTGCAGACAACCTTTGTACATTCTGAATAAATGATACAACGATACAGATAACAGCATTGTTAGCAATAATTAGAAAGATTTCATTAAATGTATAAAAAACAAACAAATTTGATAATACCTACATTAAAAATCTATAAAACACAATGTGGTGCTTGAAATGTCAGCGTTTTATTCTTAGTTATTGCCAGTAGAAGAAAGTGCTTTGAGTGGGACAAGATGTCTTGGTGTCTAAGGCCAGTCTCACACGTCCAGATAATTCCGATACCGGAGAAAATGGTAGCGGAGTTATCCGTGTCTGTGTGTCCGTGTGTCCGTGTGCTCACGTAGGCCATCCGTGTGGGATCCGTGTGATGTCCGTGAGTACGTTTTTAGGGTCCGTGTGCTGTATGTGTGTTGTCCGTTTGCTGTACGTGTGTCCGTGTCCGTGTATTGCAACAATTTTTACAATTTTAACCCTATGACAGGAAAAACGCACATGGACAGCACACGGATGGCAAACAGACAGCATTGACTTTAATGGGTCCGTGTGATCCGTGCGCTCCCATGAACACTGACATGTCTCCGTGTTTTAGAAACGGACACACGGTCAGTGAAAACACGCTGACATGTGCAGAGACACATTTATTTTAATGTGTCTACGTGAGTCAGTGTCTCCGGTACGTGAGACAACTGTCACCACACGTACCGGAGCCACTGACGTGTGAAACCGGCCTAAGGGCTCATACTCATTTGTGAGAAAAAGGACAAGTGCAATCCGATAAAAAATCGAATTGCACTCTGACCAATGTTATTCAATGGGGTACATCTCATTTGCGATTTCAGCTGAAATCGGATTGAGAAAAAAATCGCAGCATGCTGCAATTTGCTGGGTATCTCAGACGAGACTCGCCAATGCAAGTCAACGGGTGCGAGAAAAAAATCTCGGTCCGTTTTTTACAGATACCTTACCATTCTGTGGCATAGAAAACTGTAAATGGTCCTGTAAATGATTGTAGAAAAATAGTTGCAGAGAAAAAAATGCATTACATACAGATGTCATATGGATGCTATGTGAGAAAAATCGCATTGTACTTGCATAACACTCACATGGCACTCTTCCGTTTTTTTCTGTCCAGATTACGGACCGTTTTTTTCTCACATATGGATATGAGCCTTAAGACTAAGGTTTTAGATGTTACCCTTTCCTCAAATCACAAGAGTTAAATTGGCTGTTGGGATTGACAATCCTTATTTCACTACCTGTCCTTACTAGTTTATATTCCCCCCTCCTTACAAAGTACCTGAAATAAGATCCTATTGGCAGTGCCTTTCCTTACTTTATCCTTTACTTTTCTTACATTCATTTTTTTAATCAATAAATTGTGCCGACTAGCCAGCATTCTAAATAGATGCCTAAGGGCTCAGTCAAACAGCCATATTACTTGCTCAAGGATCTCATCTTGCGCTGACCCATGCATGACAGTGGCATAGAAATACATGCTGTCACGCTCAGGTCAGGAGATCAGACGGCCAGTCCAAGCATTGCAATGCGATCCTCGCATGAATATTATGCCAATCTGACTTCACCCTTACTTTCATCAAATTGCTCTTACATCAACACCCATGGCTTCTAATTTCTTAATGTACTTTGCTTTGATATGATGGATGTTAAAAGGGAACCTGCCATATTGTTTTTACATATTGAATTTGCGGTATGGTTGCATAGATATTTTCCCCGCTAAAAGAGAAACTGTATGTGCAAGTGCATTAGGAGTATGTCAATGCATTTGGAAGAAGCAATCCAAGTGCATTAGCCCCTGTTAGAGTAAAGAAGAGGTTAATATCTTCAGGCCTGCTAAATCTCACAGTGTGTGGTAATTCTGGAGCGCCCACCAAGGCCGTGGGGATACTCAGTATGGGCCGATTCTTAAAGGGATGTGGTCACAGAAGCAGCGACCCGATCCATGGCCCTGGGCGTCCAACAAAAGAGTCATTGAATTGAAAGGGGAAATAAAGTTGAAAGGGGTATTGTTTGTGATGCCACCCGTGGTGCTCGGCAATAGGGAAATGGCCGACAGTGGTCCACTGTAGCAGATGGCGACACAGCTGAGATGTTTCAGCTCTCCATGAGTAGATCTAGGCCCCAGGGCAATGATGGTGTTAAATGAGATGATGGATGTTGTGGTGCAGGGCAGGTGGCGTAGCAAATAATTCAGAGGACACAGCAAGGTGTAGTTTCAACACCTTTACTCACAGTTCTTAGATGCAGTCCCCAGCCACGGTGCTGTGTCCTCCGGGTGTGTTCCAGCCAGCTCTCAGGTAATTCGGGATACACTTTGCCAGAAGCCCCATCTTTTGTTCCTTTCTTGGCCTTCTCACTGCGCTGGCTCCTACCTCTCCTACCCTGCGCCTTCTCACACAGTGTCCTAAGTCAGCAGCCTGGGGTCTTGTCAGGCAACGTCCTCTTGGTCCCCTTGACCCTATGTGGCTGCCTTTTTGGCGAGTATTTGTGGTTGTGGCTGTGGCACGTACAGACACCGCAGCCTTTGTCTTGCTAGCTGAGCCTTGTAGTCCTCCACTAATCTTAGGGGTCCAGTTCCCCCCTCCATGACCTGGTCCCTCCACCTGGCAATGGTCAGTATGGATGTGGGCCCCACGGGTGGATTCCTCACTACCCGTGCCCTTAGGACCGCTTCTTTCTTTTCCTTCTGTAGCTTCACCTTTTCTCCAGCTCCCTCTCTCTGGGGGCTCCTTTCTGCATGTCTCACTCCTTCTACTTCCTCTCACCAACCTCTCACGTCTGCACTCCTCTCCTCCTCCCCACAGGCTGACTACACACTCCCCTTTAACTGTCACCACCCTTCTTGCCTGAGTGAGATCCTGCCCCCTTCCCTAGGGTCTGCCCAACTTGCCAGGCTGAGGTGATGTGATGTTGAATGCAAGTGTGTGGGTCCTGGGTAGTGCCCCCTCCTTACCCAAGAGTGGAGTCCCACACCTCTGGATGAAGTGCACTACCTCTGTGGTGACCGGACCTCAGGGGCACCACAATTCTCACAGAAAGCACTGAAACAATGATTTGTTAAGGGGTGTTCCTAAGCTTGGTGGGTGCAGAGAGTCTTTTTTACTCATTATGTATTATTTGCTATCATGTTAGAAATGCCTAAATGTATTCACGTTATACCTACAGCTCTCACAAAAATTAAGAGACCACTGCAAAATGTTCAGGTTGTTTGATTTTTCTTTTTATAGGTACATTTTTGAGTAAGATGTAAATTGTAATTTTATTCTATAAACTACTGACAACATGTCTCTGAATTTCCAAGGATTAAATTTAGTATTATTTTTCTGACAAAGAAAAATGGTCAAAATAAAAAAAAAACAGTTCTTTCAGTTCTCAAATAATGCAAAGAAAACAAGTTGATAATCATTTAGAAACAACAATACTAATGTTTTAACTCAGGAAGAGTTCAGAGATCAATATTTTGTGGAATAACCATGATTTTTAATCACAGCTTTCATGCTTCTTGGCATGCTTCCCACCAGTCTTTCACACTGCTTCAGGTGTAAAAATTTAAGCAGTTCTTTGTTTGATGGCTTGTGACTATCCATGATCCTCTTCATTACATTCCAGAGGTTTTCAATTGGGTTCAGGTCTGGAGATTGGGCTGCCCATGACAGGGTTTTGATTTGGTGGTCTCTTAATTTTTGACAGAGCTCTTTAATCAGAAAGGCTTTAAATACTGTAAATGTACACTCCAAATTTCTTTGGAGACTCTTGGAAACCACAGGTCTATGTATTTTATTATTCTCACTGGCTGTAAAATAAATCCCAGAAACTTTTAAGGTGGAGATAGATTTGCTATAATAATAACCCCAATGCACTTCCAGTCTTATTTGCACATGGCTTCTACACTAGATTTTGCATGACAGGCACGTTATCGAATATCAACAAACAAAAGGTATAATTTGTATTAGAGGTCAAGCTCCTATTCATCCATACCACTATTTCCATATATAAAAACATGCTGTTGAATCTTCTTTAACCCCTTTCTGACATCGGACATACTATCCCGTCGAGGTGGGGTGGGCCCCTATGACCACCGACGGGATAGTACGTCCAGCGCGATCGGCGGCGCTCACGGGGGGAGCGCGGAGGATCGCGGCCGGGTGTCAGCTGCCTATCGCAGCTGACATCCGGCACTATGTGCCAGGAGCGGTCACGGACCACCCCCGGCACATTAACCCCCGGCACACCGCGATCAAACATGATCGCGATGTGCCGGCGGTGCAGGGAAGCATCGCGCAGGGAGGATGCTCCCTGCGGGCTTCCCTGAGCCCCCCGCAGCAACGCGATGTGATCGCATTGCTGCGACGGTCTTACCTCCCTCCCTGCCTGCTCCAGACCCGGATCCAAGATGGCCGCGGATCCGGGTCGTGCAGGGAGGGAGGTGGCTTCACAGAGCCTGCTCAGAGCAGGCACTGTGAAGCAGCCTGCACTGCTCTCAGATCGGTGATCTGACAGAGTGCTGTGCAAACTGTCAGATCACTGATCTGTGATGTCCCCCCCTGGGACAACGTAAAAAAGTAAAAAAAAATTTTTCAAAATGTGTAAAAAAAAAAAAAAAAAAAAAAAATATTCCTAAATAAGGAAAAAAAAAAAAATATTATTCCCATGAATACATTTCTTTATCTAAATAAAAAAACAAAACAATAAAAGTACACATATTTAGTATCGCCGCATCCGTAACGGCCCGACCTATGAAACTGGCCCACTAGTTAACCCCTTCAGTAAACACCGTAAGAAACAAAAAAAAAAACGAGGCAAAAAACAACGCTTTATTATCATATCGCCGAACAAAAAGTGGAATAACACGCGACCAAAAAGACAGATATAAATAACCATGGTACCGCTGAAAGCGGCATCTTGTCCCACAAAAAACGAGCTACCATACAGCATCATCAGCAAAAAAATAAAAAAGTTATAGTCCTGAGAATAAAGCGATGCAAAAATAATAATTTTTTCTATAAAATAGTTTTTATCGTATAAAAGCGCCAAAACATAAAAAAATGATATAAATGAGGTGTCGCTGTAATCGTACTGACCCGAAGAATAAAACTGATTTATCAATTTTACCAAACGCGGAATGGTATAAACGCCTCCCCCAAAAGAAATTCATGAATAGCTGGTTTTTGGTCATTCTGCCTCACAAAAATCGGAATAAAAAGCGATCAAAAAATGTAACGTGCCCGAAAATGTTACCAATAAAAACGTCAACTCGTCCCGCAAAAAACAAGACCTCACATGACTCTGTGAACCAAAATATGGAAAAATTATAGCTCTCAAAATGTGGTAACGCAAAAAATATTTTTTGCAATAAAAAGCGTCTTTCAGTGTGTGACGGCTGCCAATCATAAAAATCCGCTAAAAAACCTGCTATAAAAGTAAATTAAACCCCCCTTCATCACCCCCTTAGTTAGGGAAAAAATTAAAAAAATGTATTTATTTCCATTTTTCCATTAGGGCTAGGGTTAGGGCTAGGGTTAGGGTTAGGGCTAGGGCTAGGGTTAGGGCTAGGGTTAGGGTTAGGGCTAGGGTTAGGGCTAGGGTTAGGGCTAGGGTTAGGGCTAGGGTTAGGGTTAGGGTTAGGGCTAGGGCTAGGGTTAGGGCTAGGGTTAGGGCTAGGGCTAGGGTTAGGGTTAGGGCTACAGTTTGGGTTGGGGCTAAAGTTAGGGTTAGAGTTGGGGCTAAAGTTACAGTTAGGGTTTAGATTACATTTACAGTTGGGAATAGGGTTGGGATTAGGGTTAGGGGTGTGTCAGGGTTAGAGGTGTGGTTAGGGTTATTGTTGGGATTAGGGTTAGGGGTGTGTTTGGATTAGGGTTTCAGTTATAATTGGGGGGTTTCCACTGTTTAGGCACATCAGGGGCTCTCCAAACGCGACATGGCGTCCGATCTCAATTCCAGCCAATTCTGCGTTGAAAAAGTAAAACAGTGCTTCTTCCCTTCCGAGCTCTCCCATGTGCCCAAACAGGGGTTTACCCCAACATATGGGGTATCAGCGTACTCAGGACAAATAGGACAACAACTTTTTGGGTCCAATTTCTCCTGTTACCCTTGGGAAAATACAAAACTGGGGGCTAAAAAATAATTTTTGTGGGAAAAAAAAGGATTTTTTTATTTTCCTGGCTCTGCGTTATAAACTGTAGTGAAACACTTGGGGGTTCAAAGTTCTCACAACACATCTAGATAAGTTCCCTGGGGGGTCTAGTTTCCAATATGGGGTCACTTGTGGGGGATTTCTACTGTTTAGGTACATTAGGGGTTCTGCAAACGCAATGTGACGCCTGCAGACCATTCCATCTAAGTCTGCATTCCAAATGGCACTCCTTCCCTTCCGAGCCCTTCCATGCACCCAAACGGTCGTTCCCCCCAACATATGGGGTATCAGCGTACTCAGGACAAATTGGACAACAACTTTTGGGGTCAAATTTCTCCTCTTACCCTCGGGAAAATACAAAACTGGGGGCTAAAAAATAATTTTTTGGGGAAAGATTTTTTTTTTAATTTTCACGGCTCTGCGTTACAAACTGTAGTGAAACACTTGGGGGTTCAAAGCTCTCACAACACATCTAGATGAGTTCCTTAGGGGGTATAGTTTCCAAAATGGTGTCACTTGTGGGGGGTTTCTACTGTTTCGGTACATTAGGGGCTCTGCAAATGCAATGTGACACCTGCAGACCATTCCATCTAAGTCTGCATTCCAAATGGAGCTCCTTCCCTTCCGAGCCCTCCCATGTGCCCAAACAGTGGATCCCCCCCACATATGGGGTATCAGCGCACTCAGGACAAATTTGACAACAAATTTTGGGGTCCAATTTCTCCTGTTACCCTCGGGAAAATACAAAACTGGGGGCTAAAAAAATAATTTTTGTGGGAAAATTTTTTTGTTTTATTTTTATGGCTCTGCATTATAAACTTCTGTGAAGCACTTGGTGGGTCAAAGTGCTCACCACACCTCTAGATAAGTTCCTTAGGAGGTCTACTTTCCAAAATGGTGTCACTTGTGGGGGGTTTCAATGTTTAGGCACATCAGTGGCTCTCCAAACGCAACATGGCGTCCCATCTCAATTCCTGTCAATTTTGCATTGAAAAGTCAAACAGCGCTCCTTCCCTTCCGAGCTCTCCCATCCACCCAAACAATGGTTTACCCGCACATATGGGGTATCAGCGTACTCAGGACAAATTGTACAACAACTTTTTGGTTCCAATTTCTTCTCTTACCATTGGGAAAATAAAAAATTGGGGGCGAAAAGATAATTTTTGTGAAAAAATATGATTTTTTATTTTTACGGTTCTACATTATAAACTTCTGTGAAGCACTTGGTGGGTGAAAGTGCTCACCACACCTCTAGATAAGTTCCTTAGTGGGTCTAATTTCCAAAATGGTGTCACTTGTGGGGGGTTTCAATGTTTAGGCACATCAGGGGCTCTCCAAACGAAAAATGGCGTCCCATCTCAATTCCAGTCAATTTTGCATTGAAAAGTCAAATGGCGCTCCTTCGCTTCCGAGCTCTGCCATGCGCCCAAACAGTGGTTTACCCCCACATGTGGGGTATTAGCGTACTCAGGACAAATTGTACAACAATGTTTGGGGTCCATTTTCTCCTGTTACCCTTGGTAAAATAAAACAAATTGGAGCTGAATAAAATTTTTTGTGAAAAAAAGTTAAATGTTCATTTTTATTTAAACATTCAAAAAATTCCTGTGAAGCACCAGAAGGGTTAATAAACTTCTTGAATATGGTTTTGAGCACCTTGAGGGGTGTAGTTTTTAGAATGGTGTCACACTTGGGTATTTTCTATCATATAGACCCCTCAAAATGACTTCAAATGAGATGTGGTCCCTAAAAAAAAATGGTGTTGTAGAAATGAGAAATTGCTGGTCAACTTTTAACCCTTATAACTCCCTAACAAAAAAAAATTTTGGTTCCAAAATTGTGCTGATGTAAAGTAGACATGTGGGAAATGTTAATTATTAAGTATTTTGTGTGACATATCTCGGTGATTTAATTGCATAAAATTTCAAAGTTGGAAAATTGCGAAATTTTCATAATTTTCGCCAAATTTCCATTTTTTTCACAAATAAACGCAGGTACTATCAAAGAATTTTTACCATTGTCATGAAGTACAATATGTCACGAGAAAACAATGTCAGAATCACTGGGATCCGTTGAAGCGTTCCAGAGTTATAACCTCACAAAGGGACAGTGGTCAGAATTGTAAAAATTGGCCCAGTCATTAACGTGCAAACCACCCTTGGGGGTAAAGGGGTTAAACAAGGCACTATGGAAAATATAAATGAAGTCATAGTAAGGTCAAATGTGCTCAAAGTGTGGCTAGACATAGATTTTTACAATGCATAATATAAAATAGACATGAAAAAAGTTATGTAGAATTATTTCAAAGATACAAGATTTTCCATTGATATGTTAATTTTCAAATATATAAAGTTTTCCTACCAATCTCAACATTAACCTTACCAAAGGAGCAAAATTGCACAAAAGAAATCATTTAAACATGTTTAGAACAATTGATTCCCTAGATTTTTTATACATTTTGATATGATCCTACTAGCTTGCGGATAATGTTTTATTTTATTAACTTTATTATATTGTTTTTATTTCACACTTTTATGATAACATTTCTGCACTAATTGCTTCATCTTTCTGTCTTTCTTTTGTATGGTTTTTGTGTACCTGTCAAATGAAAGATTTTTAGGAGTCACTGTGTTAGAGTGTAGAAACAATGCAGTTACAGGTATAAATAGAGAGCACAAAGCCTTTTCAATGTAATAGTGTGTATCGAACACTATTGTTAGCTAGAGATGAGACAATTTTATAAAATTTGCTTTAAACCAGTTTCACATGTCCATTTATTTCCAGTACCAAAATAAAACGGTACCGGAGATATCCGTATCAGTGTGTCCGTGTGTGTACTACATGTGGCACACGTGTGGCAACCTTGTACCACCCGTAAGCTGCATCAGTACCACACAGACAGCCGTCGGGCAAGTAAGCACTGTTCCCCGGAGGGGCAAATGCTGAAGCCGAGTCCCATCATTCTCCCCTGCTCTGCAGAGGGGAATGATGAGAGTTATAGTAAAGTTTGAATGACAGCAGGTGGGAGCTTTTGGGACTCTAACCCTCATCATCTGACACCTGTTGCCGCTAATAACAGTGACAATATGTGCGGATGATCCAGGTATTCCACAGCTGCCGAATGCGATCTAATAACATAAATGAATGAAAAATCCGACGTGGGTTTCCCCCTATTTTTTTGAATCAACCAGACAAAACTCACAAAAGGGGGCAGCTCATTCACCAGTGGTTTTCAGCCGGGATGGTTGCATCTTGGCACCGTCCAGGTTGAAAACTATTTAGCCAACATACATGGATTACAGCATGGGACACAACGACGGACAGGTTTGGAATATTGTTGGTTTATTATTTTACTTTTATTACAGGAGATTGAGGGTGTCGGGGAATTAGGTGTTGCAGTAAGTATGGTTTAATTTAGAATATTAAAGGAGTGTGTAATTTCTTCAAATGAAGGATTTTATTCTGGCTGTGTCTTTATTTACAAACAATAAAACTATATTATGAGTAATGGATGGGTGTCTTATAGACGCCTCTCCACTACTAATCCGTGGGCTTGATGTCATTTGAAAGGTGACATAAACCTCACAAATATTACCCCCCTTGCCACCGCTATAGGGCAAGTGGGAAGAGCTGGGCAAAGCACCAAAAAAGCGCATCTAATAGATGAGCCTTTTCTGGGCAGCTGTGGGCTGTTGTTTTTATGCTGAGAATAGCAGCCCCCAGTTGTGAGCTTTAGCAAGGCTGGTTGTCAAAAATGGGGGGGGGACCCCATGCTGTTTTTTTAAATTATTTTTTTAAATAATTAAAAAAAACAGCATGGGGACCCCTCTATTCTTCATAACCCTACCATGCAGAAGCTGACAGCTAAGGGTTGCAGCTGTGAGTTTTGTCTGGTTGGTTCAAGAAAATGGGGGGAACCCACGTAGGGTTTTTCATTCATATATTTCCTTAGATCGCAGCCGGTGGCTGTGGAATACCCCCACCATCCGCACCTATTGTCACTGTTATTAGTGGCAGCAGGTGTCGGGTGATGGGGGTAAGAGTCCCAAAAGCCCCCTACTGCTGTCGTTCAGACTTTAATATAACACTTATCATTCCCCTCTGCTCGTCAGCAGAGCAGGGGAGATCGATGGGAGTCGGCTTCAGCACCTGCCTCCGGGGAACAGCACTTAATGTAGCGCTTCCTCCCCGGTGCCAATGCGTGTCACATGGAGGACTTCAATGTGTGTTCTCCGTGTGCATGTGTGCAGGACATTTTGCTGTCTGTGCTGACAGCAAAAAACGGACATTTCAGCGTGTTATGCCCACGGACACAAGGTATATGAAAACACACTGACATGTGGACAGACCCATTGATTTGTGTGGGTCTGCGTGGATATGTGTCTCCGGTACGTGTGAAAACTGTCACCACACATACCAGAGACACGGACATGTGAAAGAGGCCTTAGATCCGATTTGTCCGCTCTGCGGTCAACTAGGAGTATATCTAATCATTTCCAAGTAACGTAAATGCATCCTTAGAAATGAAAAATTTACATCAGCATGTATATCTATGGGTATTCGGACGGTAACTGTTGGTAACAAACAATTTGTTTAATGACATACTACGCTGCTATCACATTTGTATGTTTTTTTTTATTAAAAACTGTTCTGAAAATTATCCCTTTTTTGGGGAAGGTGCCTGCAGGTATTTATACACATACAGTGTGTACAGAAGAAAAAATCGCTTTTAACTAGTTGTTCAAAAAGTATCCATCTTTGGGGAATAGCAATACATTTGGTATTTGTAAAATCAATACGAAATGACTTCTTTTAGTAATCCAAAAATTAGCCCTTTTGGGATCAGCAACAGATTTGGTGTTTGGAAAGTAAAGAAGCAATTGCATCTTTTTGTTATCCAAAAATTATTTCTGCTTTTGGAATCAGCCACAGATTTGCTATTTGGAAAGAGAAGAAACAATTGCCTGTTTTAGTCATCAAAAAATATCCATTTTTGAGAGCAGCTTCAGGTTTGTATTTACCTTGTGCAGGGTGGACTTTTCAGATTCAGCAATATAATATATACTATATTGGACTAGTTATAGAACGCCAGTTCTCCACTGTCAGCAATGGCAGATCTATTCATTACCATTAGGCGAAGGTCTGTAAAAATTCATATAAATTTATTTTTTCTTCATGTATTAGTTGCTGCTGATGTTACTGCCTTGTCTACTTAATGTTGCTATATCTCTGGCAGAGGTAGTGGAGCAGTAACAAAGCAGAGTGAGGAGCCTCCTGATTAGACATGTGACTGACATGTGTCTGCTCAGCAGTGCGCAGGTGCCAGAAAAGTCAAAGAGCCCCTGCACCTGCGCACTGCAGTACTTTGTTCTGCCTTCAACAGGGCAGAGAAGTACACCTGTGCAGAAGCGCGAAGCTGGGGAGCCTGTGTGGATGATGCAGGGTCGCGTCATCCACAAGAAGCAAGTTGAAAGACGGCGAACATAAGAAGATGGGAGGCGCTGGACCTAGACCAGCGATACCCATCGGACCGGACCACCTCCCCGGTGAGTATAACAAAACTTCTTCCACATTGGGCTGGTCTTACATACAGCATTATAGAATGCTGTATATAAGCCCTGAAAGGTGATGGCCGTATCTTATATCGGCTAAAACTTCTGACAGGTTCCCTTTAACAAGACATTTTTAAAAGAGGTAACAATGTTCCCACTCTGGTTTTTGAGTGCCATTCCTCATAAAATTACACCAGACTAAATTAAAATGAATGGTGGTGTTTAAATCTGATTCTATATTAACTCCTTCCTGACATTGGATGTATCCATACGTTGTGGTCAGCTAGTACTTAACGACCTTTGACGCATGGATACTTCATGGGCATCTCCCGTGCATATGGGTGTATGACACTTGAGACTCTGTGCAGGAGCAGTGCCTTCACATGACTATTGGCCGATATATATGGAAAAATTATAGCTCTCAAAATATGGAGATGAAAAAACTAATTTTGTCAAAAGAAACAATCTTTTAGTGTGTGATAGTAGCCACATAAAAAAACTATATAAATCTGGTATTGTTGTAATCACATCCACTGGAAATAGAAAAAAGTCGCCTAATCACTTATACCACACAAGGAATGGCGGAAAAAAAATAAAACCAATTTTTAACCTGCTGTTGCTATTGATTTGTTCATTCTGCCTTCCAAAGATCACAGTAAGGCTCGGTGTACATTTATCCTGCACTTTGCGCTGAGCACTTCCACCGGGGTTAACATATAAATCTCTCAAGTACATGATTCAAATGGAACCCCAGCCAGAAGATTTCCTATAATGAGGCAGATGGAGGCACTGTGGACGCAGTCTGGCATGGTCTGCCACAGTTTTGTGCCCTTCTGATAAAAAGGAAAACTTGTTGAACTGAGGCCAGATGGAATTGACAGTAACTATTCTGCCTCATTATAGTGAATGGATCCTTCGGGGTTTCATCTGAATCACGTCACTAGGAGATTTAGGTGGAAACCTCAAAGTAAGTGCTCAGCGTAGAGCACAGGATAAATTTGACCCCAAACATTTTGTAAAATGTTCCCAATAAAAGCTTCAACTCAATCTACAGAAAGTCCCCACTCAGATCCATCATTTGTCAATGGAAATATAAGGGGCTTCCACATTACTTGTAGCACAAGAGCTCTAATAAAGCAAAATGGCTCCTCGCCCCCCAAAAGAAATTCAGCAAATTCAGTGCTCCCAAATGTAAATGTCCCCTCTCTTCTGAGCCCCACTATGTGCCTAACCCACATTTAGCGTGCATGTTTGGGATTTCTGTAGCGATGAGAGCCCACTTAATTCACGAGTGCGTGTCTCCAGAAGCATGAGCTGGGCACTAACACTTAGTGAGTACTACAACGTACTGGTTATTACAACGTACTGGTCACCACAGCCACACCCATGGAGTCAAAATTGTCTCTACACCTCTAGATAAATTCCCAAAGGGGTAAAATTTCCAAAAATGGGGTTACTTGAGGGGGGATTCTGCTCTTCTAGTACTTAGGGGCTCGGTATATGGAGTACTCAAACTATTCTAGGAAAATCTGTGCACCAGGAGGAAAATAGGGCTCCATCCCTTCTGAGTATTGCCGTGTGGCTAAGCAGTACTGTACAGCCTTATATCCTACATTCAGCAGATATTGTGGGACAAATTTTGGTACCATTTTTACCCATTTTCCTGTGACAAAAATGTAAAATCAGGGGCTAAAACAAAATTTTGGTGGTAAAAATAATTTTTTCTTCACTGTCCAATGGTAATTAATTCTGCGACCCACTTATTTTGTTAATATGATCATTGCCCCCGTAGATGAATTTATTAAGAGTAGTAGTTTGAAAAATGATGTCTCTTATGCGGGATTCTGCTGTTCTGGCACTTCAGAGGCTCTGCCAATGCGACATGGCACCCAACAATCCAGCAAAATGTGAACTCCAATATGGCCCTTCTTCCATACTGAGCTTTGCACTCTGCATCAAAAGTAATTTTCAACCACATATGGGGTATCTGTGTACACAGAGGAAATTGCACAACACATTTGGGTTCCATTTTCTCCTGTTACTCTTGTAAAATAAGAAATTTGGGCTAAAATATAATTTTTGTGGGAAAAATGTAATTTTTTTATTTCTATGATATAAACTTCTGTGAAGAATCTGGGGAGTCAAAGAGCTCACCACACATCTAGATACATTCCTTGAGGGGATCTAGTTTCCACATTTGGGTCACATGTTGGGGGTTTCCACTGTTTAGGCACAGCTGGGGTTTTTTAAACATGACATGACACCTGCACTCCATTCCAAAAATATTTGCATTCCAAAACGTCACTCCTTCCTTCCTGAGCCCTGCTGTGCACTCAAACAGTAGTTTTTCACCACATATGGCGTATCTACACACTCAGAAGAAATTGCACAACAAAAGTTGGGGTCCATTTTCTCCTGTTACCTTTTGAAAACAAAAAAATTTGTCCAAAAAGAAAATTTTTGCAGTAAAAATTTGATTTTTTTTAATTTTCATGGCTCTGCATTATAAACTTCTGTGAAGCACATCGGGGTTCAAGGTGCTCAACACACATCTATATAAGTTCCCTCAGTGGTTCAGTTTCCAAAATGGTGTCACTTGTGAGGTCTTTCCACTGTTTAGGCACATCAAGGACACTTCAAATGCGACATGGCATCTGCTAACTATTCCATCAAATTTTGCATTCAAAAAGTCAAATGGCTATCATGAAGTACACTATCATACATGGAGTACAATATGTCCGAAACAACAAACTCAGAATCAGTGGGATCCGTAGAAGCGTTCCAAAGTTATTACCTCATAAAGTGACACTGGTCAGAATTCTATAACTTGGCCCGGAAGTATTTCGCCGTGTTCTGGGACGCATGCGCAGTAATGCTTTTTGGCTTTGCCCGCAGTTAGGCAAAGCATACTGCGCATGCGAAAGCGAAGATTGCATTATGCACGCGCGAACTATGGAGGACAAGTACTCTAATTCTCGAACATATTGCAGACAACAGGGACGGATGGGGTGGAGAAAAGAAGATGAAACACCGCCCATCAGACCAGAAAAAAGGCAATTACATATCCCACGAATTTGAGGTGGCAGATTCCCTTTAAAGGTGTGGTTAGGGAGTTAAATGTTCTGCCACTGTTTTTTTTTTTCTTTGTGTGTGTGTTTGGAGAGGAAAATTTCCAGATGGTTGCTACAGGGGGAATTGTGGACTGTGAATGTTCACTGCGGGTGAATCTTGCAGGAAAAGGGACTTTATCTTTGTTTTGTTTTGCCATTAGGCCAGAAAGTCCACGTTTACTTTTTTCAACCCTGCTATGATTTATGCTGTGCTCTAATAAACCAGCAGGTGATTTACCACAAGAAGTGTTCCTGTGTTTACCTCTGAAGTCAGCTAAGGAAGTCAACCCATTGTTTTACAGGGACCATAGACATGTACTGGCCCTTGTCATTAGTCCTGGTGACAAAAACGGACATGTCTCCATGTGGTTTGTATGGACACAAGGCCTGAGAAAAAACATGTACAAAACAAGTTGCACTCTGTTGTGCTAAACCATTTAGACATGGAATATATGAAACATGAATAGCAATACTGCCCAGGATATTAAGAAATAATTGAGACTCTTACACATAATTTGGCCAAATCATTTATGCCCAGCAACCACCAACAAGGTGCTCTCACGCTGCTGGGACCCTATGTGTCTAGTGTGAATACCTCTCTTAGGCTGAAGCCTGAATTTTTGAGTAAATGTGGATACCTCCCTCAGAAGCCTGAGTCTGTGGGTAGGTAGGATCCTCGGTGCTCGGTCAGAGAGCTGACATGCAAATAACAAAAGACTTACTGTCACTTCCAAGCTAATGTGAACTGGTGCAAACTAGAAGCATCCACCTCCATATACAATATACAAAAAAAGTTGCACTCTTTCGTGCTAAAGCATGTAGACATGTGAGTCACCCGCCAGGGCGGTGGGGTACCCGGTACCGGGTCCGGTGTTCACAGGGGGATGCCACGGTGGCGACCCGGTCCATGATCCTGGGCGCCCATGTAAAAGGGGAAAGTCTTTAGAAGGGATTTGGTGAATAAAGTTTATGTTCATGACGCCACCTGTGGTATTTGGTCAGTGGGGACTGACGGTGCTTTAAGGGGTCCTCTGGGGTAATGTTATGGCAGCTAGATGGTATAACATCCCACAGGTGAAGTGTATCCCCAGGGCTCCCGGTGTGTAGATGGAAGATGGTGAATGGCGCAGTACAGAACAAGGACACAGGTTTGCAGTCTCTACCTTGTTTACTGAAGACTTCAAGCAGCCACAGTCCAGGGTACCAGATAACAGGGCAGGCAGGGTCCAGCCGGCTTGGAGGCAAGTTGGGAGTCCCCTTATCCAGGTGAAGATTAAAGCCTTTCTCTAGCGTGGTGGTGTTGTATTTCCTTATGGCCTATGGCTTCAGATAAGGTCCTCACATATTGTCTCTATCCCCCATATAGAATAGGACAATACCTGCCTGACAGGTAACTCGAGCTGTTTTACAAGGACTCAAGCATGCCCCGAGCTTTATGTGTTACTGTGTCTCAGGTGTGTGTGGCGGACAGGTAACTTGCAGTTCAGCTGTCCTGACAATCTCTGATATAAGTCATAGAGTCCTTACAACATCGTTGGTCCGGCTACCGGTTATCTGCGCCTCAGATGGAGGTAGCCTGCTCTTAGCTGGTCTCCCCTGATGTTACTCTCCTGTGCTTCGCTCTCCTGCATGCTCACTGATCAATGTTCGGCTTTCTGTACGTCTCCTTCCAGGAGCTGTAGTGCTTCAGACTACATGGCCCCTTCAGACCTTCTGACCCTCTAGGTCGGTCTAATCCTTTCTGTCTCTTTGACAATCTGACCTTTCTTTCCCTCCAAACTACAATATATATAGGGAAGTCACCTAGTAAATAGGATCAAAAGCTCCCCCTGGTGGCCTGGAGTGTGAACATGTTGCATGCTTGGGTTTACATGGTGACAGTTATCCTTCTTTGCCTCCAAACGTAACATCACTCTCCCCGTGAGGAAGGCAATGTTACTGTGACGACCAGGACCCTGAGACGCCACACTTGGAATATATGAAATATGAATAGCAATACTGCTCTGGATAACAAGAAAAAATTGAGACACTTAGCACATAATTTGGCTAGTTCATGCATGCCCAGCAACCAATGACAAGGTGGTCTCACATTGCTGGGACCTTACGTGTCTAGCGTGAATACCTTTCTTAGGCTGAAGTCTGAATTCCTGGGTAAATGTGAATACTTTTCTGAAACAAAAGAAAATGTTTATTTTTCCCTTACACATTCCAAAAATTCCTGTGAAGCACCTGAAGGGTTAATAAACTTCATGAATGTGGTTTTGAGTAACTTGAGGGGTGCAGTTTTTAGAATGGTGTCACTTTTGGCTATTTTCTGTCATATAGGCCATACAAAGTCATTTTAAATGGTACCTAAAAATGGTTTTGCAAATTTTGTTGTAAAAATTAGAAATCACTTGTTATTTTTTAACCCGTAGTAATGTGGGAAATAGGGTTGAGCGAAACGGGTCAGCCATTTTCAGAAGTCGCCGACTTTTGGCAAAGTCGAGTTTCATGAAACCCGACCCGACCCCTGTATGGGGTCAGCCATGAGGTCGGCAATCTTCTGAATCTGGTATCGGAATTCCGATACCGAGTTCCGATATGTTTGCAATATCGGAAATCGGTATCGGAATCCATATTTAAGTGTAAAATAAAGAATTAAAATAAAAAATATTGCTATACTCACCCTCTGACGCGCCCTGGTACTAACCGGCAGCCTTCCTTCCTTAGAATCAGCGCGTGAAAGACCTTAGGTGACGTCGCGGCTTGTAAATGGTCGCGCGACCGCCCATGTGACCGCTCATGCGACCAATCACAAGCCGCGACGTCACCGAAGGTCCTTCAAGCGCTGATTCTTAGGAAGGAAGGCTGCCGGAAAAAAGCAGGGCGCGTCACATGGGCGGTCGCGCGACCAATCACAAGCCGCGACGTCATCTAAGGTCTTTTACGAGCTGATTCTAAGGAAGGAAGGCTGCCGGTTAGTACCAGGGCGCGTCAGAGGGTGAGTATAGCAATATTTTTTATTTTAATTCTTTATTTTACACTTAAATATGGATCCCAGGGCCTGAAGGAGAGTTTCCTCTCCTTCAGACCCTGGGAACCATAGTATCCCATTGCACTGCATTGGGTTTCGTGTTTCGGCCGACCCCGACCCCGACTTTTCTATAGGATCGGCCGATTTCACTCGACCCGACTTTTGAGAAAGTCGGGTTTCGTGAAACCCGACCCGATCCTATAAAAGTAAAAGTCGCTCAACCCTAGTGGGAAATGTTATTTATTAACTATTTTGTGCGATGTGACTCGGATTTAAGGGCATAAAAACTAAAAGTTAAAAAATTGCTACATTTTCAAAATTTTTGCCAAATTTAAATTTTTTTCACAAGTAAATGCAAGTTATATCCAAGAAATGTTGCCACTATCATGAAGTAAAATAATTAGCAAGAAAACAGTCTCAAAGTGAGTGGGATCCATTGAAGTGTTCCAGAGTTATGACCCCATAAATTAACAGTGGTCAGAATTGTATGAATTGACCTTGTCAGGAAGGTGAAAACTGGTTTAGGGGCGAACCTGCAAGAGATGTTCATTACAGGATCTCAGACAAAGATGTGATTGAGAGCCTAATACTTAAGGAACATGCTAGTGTAACACCCCTGGTAACCGGTTGTTACAGTGGTATTTCTTTCCTCATGGGGAGAATGATGTCAAGTGAGGAAGGATCACTTTAACAGTTATTCAGCACATACGAGGGGTGATCCAAAAGTAATGATAATCAATATTAAACACAATGAATATAGTAAAAAAATGTTTTATTTTTTTATATAGTCTCCTAACAAGTCTATACATTTAGTCCATCTCTTTTCTAAACTTAGAATTCCCTTCGAAAAAAATTCTTGATCTTGACCCTCAAAAAAATCCCCAACAGCGGTTATCATGTCGCTATTGTCATCAAATTTCTTGCCCCGGAGGTGTTCCTTGAGCCGAGGAAAGAGAAAGAAGTCACTGGGGGCTAGATCTGGTGAATAGGGGGGGAGGGGGGGTGTTCCACCAGTTCAAAGCCCGCTTCTTGCATGGCAGCCATGGCAACTGCAGCTTTGTGAGCCGGCGTGTTATCTTGGTGAAACAGCACTCCAGCCCGCAGTTTGCTGCGCCTTTTCTCTTTGATAGCCTCCCGCAATCTTCTTATTTGTTCTGTGTAGTAGGAGCCCATAATAGTGGCTCCCTTCTCCAAATAGTCCACCATAATAATTCCTTCAGCGTCCCAAAAAATGGACGCCATAACCTTCCCTGCTGAGCTTGACACTTTGAATTTCTTCGGCATTGGTTCGTCGGCTCGTTTCCATGTCATCGATTGATGTTTAGTTTCGGGATCAAAGTGGTGGATCCAGGTCTCGTCAATTTTCAAAAAACGTGACAAAAAATTTTCCTTGTCTGCTTGGAACTTTTCGAGATTTGCTATTGAAATGTCAACTCATTTCTTCTTTTGCTCGTCGGTTAACATTTTTGGCACCCAACGCGCGGAGACCTTTCTCATATGCAATTCTTTTGCAAGGATTCTTTGAATACTGCCATATGAGATCCCTGTAACCTCAGCAACATGCCTGATAGTCACTCTTCGATCTGCCAATACAACTTCTTCAACTTTTTTCACGTTTTTTTCATTGAGGGACGTGGATGGGCGTCCTTCACAATGTTCATCTTCCGTCGATGTTCTTCCCAGCTTAAATTCCTTGGCCCAGCGTGCAACTGTGGAATATGGAGGAGAAGAGTCCCCCAATGTTTCCACCAAGTCGCTGTGTATGTCTTTGGTAGTCACTTTTTTCAAGCAGAGGTATTTGATGACAGCTCTGAGCTCGTTTTTTTCCATTTTGATGTTCACTCCTTGGCAGTTCATATTCAAATGAATGTAGCTCCTGGGAATCGTGGTCTATTTAAGTGATTTTTTTTTCCTGGACTAGTGGGTACCTAAGAAGGAAGAAAACATTTTATTTTAATTTCTGTGTGCAATAGAAATAACCGATTATCATTATTTTTGGATCGCCCCTCGTACAACACCTTTCTGACTCCAGGCCACAAGGGGGAGCTCTACACCCGACTTCAGGGGAGCTGCTCTCAGGTTGGGAGGAGGAGTCAGTTGCTGGGCAGTTGCTAGGCAGTTGGAGAGAGGCAGTTGGTGAGAGGAGAGCGAGGAGTCAGGAAGGAAAGCTGGGGCCATGCAGATGAGTGATTCTGCAGTTCCTGGAAAGGAAAAAGAGAGCAGAGCAACTTGTAAAAAGACTAAAAGGAAGAAGGAGCAAAGGTGAAATGAAGAGCTGGAGAGAGAAGCTGCGACTGAACTTCCTTTATGCTGATCGCATATACTGGTAGCCGGAATACCGAGGTTCTGTAAGTAACTTCATGCCCCACGGCAGAAACTGGTGGACAGCTAGATTACAAGTTACCTGGCCACCATTAACATCCGAGGACACAGTAACAGATAGACCCCGGGTCATGATAGAGATCCTGTAAAAAGGCTCGAGTTACCTGTTGTACGGGTCCTATCTAAAGGGAAAGAGAGAAAACGTGAGGACCTTGTGTGAGGCCTAAGGCAGCAAGGGACTACAACACAGTGCTAGAAGGAAGGCTTCCAACCCCACCTGGTTAAGGGGATTCTTAGACGCTTCCAAGCCGGCCGGACCACACCAGAACCCGTGATCTGATACCCTGGACTGTGGCTGCCTTAAAGCAAGTAAAGAGACTGCAACCTTGTGTCCTCTGTTTCTTACTACACCATCTTTAACTACTACACCGGGAGCCCTGGGGACCCAGCTTCACCTGTGGGAAGCTACACCATCCCAGCTGCCATAACATCACCCCAGTGGACCCCTTTAAGCAGCGTCGGTCATCTCTGACCGAATACCACAGGTGGCATCACAAACATTTATTATTCTGACTAATCCACCTGTTCCCCCGCTATCCCCAGGCCTCTCCCCTCTGTCAATCCCTTCAATGGCTCCCCATTACCCAGAGACTCCAGTACAAAAGCCTAACCATGACATACAAAGCTATCCACAACCTGTCTCCTCCATACATCAGTGACCTCGTCTCCCAGTACTTTCCTGCACGCAACCTCCGATCCTCACAAGATCGCCTTCTCTACTCCCCTCTTACCTCCTCTTCCCACAATCGCATACAAGATTTCTCTCGCGCTTCACCCCTACTCTGGAACTCTCTACCACAACATATCAGACTCTCACCTACCATCGAAACCTTCAAAAAGAACCTGAAGACCTACAGTACCTCTTCCGGCAAGCCTACAACCTGCAGTAACCACCTAATACATACAGAAATACACCAAAGAACAAGTTTTAGTATTACATACATAACAAAGATAAAGGCAGCATGTGTAACAAACACAACAAACAAATAGCAAGATTCCAGCTATCCAGCCCCCAAGTCCCTTAAATCAATTGGCTGGATTAAAAAGGAGTCTGTCAACCAACTGTCCCTATTACGATCATTGTCTTTATCATATTGATGTGAGTCTTTGAATATCTTCTAACTTTAAAGGGAACCTGTCACCCCGTTTTTTGAGATTGAGCTATAAATACTGTTAAATAGGGCCTGCGCTGTGTGTTCCTATAGTGTATGTAGTGTACCCCGATTCCCCACCTATGCTGAGAAATAACTTACCAAAGTCGCCGTTTTCGCCTGTCAATCAGGCTGGTCAGGTCGGGAGGGCGTGGTGACATCGCTGGTTCTTCCTCAGCTTTACGTTGGTGGCGTAGTGGCGTAGTGGTGAACAAGCAGCGCGCGATCTGCGCTGTCATCCCTTTCGTCGGTGGGGGCGGCCATCTTCCTGGGGCCGCGCGTGCGCAGATCGAGTGCTCTGCTGCACGGGGCTTCAGGAAAATGGCCGCGGGATGCCGCGCGTGCGCATTAGAGATCGCGGCGGCCATTTTCCCAAAGCCGAGATGCAAACTCGGCTTTGGGAAAATGGCCGCCGCGATCTCTAATGCGCACGCGCGGCATCCCGCGGCCATTTTCCTGAAGCCCCGTGCAGCAGAGCACTCGATCTGCGCACGCGCGGCCCCAGGAAGATGGCCGCCCCCACCGACGAAAGGAATGACAGCGCAGATCGCGCGCTGCTTGTTCACCACTACGCCACTACGCCACCAACGTAAAGCTGAGGAAGAACCAGCGATGTCACCACGCCCTCCCGACCTGACCAGCCTGATTGACAGGCGAAAACGGCGACTTTGGTAAGTTATTTCTCAGCATAGGTGGGGAATCGGGGTACACTACATACACTATAGGAACACACAGCGCAGGCCCTATTTAACAGTATTTATAGCTCAATCTCAAAAAACGGGGTGACAGGTTCCCTTTAACTTCATAGTGCTATTGGGATCTATATAATGACAGCATGTGGGTCCAATAATATACCACCATGTGCTGCTGTTACATAATCCAGTACAACAGTACGAGGGGTGATCCAAAAGTAATGATAATCAATACTAAACACAATGAATATAGTCAAAAAAATTTTTTATTTTTCTATATAGTCTCCTAACAAGTCTATACATTTAGTCCATCTCTTTTCTAAACTTAGAATTCCCTTCGAAAAAAATTCTTGATCTTGACCCTCAAAAAAATCCCCAACAGCGGTTATCATGTCGCTATTGTCATCAAATTTCTTGCCCCGGAGGTGTTCCTTGAGCCGAGGAAAGAGAAAGAAGTCACTGGGGGCTAGATCTGGTGAATGGGGGGGGGGTGTTCCACCAGTTCAAAGCCCGCTTCTTGCATGGCAGCCATGGCAACTGCAGCTTTGTGAGCCGGCGTGTTATCTTGGTGAAACAGCACTCCAGCCCGCAGTTTGCTGCGCCTTTTCTCTTTGATAGCCTCCCGCAATCTTCTTATTTGTTCTGTGTAGTAGGAGCCCGTAATAGTGGCTCCCTTCTCCAAATAGTCCACCATAATAATTCCTTCAGCGTCCCAAAAAATGAACGCCATAACCTTCCCTGCTGAGCTTGACACTTTGAATTTCTTCGGCATCGGTTCGTCGGCTCGTTTCCATGTCATCGATTGATGTTTAGTTTCGGGATCAAAGTGGTGGATCCAGGTCTCGTCAATTTTCAAAAAATGTGACAAAAAATTTTCCTTGTCTGCTTGGAACTTTTCGAGATTTGCTATTGAAATGTCAACTCATTTCTTCTTTTGCTCGTCGGTTAACATTTTTGGCACCCAACGCGCGGAGACCTTTCTCATATGCAATTCTTTTGCAAGGATTCTTTGAATACTGCCATATGAGATCCCTGTAACCTCAGCTACATGCCTGATAGTCACTCTTCGATCTGCCAATACAACTTCTTCAACTTTTTTCACATTTTTTTCATTGAGGGACGTGGATGGGCGTCCTTCACGATGTTCATCTTTCGTCGATGTTCTTCCCAGCTTAAATTCCTTGGCCCAGCATGCAACTGTGGAATATGGAGGAGAAGAGTCCCCCAATATTTCCACCAAGTCGCTGTGTATGTCTTTGGTAGTCACTTTTTTCAAGCAGAGGTATTTGATGACAGCTCTGAGCTCGTTTTTTTCCATTTTGATGTTCACTCCTCGGCAGTTCATATTCAAATGAATGTAGCTCCCAGGAATCGTGGTCTATTTAAGTGATTTTTTTTTCCTGGACTAGTGGGTACCTAAGAAGGAAGAAAACATTTTATTTTAATTTCTGTGTGCAATAGCAATAACCGATTATCATTTCTTTTGGATCGCCCCTCGTATATTGATTAGTGACTATAATAAGTTGGTTTTGGACAGCAACAGTAGTATTAAGTATATCCAATATATCCCACATTTGATCATCCAGATAATCTGTGGCCCTAAGCAATTTATCCCACATTTGTGTAATCATAGGGTAAATGAAAATAGAACTAACAATTTTATTGGCTATACCCATCTGTGCTACTAATCTTTCATGATATTGTACAAACTTATTATTCAAGGATATTGGGGAATTTAGGCTGTCCCATGCGGTTACCAATATTATTATGTGGCAATACGAAACACCAAAACATTATGTCCCCTTATTTGCTACTAGTCTGTTTGACCAGTTTGCACTGCGATACATGGATACACATCGGCCTTCCTTCCAGCTTTACTGACATAGGAATAATGAGGAGGACTTGGTAGGGACCATCATACAAGGGTTCTAGTCCGTGTTTTCTGACATAGCTTTTCACGACCATAAAACCACCAGGCTTCAAACTGTGTCGGTTTCTGCTGAATCTGGAAGGGAAGAAGAAAAACATGGGTGTTAGCAAAATTTTTGCTAAGCTGAATAACATATTGAACAGTACGGTCAGATTCTTCTGATAACTACTGAGGCTTGAAATTTGCAACTGAGAACCTAGCACCAAACAATATCTCATAAGGGGATAGGCCATGTTTTGCAATAGGGGTAGTACGAATGTGGTACAGTATAATGGGTAGGAGCTCTGGCCATGGAGCCATAGTCTCCTGCATCATTTTGGTCAATTGTCCCTTCAGTGTGCGGTTCAGCCTCTCAACTTTCCCACTAGATTGTGGATGGTACGGAATATGGAGGGCTACAGTGGATCCAAGCATTGTCAGAACCTCCTGATACACATGAGAAGAAAAGGCCAGGCCTTGGTCATTTTCGACGACTTCTGGAACACTATATCTGCATATGACTTCCATCACCAGTTTTCTTGCTGTGGTCTTGCAGTCATGTTGGTAACGGGGAATGCTTCCGGCCAACTGGAGAACATGTCAACAACCACCAGACAATATTCATACCTTCCAGACTTAGGCAACGTGATGTGGTCCACCTGGAGCCTTTGGAAGGGATAGTTGGGCTTAGCAAAGTGCTTCGGGGGTACACATTGAAGTTGATCAGGATTGCAGGTCTGACAGATGTGACATGCATGGTTGAGTGCTGTCAGGACTGTAGAAATAACTGGAGCCCAGTAGAATTTTTGTACCAAAGCTAGGGCCTATTTTTTCCTCGATGTGTGGGCCCATGTGCCCACGTGGCAATAGCAGGGTACATGCGCTTAGGGAGACACACAAGTTGGTCCTTATTCCAGAGACCATTGTCCATACATGCTCCATCAGCCTTCCACTGCTTCACTTCTTCCTTTAGTGACATTCTCTGCATTGTCATTAAGCGGTCCAACAAAAAACTTCAGTCTGTCATGGATCATCAGGTTCCTGTAGAGTCAATGTTTCTTGTTAACTGTTTATGCTGAGAGCGTGTGGTCACCATAGCTGGTATGGTTAGTTCAACCAGTAGGAGAGCAGCAGCTTTTGCTTGCATATCTGCAAAGGCGTTACCAACAGTCTGTGAACTGTTCCTAGGACCGTGCGCATTAACTTTGATAATGGCCACCAGGGTTGGTAATTTGATTGAGTCCATGAGGGTTTTAATAGCTTCAGCATTCTTCACTGGAGTCCTGGCGGTAGTAACAAACCCTCGATTGGCCCATAGGGCTTCGAAATCATGGGCAATACCAAATGCATACTGTGAGTCCTTGTATATATTAGCCCGCCTGTCTTTGGCCAGAACACATGCAGTAGACAGAGCCTGAAGTTCTGATTCTTGTGCTGACAGTGAGGGTGGGAGTACAGCTGCGTTCACTACAGTGTCTTCCGTAGTAACCGCGTATCCGGTGTGGAATCTGCCAAAATCATCAGCATATCTTGAACCGTCTTTCAGGGCATTGTAGAGAGGTTGCATTATTATCAACCAAGATGCTAAATACATATTAACGAGAATCTGGAAAAAGAAAGAGAGCACATATATATATAATGATCCCCCAGATTCAATATAATCGCTCCAGATATCAGATATAGAGAAAAGGAGAAATAGGAGCATATAGTCAAATTGTAGAAAAAACAATCTTTATTTATACAAAACCTTTAAAAGAGAGGTATAGGACATAAATATGCACAATAATGTAGCCATGACATAACATGAATAGGGGAAGGAAACATCCCGCATCCCACCCCCCCGAAAATAATAGACAGATGGCCGTAATATAACACCAGGAGAGCACCTAGGTAGGTGAACACATGGGGACACCAAATAGATGGAAGCAAGCAGCACACTGGCCAAAAAACCAGGGTCACCACATAATAATAACGCCTAACCAATAGGTGGTTGTAACTATATGGGGCTAGACAAGATTGTCTATATTACCACTCATAGTCCTCGTCCCATCACATCATATATATGGGGATTAACAAAGTAATACTGTGTGATGGGAAACCACCACTACCAATAGCGTAAATAGAACGTACGCAGCCAGTGTGTGGAGACGGCCAAGAAAAACGCTGTTGCAAACATAAATAGTAGAACATACCCGGTGCTCACCTAGTGTCCATAGGGGGAGGGAAGGATGAGGGGGGTCCTGCCGGTGTAAACACCCCGACGCTCCTCAAGGGAGCCCCTTGAGGAAGCGGCGTGTCCACGCCGCGAAACGCGCGTCGGGGTGTTTACACCGGCAGGACACCCCTCATCCTTCCCTCCCCCTATGGACACTAGGTGAGCACCGGGTATGTTCTACTATTTATGTTTGCAACAGCGTTTTTCTTGGCCGTCTCCACACACTGGCTGCGTACGTTCTATTTACGCTATTGGTAGTGGTGGTTTCCCGTCACACAGTATTACTTTGTTAATCCCCATATATATGGTGTGATGGGACGAGGACTATGAGTGGTAATATAGACATTCTTGTCTAGCCCCATATAGTTACAACCACCTATTGGTTAGGCGTTATTATTATGTGGTGACCCTGGTTTTTTGGCCAGTGTGCTGCTTGCTTCCATCTATTTGGTGTCCCCATGTGTTCACCTACCTAGGTGCTCTCCTGGTGTTATATTACGGCCATCTGTCTATTATTTTCGGGGGGGTGGGATGCGGGATGTTTCCTTCCCCTATTCATGTTATGTCATGGCTACATTATTGTGCATATTTATGTCCTATACCTCTCTTTTAAAGGTTTTGTATAAATAAAGATTGTTTTTTCTACAATTTGACTATATGCTCCTATTTCTCCTTTTCTCTATATCAGAGGTTGCATTATGTGGGATGCGTCCGGTATCCACTGATGACAATAGGTACAAAATCCCAAAAAACGCTGGAGTTCAGTCTCATCTTTCAAAAAAGGAAGGGAACTGACGGCTATTTTTCTTTCTTTTGTGAGGTGTCTGACACCCTGAAGGAGACAGTGACCTAAAAATATCACTTGACCAAGGCAGAACTGAAGTTTCGAGGCTGAAACCCGATAGTTCAGATCTGCCAGATACTTGAGGAGGATAACAGTGGCAACAATGGCTTCCTGCTCTGTTCGTGCACACAACAAAAAATCATCCACATACTGAAGCAGTGTGACATAGGGGTGATTGAACTGCCAGGGTTAGGCTATGTGCACACGTTCAGGATTTCTCGCAGAAAATTCCTGAGAAAAACCGGACATTTTCTGCAAGAGATCCGCAAGAAATCTGCATGCGGTTTTGCCGCGGTTTTGCTGCGTTTCTTTCCAGACATTTCCCAATGCATTTTCTAGTGGGAAATCCGCAAAAAAACTGCAAAATTAATGAACATGCTGCAGTTTTTACCGCGATGCGTTTTTTTCACGAAAAAAACGCATCATGTGCACAAAACATGCGGAATTCATTCTAAATGATGGGATGCTTATTGTATGCGTTTTTTGCGTTTTTATCGGGGAAAAACTGTGAAAAAACCGCGAAAACACAGCAACGTGTGCACACAGCCTAAAAGACATTGGCCCATATTTTTTGCAAATTGATTGGGACTATTTTGGGCCCCTTGTGGCATAACTGTCCACGTCAATTGTCGTCTCTGATAAGTGAATGCAAACAGAAACTGGCAATTTGGGTGTAATGGAATGCTAAAGAAGGCATTGGTGAGGTCGGTGACTGTGAACCAAGCAGCATCCTGAGGTATCTGGGACAAAAGAGTATGTAGATTAGGCACCACCAGAGTTTCTAGAACAGTAGCTGCATTAACTGCCCGTAGATCTTGTACCAGCCGATACACAGGGGGTTGGCTGGGTGGGGTCTTTTTCTTAACGGGAAACAAGAGCATGTTACATGGGGAAACACAGGGTACCAGGGCACCATTATCGAGTAACATTTGTATTTGCTACTTGAGGCCCCGCTCCTGATCATATTTCAAAGGGTATTGATGGACTTTGGGAAAAGGGGCACCAGGTTTGAGAAACACTTTTACTGGCTCTACAGGCATTATTCGGGGTGGATCTTGGCCTATCAGGGCCATCATAACCGTGGGAAGGGCATGTAGGATACAGTTATCCTCATTATGTTCATCTGCATAGGGGTTATATAATGTAAGGACCATCTGACCATTATCTTGGAATTATATGCTGGAGCGGAACTGTGATAATAAATCTGCCCCCAGTAAATTTATCGGACATGTGGGAGAGATTAGGAACTGAGCAGTAACCTCAGGGAAAGGTCCCACAGGGATGGGTTTTGTAAGAATATATTTGTTGGGTCTACCATCTACACCGATTAAACAAGCTCTTGGTCTGAGAATTGACATGGCAGGGCATGGGAGGGAGATTCCCAGACATAGGGTTAAAAGGGATATTGGAGTATGCGACTGGATTTGTGTACGGTGGGGAGGGCTGGAGCTGGAATCTGTTGCGTGGGCCACTGATAAGGAACAGAGCTGTGTTCTTGTAGCTGGGGTGGGGGCTGAGGTTTGAGGCAGGAATCGCTGTGCCCGTTGATTTATCCTTTAATTTCCCTGTTGATGCAGAGCGGGTTAAATTCTTCTAAAAACTTGGTACTACTTTTTTCAATGCATCATTCGGAATGGAAGTCTCAATATCAGGTCTGACTGACATTATTGCCTCTTTCAATTCAGATTTAAGGCCGGACATTAAAGCTACTACAAAAAGGTGTATATGGGCTTTATTTTACAATGGGAATCCCAGATCTTTAAATACTACCATAAGACGCCCATAGAACTTCTCGGCAGTCCAGGATATTTTGGTGCCTTGGGGTTAAGGGGCATAGGGCTTACAGTAATGATTAGAGGCTTAATTTCCTGGGGAGGGACCATATTATCTAGCAGGGAGACCCCCTGTCCCAAATTTTTAATTGTTTGCTTTCCCGACACATTACTCTCAGTCACTTTCTCAGTTCCTTCTTGCACCACAAAACATCCAGTTTTTTTGTCATAGTAATAGACAACTTTGCTTTTTCAACATAACAAAAACAAATCAGAATTCACTTCCTCTGTTGATCCTCAATTTGCTATATATCAACCAATCAACTTGAAACAGGTGAATCTTTTACCAAACTTTCAATCACACTGATAACCAATCACTTACAAGTTTCCTTCTAAAATTAGGCACCATATTTCACTTTCAACTTCCAACTTCACCTTACAATATTTTTTTCTACTGCAAAACAATATTGTTGCTTTAAACAAAACACAGATCTCCCAACACATACTACACCAAGGACAGAAAATATAGAGAACTAAGAACGCAGCTACGTGCCCGTTCCATACCAGAGACACAGCAGAGATAAGAATTCACAGCATTCCTCAACACAGAAAGGAGAAGGCAATCGTGCAGCTGTTTGACTCCCCCTCCCATCAGGTATTTTAGAAATTTCACACAGAAACAGAATACAGCAGTTCTCAGACTAAATTAATTTCTTCAAAACCTTCATCACACAATTCATGTGCCAGACCACCTTCGAAAAACCCAAGATTGAGAATATCTTTCCTGCATTCCTGACAGATTTCTTTCCCCGTCTTTGGGCTAAAAATATCAGATTTATCACACAAATTCAACGTCCTCTTTCTGCCGCAGAAACTGATTCTCCTTTAGAGCTAAATATCCTTGCTTTAGTCATGCACAATACCGAGCGGCCATAAGGTTTGTTCCACTGGGTCTACCTGTCCCCCGCTGGGACAACCCAAAAACGCGGTACTCAGTGAAAGGAGGAGGGCGTCTCAAACTAACCCTCCGGTTTCCCCTGGACATATACATATACAGTGGGGCAAAAAAGTATTTAGTCAGTCAGCAATAGTGCAAGTTCCACCACTTAAAAAGATGAGAGGCGTCTGTAATTTACATCATAGGTAGACCTCAACTATGGGAGACAAACTGAGAAAAAAAAATCCAGAAAATCACATTGTCTGTTTATTTATCATTTTTTTTGCATATTATGGTGGAAAATAAGTATTTGGTCAGAAACAAACAATCAAGATTTCTGGCTCTCACAGACCTGTAACTTCTTCTTTAAGAGTCTCCTCTTTCCTCCACTCATTACCTGTAGTAATGGCACCTGTTTAAACTTGTTATCAGTATAAAAAGACACCTGTGCACACCCTCAAACAGTCTGACTCCAAACTCCACTATGGTGAAGACCAAAGAGCTGTCAAAGGACACCAGAAACAAAATTGTAGCCCTGCACCAGGCTGGGAAGACTGAATCTGCAATAGCCAACCAGCTTGGAGTGAAGAAATCAACAGTGGGAGCAATAATTAGAAAATGGAAGACATACAAGACCACTGATAATCTCCCTCGATCTGGGGCTCCACGCAAAATCCCACCCCGTGGGGTCAGAATGATCACAAGAACGGTGAGCAAAAATCCCAGAACCACGCGGGGGGACCTAGTGAATGAACTGCAGAGAGCTGGGACCAATGTAACAAGGCCTACCATAAGTAACACACTACGCCACCATGGACTCAGATCCTGCAGTGCCAGACGTGTCCCACTGCTTAAGCCAGTACATGTCCGGGCCCATCTGAAGTTTGCTAGAGAGCATTTGGATGATCCAGAGGAGTTTTGGGAGAATGTCCTATGGTCTGATGAAACCAAACTGGAACTGTTTGGTAGAAACACAACTTGTCGTGTTTGGAGGAAAAAGAATACTGAGTTGCATCCATCAAACACCATACCTACTGTAAAGCATGGTGGTGGAAACATCATGCTTTGGGGCTGTTTCTCTGCAAAGGGGCCAGGACGACTGATCCGGGTACATGAAAGAATGAATGGGGCCATGTATCGTGAGATTTTGAGTGCAAACCTCCTTCCATCAGCAAGGGCATTGAAGATGAAACGTGGCTGGGTCTTTCAACATGACAATGATCCAAAGCACACTGCCAGGGCAACGAATGAGTGGCTTCGTAAGAAGCATTTCAAGGTCCTGGAGTGGCCTAGCCAGTCTCCAGATCTCAACCCTATAGAAAACCTTTGGAGGGAGTTGAAAGTCTGTGTTGCCAAGCGAAAAGCCAAAAACATCACTGCTCTAGAGGAGATCTGCATGGAGGAATGGGCCAACATACCAACAACGGTGTGTGGCAACCTTGTGAAGACTTACAGAAAACGTTTGACCTCTGTCATTGCCAACAAAGGATATATTACAAAGTATTGAGATGAAATTTTGTTTCTGACCAAATACTTATTTTCCACCATAATATGCAAATAAAATGTTAAAAAAACAGACAATGTGATTTTCTGGATTTTTTTTTCTCAGTTTGTCTCCCATAGTTGAGGTCTACCTATGATGTAAATTACAGACGCCTCTCATCTTTTTAAGTGGTGGAACTTGCACTATTGCTGACTGACTAAATACTTTTTTGCCCCACTGTATATCTATATATTCCTGAGTTACGCATCCTACCCATCTTCGATCACCTCACCGTGCCTGATTCTAACAGTGATCAGGAATTCAGGATATTTTGACTATAAATAGAGTTACATCACTGGTCAATCCGGGGTGTCCGTCCCTTATGAGGTACGGTTCGAGCACTGGGCTCCCAATGGAACTACACCTCTATATGATTCCACCAAAAACCACCCCACCATCGGGGACAAACCTCAGATCCTCTTTGCAGCACAAACACAGGAAAACCACACCAAACGGTCAGTCTGGACAGCATAACTACCAACATACCGTGGTTGTTGTGGGGGATGATCAGTCCCAATTTTCCAGTGCCTGTGTCCGGTCCGAGGGTCCTTTGTCCTGTTGTCCTCCGGGGAGCAGAGGCGTTTCTGTTTGGGGCCACACATTCAACTGTTGAGGGAGGATCTAAATTGATCCTTCACAGTTGACTCAGTGATTTCCAAATTAATCTATAGGGCGTTGCAACTGAAAATTACCAGATGGAGACGTGTGTCTCTGTATGGGGGATCGAGCAGATCTCTGGCCCCCCGTTTATTGTGTATTACTTTTAATAATCATAGAAATTATACTTCAACCAATCAGCATAAGAACACGCTCACGGTTGTTAACCTATAAGAATGCAGGAAAAACTTAACCCATGAGGATACAAAAGAACAAACTACATATATGGTCATGTCTTCTTGGCATAGAAAAAGCAAATCAACAGGTGTCTCAGAGTCTTGTATAGTGATACATCCCCGAGTCTCTTATCTGGTTCGAGTTAGAACAGTCAAGGACTTTATACCAATTATGAACCATAGCCTAGTTAAATAACAGACTTGTGAACAACAAGATAAAGTTACTTCATAGCATCTATAACCTTTTACCTAATTAAATAACAGAATTTATCTTTAAGCAACAAGAAAATGGAGTCAAAAGCACAAAATGGAGAATCTTTCTTAATTTGTTCCTCCACA
The DNA here is from genome assembly GCF_032444005.1 of Ranitomeya imitator. Taxonomy (NCBI): domain Eukaryota; kingdom Metazoa; phylum Chordata; class Amphibia; order Anura; family Dendrobatidae; genus Ranitomeya; species Ranitomeya imitator. The sequence goes on from NC_091285.1 coordinate 537,640,945, forward strand.
CAGCTTCAACAAGATAATGACCCAAAGCATACTGCTAAGTCAGCAAGGGGAAATGTGTAAATGTTTTGGAGTGGCCTAGTCAAAGGCCTGATCTTAAACCTATTGAGAAACTGTGGTAAGATTTGAAGATTTCTGTTCAACAGAGGAAACCATTTAACTTGAAGGAGCTGGAGCAGTTTTACCCTGAAGAATGGGCAAAAAATCTAGTGGCAAAATGTGGAAAGCTCATAGAGACTTATTGAAGCATTTTACAGCTGTAATTACTGTAAAAGAAGGCTCTGTAAAGTACTGAATTTAGGGGGTGAATAGTTATACACCCTGAAGTTTTCAATTATTTTGTCCAGCTTATTGTCAGCTCTGTAATAAATAGAAAACCAAATGTTCAGAGTTGTAGGCATGTTCTTTACATGAACTGATGGAAACCCTAAAAACCCCAGTGAAATTCCAGGTTGTGAGGTAGCAAAACATAAAAAAAAAACAAAGGGGTAAATAATTTCGGAAGCCACTGTACGAGTATCACAGATCTCAGATGTACATAGCATTTAATATGAGAGACCAAATAAGCTCATTGTAATCTACGAAACAGTCTGGTGTCTCCTGAGTTTAAGGGGTTGATGATGACTGAAGTATCTTTGATTAACAATTGAATTTGCCATAAACCCTCTAAAGCAATTTTTCCATTGGATTCCCAATTGGATTGTTTTCTGATAGTAACATACACTAATATAAATAAATATATTTTTGTCTGAAATTATTTAATATTTATATATGAATAATACCAATATATTGTATGCATAGACACTACAGCACTGATTATGATATTAACCTTATAAGACTGGTTTGCTGTGTGATAGAAGGAATTTACTCTTGCCTTCCTTTATCTTGAAAAAAATTGCTGAAAATATTGGGATAGTCTAATTCAACAGGGATTGAGTAAAACCAGCTTTAGTACATTGGAAGCATAGGGCACTGTTTTTGGACCTCAGAATTGTTCCCTTGGGCATCTTTTCATGCAAGCATCATAATAATCAGTCGTACTCCCGTCAACTCTTGTCCAGAACACCTAGCCATCATCACACTTTCATTTACTTGATGTGTTTGCAAGTCAAATGATCTGGGCAGCAGTGTACTGTTAACGTCTATGTATGCTCTCCACAGACTGAAATGTACAGCCCCAAAAGACTCTCACATGGAGAGATGTTCTATATCTGTATGACTGTGGTTTTTGGGGTCTAACCACCCACAGTGGCAAACAAAGTCAGGGTTATAAAATATTAGCTGGTCAAACAAAGAGTCATTTGTATTTGGCACCAAGGATCTGCATACAGCTTTCATCATCACCCCTTGAATTTTTGACCCAAGTGTAAAAGAAAATAGTGACATTTATGTGAGCAGAGTGGGAGAATTTTATTTCTGGTGCTCAACTACAAGAGCCCAATATTAAACATATATACTTACATCTATATCAGTATGAAGCTATGTTGGGTTCACATAACATTTTACGGTATTTATGAATGATGTTTCTCTACTAATCTGCCCATGTTCGAAAAGTAGAACAATCGCATCAGTAGACATTTAATAGAAAAGCTATATTGTCTTTTTAACAAAATTGTTCCAGTTTTCATTGATAAGTTTGCCAGTTTCCATTTCCTAGTCTAAAATTGATGAGGCTAGACGAAGCTCCAAAACTGTAACTTATTTAAAATCCTACTTTGCTAGTTATGCCTGCCAAAAAGCAGAGCATGCATCTATCTGTATATTGCACAGGTTTTCCTCTAGCACAAAATGTGAGATGTATGAAATGCCATGGAAAAATTCTTAATATTTCACTAACTGAGCATAAACAATGTTAAAATTTTTAGAGAGAAGCTGTTTGAGATCATTGAAACCTTTTAAATTCAAATTCGCCAGGTCTAGGGATTTCTTTCACAAAAATTCCATTGTAAGTATGGTAAATAAATTTGCCGTGTATTGCAGGTACTTGATTGCCCTGCAAAAATGTATGACACTCTGAGGTGTTCTACAAATGGATCCAACCCTTTTTATTCTCTTTAATACAAACACTTCCTTTGTAAAGTCATAGGGGCATCAAAGGTATAGGAAAAAAACAGATAAAAAACGATCCCGCTGAGTGTATAGCTGATAGATCTGTGACTGAGATGAGTGATACACCATATATTCCATAATTCCCTCTGCTTCGTACCCATTAAAATGCTTGCTGGAGGCAAGAGAGGCCAATAGTGGCATGCATTTAATAGTACTGTCTGGACAGATGATGCTGGTAGTGATGGTGCTTCTGCTGCTGCTTGTACATTTTGCTTTCTGAATGTGTACCTACCCACCTAACATTTTTATTATTACATTCTTTTTGTCAAGGTTTTAATAATTGAGGTTGAAAAGATTGTCAGCATTTAATGCATTGTGCAAAAAGTATTGTAAAAGAATAAGTGGCAGTGACAATGGATGGGTTAGTGTAAAAGAAAAAGAAAACAATACCATGGCTAAGAATGTGGGAGATGCTAGCATCAGAAGCACCACCACCACTGGCACCAGCTGTTCAGGCAATAGTAGTAATATCAAATACGAGGCACAGTTGGCATCCTATGCCTCCGGAAAACATATTAGTGAAGAAGAAGAGGAAGAGTGAAGGCGTAATGGAAGATATGGCACATCACCCATCTTCTCACTCTCACTGATAACATCAACACCATCATTTTGAGTCAACAGTCCGCACATATCGATCTGCACAGCCACAAATATCTAAGGGTACCGTCACACAGTGTCATTTTGATCGCTACGACGGTACGATTCATGACGTTCCAGCGATATCCATACGATATCGCTGTGTCTGACACGCAGCAGTGATCAGGGACCCTGCTGAGAATCGTACGTCGTAGCAGATCGTTTGGAACATTCTTTCGTCGCTGGATCTCCCGCTGTCATCGCTAGATCGGTGTGTGTGACACCGATCTAGCGATGCGTTCGCTTGTAACCAGGGTAAACATCGGGTTACTAAGCGCAGGGCCGCGCTTAGTAACCCGATGTTTACCCTGGTTACCAGCGTAAATGTAAAAAAAAACAAACAGTACAAACTTACATTCCGGTGTCCGTCAGGTCCCTTGCCATCTGCTTCCCGCACTCACTGACTGCCGGCCGTAAAGTGAAAGCAGAGCACAGCGGTGACGTCACCGCTGTGCTGTGCTTTCACTTTACGACCGGCAGTCAGTGAGTGCGGGAAGCAGACGGCAAGGGACAGACACCGGAATGTAAGTATGCACTGTTTGTTTTTTTTTACGCTGGTAACCAGGGTAAACATCGGGTTACTAAGCGCGGTCCTGCGCTTAGTAACCCAATGTTTACCCTGGTTACCCGGGGACCTCGGCATCGTTGTATCGCTGGTCGTGATCGTTGGTAAATCGTATAGTGTGACGGTACCCTAAGAGTGATCACTTTTGGGACATTTTTTAATTTGAAAAATCAAAATAAGCCTGTCAGTGCACTGAGTTATTAAATCGGCTGTTGGTTACTATCAAGATCACATGTGCTTCTATGGTGAGGTCACTTTGACATTACTAGGGCTGTACTTGCATAGAGGAGATTGATAAGTCTTTGGAGACCTCAGGGAGTCATACACATCTTTTCAGCGGAATTAAAGTACCAGTGATTTGTTGCAAATTTATATATCGCAAGTCCAATTTTTGGGAAAAATTCATTGAAATTGGCAAATTAAAATTTCAAAAAATTGATTCATATCTAATTATAAGAATTATATGAATCAGCTCCTATGTGTTTCCCAACTAGGGTTCATGTTGTTTACAGTTGACCGAAGAAAAGCCAGAGCCAAGCATTGGTAGGATACTTCTGGGGATTGCATCATACTAGCTCTTAGTATAGCTTGAACGTGTACTGTAAGTGGAACATGATGATATAATTTAAACAAAAAATTAAATAAAGGTTTTGGTTTTATTTTTATTTTTGTTGCTGCACTGTGCAAATATATATTGGCTAAACTATCTTGTGCCGATCAGCATAGCAAAGTTTGGCATTCCGTCTTGCTACAGAATTAAAAAAAAGAAACTAAAAAGCTGATTAACCTTTTCTTTTTAAACCTTTTTCCTTAACTTTAACTGTCTTTATTTCTGAGGGCCGGCTCTCATCATTTCTTGAAGCTGATAGCAGTTAATTAATACCAAACTCGATATGTGACAAATTGATATAGTCTTTACTTAGGATTTGATAATAGTAGTGTCATTAAGGTGTCAGACCACTAAAATACTTTTTGACACCTCTTAACAAACTGTCTTTACTTTGATGCCTGGCTATAATGTTTGTCTATGATTTATTTGCATCATGTCAAGACACAGACGCTTTTGTTTCTTGCTTTGCTGTGACTCTTGCAGAAGCTTGGCACATCGAGGGGAAAACAGCTTCTGACAATCACGATCATCTTCCACTACCATACGATGAAGCAGATGGAGAAAATGGCATTGCAAATAAAAGTAGCCAAGCAATGGACCCTCTAAGACACAAAGGGATTAAGAGCATATTATTTCTTTGTGCCATCTGTTATGTGCTCCTAAAAGGCATCAATGGATTACCTTACGCGCTCAGATTCTACAACTGCCACAGTGGCCAATATTTGCAGCTTTTAGAAATAAAAGGCTAACATTGCTATGCTTTCCCATTCACAATGTAGGCTATGATTGCGACCACTGAGGTTCGATATATTGCAAGATGTCAACTCACGATGAACCAGTAACAAAACAGACTTTGACCATTGTTCTTGGGCCCTAATTCAAGATCTGTAACAATCCCCTCCATTTACCATGTGCTGTCAATTAATAGTACCTGTGAGTCCTACCTCTTCCCCCCTTAGAGCTAATTCCCTAACCAACACTGTAGTCATACACACAATCTTTGAAATATACAATAAGCATCTGCAATAGTCATTTATTTTGTGTTTGAAGTTTTTGATTTCCATGTATGAGTCGCCCGTCAAGGCCGTGGGGTACTCGGTACCGGGTCCGGACACAATTAAAAGGGTGGTCATGGTGGCAGCGACCCGGTCCGTGGCCCTTGGCCCCAAGTAAAAGGGACGGTCTTTAAAGGGGTTGTGAAAATAAGGAAAGTTCGTGACGCCACCTGTGGTTCTCTGTCAGAGGTGACCGACGCTGCTTAAAGGGGTCCTCTGGGGGCAATGGTGCTGCAGCAAAGATGGTGTCACTTCCCACAGGTGAAGCGGTGTCCCCAGGGCTCCCGCTGTATTTGGCAGGGATGGTGAATGCCACAAATAATACACAGGGTTGCAGTCTTTACCTGGTTTACCGAGATGGTATTCAGCTTCAGTCCAGGGTACCGGTAACAGGTGTAGCTGGAGTCCAGGCAGCCTGAAGACAGGTGGAAATCCCCTTGACAGGTCAGTTTGGGAGCCTTCCACTATGCGCTGGTCAGTATCCCTTGCTGCCTGTAGCTGTCTAACAGGGCCCTCTTTCTTCCCTGTCTAGGGACAGTACCTGCACGGTAGGCTACTTGAGCCATCTCTTTTGGGTCTCTGTTCATCGTGACTCTGGACTCTGATTGCTGCCGTACCTCAGGTATTATGTGGGCAAGTCGATCTTAGTTTCCTGCCCTCTGGTTCTGCTGTGGGGCTTGCAGTCCCCCTCAGTCTCGAGCTCTCGGTACCCGGTTTCTGCGCTGAGCTTAGAGGCTCAGTTGCAGTCTTTCTCTAGCTCTGTAACTCTGTGCTCCTTCACTGTCTGCTACCAACTGTCAACTGTCTGCTTGTCTGCGTAGCAACTGCCTAGCAACTGACTCATCCTCCCGACCAGAGAAAGCAGCTCCCCTGAAGTCGGGTGTAGAGCTCCCCCTTCTGGCCTGGAGTCAGAAAGTGTTGCATGTAAGGTTACCTGCCAAAGGGATTCCTCCTGTCTCCAGGCATGGCATTACCCTCCCCGAGAGGAAGGCAATACCATTGTGGTACCTGAACTCCTGGGGAGACACATGTATATGTTTATTAGTTTAAGGAGGAACAGGCTATAGGGAACCTATTACTTGATTCATGCCGTCCAAATTCTGCTGTACACACATGGGAAAGACCTGTCAGTCCTTCAACTGGAGAGGGAGAGGGAAGCCAGTTAGGGGATGTACTGGACTAGTCAGCCTCTCCCTATAGTCCATTGCTGGCTTCTCTACATATGGAGCCAGGCTCTGATTTGTGTTGCCTAAGGGTCAAGCAGCAATAATCTAGAGGTAGGTTCCTTTGAAGTAGTGTGTAAGTTTTAGTCTTGAAACATGTTTTCTCCCACATTTAGTGGTGTTAGTCACCTAGCAACAAGTCTCCATGACTGTTATGAACAGGTAATTCAGAACCACAATGGACATTGAAGTTCAGAGCACACAAAGTGACCTGACAATTACCAAAAACAAAGGACGAGCTCTGAGTCGTGGGAACTCTGCTGACCGTAATCCCTAATCCTTACCCACCACATTAGAGGTAGCCGTGGATTGCGCCTAACGCTCCCTATGCAACTCGGCACAGCCTGAGAAACTAACTAGCCCTGAAGATAGAAAAATAAGCCTACCTTGCCTCAGAGAAATTTCCCAAAGGAAAAGGCAGCCCCCCACATATAATGACTGTGAGTAAGATGAAAATACAAACACAGAGATGAAATAGATTTAGCAAAGTGAGGCCCGACTTACTGAATAGACCGAGGATAGGAAAGATAGCTTTGCGGTCAACACAAAAACCTACAAACAACAATGCAGAGGGGCAAAAAGACCCTCCGCACCGACTAACGGTACGGAGGTGCTCCCTCTGCGTCTCAGAGCTTCCAGCAAGCAAGAAAAACCAATAAAGCAAGCTGGACAGAAAAAATAGCAAGCAAAAATAACACAAGCAAAACTTAGCTTATGCAGGATAGACATGCCACAGGAACGATCCAGGAGGAAGCAAGACCAATACTAGAACATTGACTGGAGGCCAGCATCAAAGCACCAGGTGGAGTTAAATAGAGCAGCACCTAACGACTTAACCTCATCACCTGAGGAAGGAAACTCAGAAGCTGCAGTACCACTCTCATCCACCAAAGGAAGCTCATAGACAGAACCAGCCAAAGTACCACTCTCGACCACAGGAGGGAGCTTGGCCACAGAATTCACAACAGTACCCCCCCTTGAGGAGGGGTCACCGAACCCTCACCAGAGCCCCCAGGCCGACCAGGATGAGCCACATGAAAGGCACGAACCAGATCGGCAGCATGGACATCAAAGGCAAAGACCCAGGAATTATCTTCCTGACCATAACCTTTCCACTTAACCAGATACTGGAGTTTCCGTCTCGAAACACGAGAATCCAAAATCTTCTCCACTATATACTCCAATTCCCCTTCAACCAAAACCGGAGCAGGAGGATCAATAGATGGAACCACAGGTGCTACGTATCTCCGCAACAATGACCTATGGAACACGTTATGGATGGAAAAAGAAGCTGGAAGAGTCAAACGAAAAGACACAGGATTAAGGACCTCAGAAATCCTATATGGACCAATGAAATGAGGCTTAAATTTAGGAGAGGAAACCTTCATAGGAATATAACGAGATGACAACCAAACCAAATCCCCAACACGAAGTCGGGGACCCACACAGTGCCTGCGGTTAGCGAAACGTTGAGCCTTCTCCTGGGACAAAGTCAGATTGTCCACTACATGAGTCCAAATCTGCTGCAACCTATCCACCACAGTATCCACACCAGGACAGTCCGAAGACTCAACCTGCCCTGAAGAGAAACGAGGGTGGAACCCAGAATTGCAGAAAAACGGCGAAACCAAAGTAGCCGAGCTGGCCCGATTATTAAGGGCGAACTCAGCCAAAGGCAAAAAGGACACCCAATCATCCTGATCAGCAGAAACAAAACATCTCAGATATGTTTCCAAGGTCTGATTGGTTCGTTCAGTCTGGCCATTTGTCTGAGGATGGAAAGCCGAGGAAAAAGACAAATCAATGCCCATCCTAGCACAAAAGGCTCGCCAAAACCTCGAAACAAACTGGGAACCTCTGTCAGAAACGATGTTCTCTGGAATGCCATGTAAACGAACCACATGCTGGAAAAACAACGGCACCAAATCAGAGGAGGAAGGCAATTTAGACAAGGGCACCAAATGGACCATCTTAGAGAAGCGATCACATACCACCCAAATGACCGACATTCTTTGAGAGACGGGGAGATCCGAAATAATATCCATAGAGATATGTGTCCAAGGCCTCTTCGGGACCGGCAAGGGCAAAAGCAACCCACTGGCACGAGAACAGCAGGGCTTAGCCCGAGCACAAATCCCACAGGACTGCACAAAAGAACGCACATCCCGCGACAGAGACGGCCACCAAAAGGATCTAGCCACCAAATCTCTAGTACCAAAGATTCCAGGATGACCAGCCAACACCGAACAATGAACCTCAGAGATAACATTATTCGTCCACCTATCAGGGACAAACAGTTTCTCCGCTGGGCAAAATTACCCCCTCTTTGAGAATACCCGCCGGCTCAGACAAACCCGGAGAATCGGGCACAAAACTTCTAGACAGGGCATCCGCCTTCACATTTTTAGAGCCCGGAAGGTACGAAACCACAAAGTCAAAATGGGAGAAAAACAGCGACCAATGAGCCTGTCTAAGATTCAACCGTTTGGCAGACTCGAGATAAGTCAAGTTTTTGTGATCAGTCAAGACCACCACGCGATGCTTAGCTCCTTCAAGCCAATGACGCCACTCCTCGAATGCCCACTTCATGGCTAGCAACTCTCTATTGCCAACATCATAATTTCGCTCAGCAGGCAAAAATTTCCTGGAAAAGAAGGCGCATGGTTTCATCACCGAGCAATCAGAACTTCTCTGCGACAAAACAGCCCCTGCTCCAATTTCGGAAGCATCAACCTCGACCTGGAATGGAAGCGAAACATCTGGTTGGCACAACACAGGGGCAGAAGAAAAACGACGCTTCAACTCCTGAAAAGCTTCCACAGCAGCAGAAGACCAATTGACCACATCAGCACCCTTCTTGGTTAAATCAGTCAACGGTTTAGCAATGCTAGAAAAATTAGCGATGAAGCGACGATAAAAATTAGCAAAGCCCAGGAACTTCTGCAGACTCTTCAGAGATGTTGGCTGAGTCCATTCATAAATGGCCTGAATTTTAACAGGGTCCATCTCGATAGTAGAAGGAGAAAAAATGAACCCCAAAAATGAAATCTTCTGAACACCAAAGAGACACTTTGACCCCTTCACAAACAAAGAATTAGCACGCAGGACCTGGAACACCATTCTGACCTGCTTCACATGAGACTCCCAATCATCCGAGAAGACCAAAATATCATCCAAGTATACAATCAGGAATTTATCCAGGTACTCTCGGAAGATGTCATGCATAAAGGACTGAAACACTGATGGAGCATTAGAAAGTCCGAATGGCATAACCAGGTACTCAAAATGGCCTTTGGGCGTATTAAATGCTGTTTTCCATTCATCGCCCCGTTTAATACGCACAAGATTATACGCACCACGAAGATCTATCTTGGTGAACCAACTAGCCCCCTTAATCCGAGCAAACAAATCAGACAGCAGCGGCAAGGGGTACTGAAATTTGACCGTAATTTTATTTAGAAGGCGGTAATCAATACAAGGTCTCAGCGAACCATCCTTCTTGGCCACAAAAAAGAACCCTGCTCCCAATGGCGACGATGACGGGCGAATATGACCCTTCTCCAAAGACTCCTTCACGTAACTCCGCATAGCGGCGTGCTCAGGTACAGATAAATTAAACAGTCGACCCTTAGGAAACTTACTACCAGGAATCAAATCGATAGCACAATCACAATCCCTATGCGGAGGTAGGGCATTGGACTTGGGCTCATCGAATACATCCCAGTAATCAGACAAGAACTCTGGGACCTCAGAAGGGGTGGATGATGAGATAGACAGAGATGGAACATCACCATGTACCCCCTGACAACCCCAGCTGGACACAGACATTGATTTCCAATCTAATACTGGGTTATGGACTTGTAGCCATGGCAACCCCAACACGACCACATCATGCAGATTATGCAACACCAGAAAGTGAATATCCTCCTGGTGCGCAGGAGCCATGCACATGGTCAGCTGGGTCCAATACTGAGGCTTATTCTTGGCCAAAGGCGTAGCATCAATTCCTCTCAATGGAATAGGACACTGCAAGGGCTCCAAGACAAATCCACAGCGCCTAGCAAACTCCAAGTCCATCAAATTCAGGGCAGCGCCTGAATCCACAAATGCCATGACAGAATAGGAAGACAAAGAGCAGATCAAAGTAACGGACAAAAGAAATTTCGACTGTACCGTACCAATGGTGGCAGACCTAGCGAACCGCTTAGTGCGCTTAGGACAATCGGAGATAGCATGAGTGGAATCACCACAGTAGAAACACAGCCCATTCTGACGTCTGTGTTCTTGCCTTTCAGCTCTGGTCAAAGTCCTATCGCACTGCATAGGCTCAGGTTCATGCTCAGATAATACCGCCAAATGGTGCACAGATTTACGCTCGCGCAAGCGTCGACCGATCTGAATGGCCAAAGACATAGACTCATTCAGACCAGCAGGCATAGGAAATCCCACCATGACATCCTTAAGGGCTTCAGAGAGACCCTTTCTGAAAATAGCTGCCAGCGCACATTCATTCCATTGAGTGAGCACGGACCATTTTCTAAACTTCTGACAATAAATCTCTTTCTCATCCTGACCCTGACACAGAGACAGCAAATTTTTCTCTGCCTGATCCACTGAATTAGGTTCGTCATACAGCAATCCGAGCGCCAGAAAAAACGCATCAATATTACATAATGCAGGATCTCCTGGCGCAAGGGAAAATGCCCAGTTTTGAGGGTCGCCACGTAATAAAGAAATAATGATCTTAACCTGTTGTACTGGGTCACCAGAGGAGCGGGGTTTCAAAGCCAGAAATAGTTTACAATTATTTTTAAAATTCAAAAACTTTGCTCTATCTCCAGAAAATAACTCAGGAATAGGAATCTTAGGTTCTAACATAGGATTCTGAACCACTAAATCTTGAATATTCTGTACATTTATAGCGAGATTATCCATCAAAGAGAACAGACCTTAAATGTCCATGTCCACACCTGTGTTCTGAATCACCCTGATGTAAAGGGGAAAAGAAAGACAGAACACAGTGCAAAGAAAAAAAAATGGTCTCAGAACTTCTCTTTTCCCTCTATTGAGAAGCATTAGTACTTTGGGCTTCCAGTACTGTTATGAACAGGTAATTCAGAACCACAATGGACATTGAAGTTCAGAGCACACAAAGTGACCTGACAATTACCAAAAACAAAGGACGAGCTCTGAGACGTGGGAACTCTGCTGACCGCAATCCCTAATCCTAACACACTACACTAGAGGTAGCCGTGGATTGCGCCTAACGCTCCCTATGCAACTCGGCACAGCCTGAGAAACTAACTAGCCCTGAAGATAGAAAAATAAGCCTACCTTGCCTCAGAGAAATTTCCCAAAGGAAAAGGCAGCCCCCCACATATAATGACTGTGAGTAAGATGAAAATACAAACACAGAGATGAAATAGATTTAGCAAAGTGAGGCCCGACTTACTGAATAGACCGAGGATAGGAAAGATAGCTTTGCGGTCAACACAAAAACCTACAGACAACCACGCAGAGGGGCAAAAAGACCCTCCGCACCGACTAACGGTACGGAGGTGCTCCCTCTGCGTCTCAGAGCTTCCAGCAAGCAAGAAAAACCAATAAAGCAAGCTGGACAGAAAAAATAGCAAGCAAAAATAACACAAGCAAAACTTAGCTTATGCAGGATAGACAGGCCACAGGAACGATCCAGGAGGAAGCAAGACCAATACTAGAACATTGACTGGAGGCCAGGATCAAAGCACCAGGTGGAGTTAAATAGAGCAGCACCTAACGACTTAACCTCATCACCTGAGGAAGGAAACTCAGAAGCCACAGTACCACTCTCATCCACCAAAGAAAGCTCATAGACAGAACCAGCCGAAGTACCACTCTCGACCACAGGAGGGAGCTTGGCCACAGAATTCACAACACATGACACTTCGGTTAGGTCAAGTGTAAATCTTGCTGTTTTTAAGAAGGAGCCAATCCTCTGTAGCAATGCTAAGCCATTGAGGAGTGATGTAATAAAAAGATTTTAGTTGCAATTTGACAAAAATTTCCAAAAATTTGCAATTTTTCAAACTTTGAATGATTATCCTTTTAATCCAGTCACACCGCACAAAAAAAGTTTATAAATAACATTTACCTCTTGTCTGTTTCACATCAGCACCATCAATAAAATGTTCTTTATTTTCTTAGGATGTTATACGGTTTAAAGCTGTAGCAGCAAATTTTCAATTGTTTAAGAATATTGACCAAACTTATTTTTTTAGGGACCTGTTCAGTTTAGAAATTACTTTGAAAGATCTGTAGATTTAAAAAAACAAACAAAGCAAAAGTGATACCACTTTAATAACAGCACTCCTCAACATATTCAAAATTCAGAAGATTTATTAACCCTTCAGGTGCTTTTAATTTTAATTAATGCAAAAATTGAATGACAGGAATTAAAAGAAAATGCATTCATCCCCTAAATTTGGCTAACTTCTGAACAGATCACTACAGTTGGAACACTCTAAAGCCATAATTTGGCAGTGAATTGCCATGGCAACCATTAGGACCACCAAATCATGATCTCAGGGTGCCGATGTTAAAGAGGGAGCCCCAACACAGTGTTTACAATTTAAATGCTGTAGTCGCTATTGACAGCAGCTTCTAGGGGGTTAAACGGACACAGTGCTAACTCCGATCATGGCTGATGCTGTAGTTGTACTGTATAGCTGCACTTGCTGCATTTTCACCCGTCAGGGCATGCGATTCTCTCTGCTGTGGTTATGCCAAACTAAATATATATTTATTACCAAAAGTTTTTATCATCATACAAGGCTAAGTGCACACTGTTTCTTGTTTTCCTAAAGCTTCGTCATTTGAAGCATGTCTGCCACCGGCATCTTTTACTCACTTCTGAAGTGGTTAAAAGAAGTAACATAAGATGCAACATGTACACAACAATGCCATTTTGACAGTGTTGTGCAGTATGTTAATTTCATCTCCAAGGCATTGGCAGGTCTCATGCACACCTGGCAGTCATTGTCCACCTATTAAATAGATTAGGCATGTGCATGATACTTGCCGATTGTGCCCACGACCTGGCAAGCAGCCATTGCCGAAATATTAGCAACATCTCATACCTTCCAATGTGGAAGTGATAGGGGCTGGTTAACCTCCTTATACCTGGTTTCACTACATACTTACCAAAAGTTTTATTGCCTTGTTCCTAAGTAAAATATTATAATGTCTCATTTGTGATGCATTAGAACTTTACAATAAGCTGTCTTAATCAAGCGTAAGCTCCAGCTTTTCTCTCTTCTTTTCAAAACCAGCTCTCTTCAGTATCTGCATTTTAAAGCAGTAATCATGTTCCTTGATGAATAATAATGACTTCAATCAATTGATATATGTAAGGAAGCAGCTATCAGATACTTTCCATTACCATAGCACAAGGTCCCCTTTTTGGGTTACTAATGGAATGTCAATAAAGAAAATGGATGGGTCACACAAGTGAAGGCTTTCCAGCAGAATTCCACCATTTCTGACATTGTCCTTGCTAACAAGTCAGCACTATAGAGGGAATTTCAGAATGTGAATTACAGTCAGACCTCTGGAGAATACGGTGACCCCGTGGTATTGTTGTAACCCAGGCATTGAAAGTTGAATATATTACTGCTATCTACTTAGATATTACTGCTATTGATGTTCAGTATTATTATTATTAAGAACAAAAACATCTTGCTTTGGTGCTAAAGATGGAAAATGTCTTGAATATTCTATATTCAATAATATAGCTAGAGTCCAACAATGCCAGAGCCCAAGGAACCCAGGCAAGTGTGGAAGCATCATGGTGCTTGGAGGGCTCACCCAGCCTTAGTTTTAATTGCTGTACATTACAATGGATGTGGGCACTGCATGTATAAAATGGACTCAAGGACTGAGCAGCTGTTTGCTGTCCTGTACAGACAGCACCTGACTCTAACTCCTGAGATGTCGCTGTCAATTGTGACAGTGGACTTTAAGAAATTGGAAATGGTGGAAGGTGTCCATTCTGGTGCCCATTGCCCCCTCTCCTTCAACATGATTGTGGAGTGTCCTTGGCATTGTAATTGCAGTAAGGGGACCTACTGAAGGCTCCTGTGTCTGCCATGTTTGTACATCTATAAAACCTAGCTAGTTACTGGGCGTCATAGGAGATCAATAACACTGGGGAACACAATTTTTTAGGAGTTAGGTCAGACAACTGTTCTTAACTAATTTTTGGATGCTGAATCCAGAAATGATCTCAGTTTTTCTCTATCACATCAAGTTTTTGAACCATAGGATTTTTGTCTTCTCAAAAATACGTAAACTACTGTACCTAAAAAGTGTTGTTTTTTTTTAAATAGTACAAATAGGCATTTACGACGAGAGGAAGAAGGAGCAGACATGATCTGAAACAAAGGAAATATGTACATATGTAAATAAAACACTGAGATGGAAAGTTACAAGCTTTGAAAACTAACAAAGAAAAAAATCATAAAAGATATATAAATTACAACTAAGCGCCCAATGTAAAGAGAAAAGCTATCACAAATCCTATTTATTCCTACTATGATAAATTTTTTGTGTAAAGATATTGCTAATTATGACGTATTGGGAGCTGCACACACCTCTCACCACACTGTCTCAGTTGTGACTACTCTTACAAGTTGCCACGTAGCTCTATATGAGTCGAATTGTAATCAGATAACAAGTCTTATTACAGATATCAGTGCAATTGTGCTTCTCTGGCAGGTAAGTTGTGGAGGAAAAACTTGACGTGCTAGAAAAAAACTGACTACATTTTTAGAATCAGCATGCCAATTTTAGTATAAATCAGCTCAAAAACCTAACTCAACAGAAATTTTTTCAAATTGTTCCCCAGTGTAATTTTAAATAAAAAATTTACATATTTGGTACCAATAATATATAATTCTCTGAGTTAACCCCTACATGATGTGGCCAATTTCCATATTCATTTTTTCCTCCTCTTCTTCCCAGAGTCATAACTTTTTTTATTTTTCTGTCCTCAAAGACGTATGAGGGCTTGATTTTTTTCAGGATGAATTGCACTTTTGAACAATACCATTCATTTTACCAGATAGTGTACTAGAATATGGGAAAAAAATCCAAGTCATAAGAAATTGTGAAAAAACACAATTTTGACATAAACTTTTTGTGAACTGTTTTTACTGTGTACATTTTGTTGTAAAAATGACCTTGCCATATGATTCTGCTTATGAGTACGATTATGGCGAAACCAGACATAATTTTTTTTATTATTTTCGTGGTAAAATAAGAAATGAAAAAATTGCAAAAATAAATGTGGGCGGTTGTGTGGATATTTTCCAAGACCCTTAACGGTTTCATTTTTCGTTTGATGTAGCTGTGTGGTGGCTTATTTTTTGTGGGAAGAGACAACATTTTTATTGATGCCCTTTTGGGATAGATATAATGTTTTGACCGTTTGATACAGCATATTTTGTGGTATTGCAGAGACCAAAAAAACTATTTTGCTGTTCTTGATTTTTTTCCTTTCAGTGTTTACCAATAAGGGTAGTTATATTAATATCAATTAATATTTTGATAGATCGGACTTTTCTGAACTCGGCAATGCCACATATGTGCATTTTTTAATATCTTTATTTTTAATGTCAGAAACTTTTGTTTTTTTTATTTTTTTTCATATTTTTTAAAACCTTATTACTTTTCACTGTACTTGTTAGTCTCTTTAGTGTTCGTTCACATGGCCGAGTGCTATCCGATAGGGATGAGCAAACCAGAACTGTAAAGTTTGGGGTTCATACAGAACACCTAGTGTCCATTACCGAACCCTGAATATGAACTTTTAACTGTATGGTCGGGTTCGGCAGACAAATAAAGCTTGATGAAAGGCTGCAGTGCACCTGTGTAGAATTCCACATATCAACAGATAAGTATACTTGCATCATCAAAATGGTTATATCATTGGGGCAAATTCTGTACCTGTTGATTAATCTCTTAAAGTGCTATTGTTGGCGCATTATCACATCTGAACTTTGTTTCTATCTGCTATTGGTTGAGTCTGTTGTTACATACATAGTAACATAGTAACATAGTTAGTAAGGCCGAAAAAAGACATTTGTCCATCCAGTTCAGCCTATATTCCATTATAATAAATACCCAGATCTACGTCCTTCTACAGAACCTAATAATTGTATGATACAATATTGTTCTGCTCCAGGAAGACATCCAGGCCTCTCTTGAACCCCTCGACTGAGTTCGCCATCACCACCTCCTCAGGCAAGCAATTCCAGATTCTCACTGCCCTAACAGTAAAGAATCCTCTTCTATGTTGGTGGAAAAACCTTCTCTCCTCCAGACGCAAAGAATGCCCCCTTGTGCCCGTCACCTTCCTTGGTATAAACAGATCCTCAGCGAGATATTTGTATTGTCCCCTTATATACTTATACATGGTTATTAGATCGCCCCTCAGTCGTCTTTTTTCTAGACTAAATAATCCTAATTTCGCTAATCTATCTGGGTATTGTAGTTCTCCCATCCCCTTTATTAATTTTGTTGCCCTCCTTTGTACTCTCTCTAGTTCCATTATATCCTTCCTGAGCACCGGTGCCCAAAACTGGACACAGTACTCCATGTGCGGTCTAACTAGGGATTTGTACAGAGGCAGTATAATGCTCTCATCATGTGTATCCAGACCTCTTTTAATGCACCCCATGATCCTGTTTGCCTTGGCAGCTGCTGCCTGGCACTGGCTGCTCCAGGTAAGTTTATCATTAACTAGGATCCCCAAGTCCTTCTCCCTGTCAGATTTACCCAGTGGTTTCCCGTTCAGTGTGTAATGGTGATATTGATTCCCTCTTCCCATGTGTATAACCTTACATTTATCATTGTTAAACCTCATCTGCCACCTTTCAGCCCAAGTTTCCAACTTATCCAGATCCATCTGTAGCAGAATACTATCTTCTCTTGTATTAACTGCTTTACATAGTTTTGTATCATCTGCAAATATCGATATTTTACTGTGTAAACCTTCTACCAGATCATTAATGAATATGTTGAAGAGAACAGGTCCCAATACTGACCCCTGCGGTACCCCACTGGTCACAGCGACCCAGTTAGAGACTATACCATTTATAACCACCCTCTGCTTTCTATCACTAAGCCAGTTACTAACCCATTTACACACATTTTCCCCCAGACCAAGCATTCTCATTTTGTGTACCAACCTCTTGTGCGGCACGGTATCAAACGCTTTGGAAAAATCGAGATATACCACGTCCAATGACTCACCGTGGTCCAGCCTATAGCTTACCTCTTCATAAAAACTGATTAGATTGGTTTGACAGGAGCGATTTCTCATAAACCCATGCTGATATGGAGTTAAACAGTTATTCTCATTGAGATAATCCAGAATAACATCCCTCAGAAACCCTTCAAATATTTTACCAACAATAGAGGTTAGACTTACTGGCCTATAATTTCCAGGTTCACTTTTAGAGCCCTTTTTGAATATTGGCACCACATTTGATATGCGCCAGTCCTGCGGAACAGACCCTGTCGCTATAGAGTCACTAAAAATAAGAAATAATGGTTTATCTATTACATTACTTAGTTCTCTTAGTACTCGTGGGTGTATGCCATCCGGACCCGGAGATTTATCTATTTTAATCTTATTTAGCCGGTTTCTATTTTAATCTTATTTAGCCGGTTGTTCTATGTGAGTACCAGTGAATCCCCATTAATTGGATGGGATTAGTGATATAGACTCATCAATGTGCTGCTGTAGTACCTAGACACCTTTTTAAGCACCGGATATCGTATATGTGTATGTGCAAAGAATGGTATAGACTGTCCCCTGTTCTCTCACATTATACCATGTGCTGTTCTATCAATCCATAGATGACCTAATATAACATCACTGTGATATACCGTCTGGTCTGGACGGGTGATAATTGGTATGTATGGTCCCATTATCTCCTACATTATGACTTTTGCGGCTAATAAATCAACATGACTAGTACAGGCCGTCTGGCCCTCTGTTTCTGACTGAAACCTTTTAGGGTGGAATTAGGAGATCAGGGATAGCCATCGCACGAGCGGGGGCACCATTTTCGTATTTCTTAGGGTGCCAACCTCGCATCTAGGTAGGCATCAAGACAGGTGGGTATCTAAGGGAAGATCACTCATTTCTGCACATCTACTGAGTGTAAACGTGTCAGCATGATATTGTCACCTTGTTGTGGTACTACTAATCATTATGATATATTAGGATGGGCTGCCTCTATCTATATATTTTTGAAATTAGAGGTTGTTACTGGCTAGGAACATATCACTCTAGCTACATTGGAGAAGTGTTCTCCCTGTTAGTGGTGTGTAGCCCATTTTATTATATGGTGGCAATCCTACCGAGGGGTATTTATATATTGTGTGGTTTTCACTTGATATTAATAAAGTTTATACAATTTACGGGGGGTTCTGTAAGCCTTTGCTCTTCCCTTGTTGGTTATTATAGTTTGTTAGAAGACAGTGCAGCCAATCAACAAACTTTTAGGTGGTGGTCACTTCCACAGGCTTCAGAACCATGCCAAATATTGGCATGCCTGTGATTGGCCAGCGCAGCACGTGACTTGACCTGTATAAGGGCCAGATCAAAAGTGCTGCCACCATTATGCTCTGATTAGTGAAGGGACACTGGAATGAGGGACAGTGTTAGACATTGTACTCTTCCAGAAAGCCGTTGTATGTACTCTGCACCCATTTATGTGGGAGTACTTTACCAAAAGCTACTGTATTCATGCTGTCCCCCCGCCTGTGGGAGAACTAGGCTTTTAAGCCTCTCTGTGTACTCTGCCCCTCATCCCCTGCCTGTCTGAGTACTGCGCCAAAAAGCCACTGCGTGTACTCTGTACTGATATATGTGGGAGTACTGTACCAAAATGTCGCCGTGTGTACTTTGCAGCCATGTCTGTAAGAATAGGGGGCTAAAAAATAATTATACTCTACCGCTCTGTATCTGCATGAGTTGTGGCTGTGCCTAAAAACAAAATTTTTACTCTACTGTTGTGGCCAGACCTAAAAAATAGCTGCTCCTTTAAGCCTCTGTGTGTTCTCTGTACCCTCGCCTGTGGGAGTACTGTTCCAAAAAGCCTCTGTGTACTCTGCATCCATGCCTGAATGAGTAATGTGCCTAAGATAATTCTACTCTGGTGCGTTTTATTTGTCAGCAGTGAGTCTAAAAAATAATTATAGTCTGCAGAGTTTTTGCATTTGTGGGGCAAAAAAAATAATTTTATTGTACCACTGTATCTATAGGAGTAGTGTGCCTACAAAATAATGTACCTTTGTGCTTTTTTGCCAGCAGTGTATCTAAAAAATAATTATACTCTGGTGCGCATTTTAGTAGTGTATAAGAAAAAATAATTCTACTCAGAGGTGTTTTTCTTGCGAATAGTGTTTCTAAAATATTCTACTCTGGTTTCTATTTTTTTGCAAGTATTGCATCTAAAAAATAATTATACTATATAATTATATCACAAGGAATAAAGGAGGAATGTGGAAACCACAAAAAAACGACCATAGAGCAAAAAGTCGAACTATAAAACTAATAATCTTTATTGATAACAATAATATAGTATAAAATACAAGACATGACATGAGACACAGTGATAGAAACAGCGTGATACACAGAAGGACCGCAACTGTGCAAGAATATGACCTGCAGGACACGAACTGGCTCACAGTAATACCCCAATGGTATAGCAAAAGGAGGTAGCAAGCCACCACGACATATGTGGAGGCTAAACCAAAAATAGGACCCCATAGCACATAGTATATAGTAAAGAGTCTAGATCAATCCTAGAACATGTTATACGATGTATAGATAAGTGCATATAACGGGTGCCCCTAACAATAGTCAAAAGATGCAAAATAACATGAATACCATAGATAACATAGGACAATCTACTGATGTATATAAAATCTAGGTTATTACCCCATAGCTGCCACCACATCAGTACAATAACTCCACGTATAATAATGAGCGCACTACGCTGCTCCCTAATGTTATATTGAATGTGGGCAAACTGCTGCTATAAGCCGAACCTATGCTTGCTACCATGCGGCCGCTACCAAACCGGCACAACAATTCCCCATAAGGTGATGAGCGCACTCGGCTGCTCGCATATAAGCGAGCATATAAGCGAGCAGCCGAGTGCGCTCATCACCTTATGGGGAGTTGTTGTGCCGGTTTGGTAGCGGCCGCATGGTAGCAAGCATAGGTTCGGCTTATAGCAGCAGTTTGCCCACATTCAATATAACATTAGGGAGCAGCGTAGTGCGCTCATTATTATACGTGGAGTTATTGTACTGATGTGGTGGCAGCTATGGGGTAATAACCTAGATTTTATATACATCAGTAGATTGTCCTATGTTATCTATGGTATTCATGTTATTTTGCATCTTTTGACTATTGTTAGGGGCACCCGTTATATGCACTTATCTATACATCGTATAACATGTTCTAGGATTGATCTAGACTCTTTACTATATACTATGTGCTATGGGGTCCTATTTTTGGTTTAGCCTCCACATATGTCTTGGTGGCTTGCTACCTCCTTTTGCTATACCATTGGGGTATTACTGTGAGCCAGTTCGTGTCCTGCAGGTCATATTCTTGCACAGTTGCGGTCCTTCTGTGTATCACGCTGTTTCTATCACTGTGTCTCATGTCATGTCTTGTATTTTATACTATATTATTGTTATCAATAAATATTATTAGTTTTATAGTTCGACTTTTTGCTCTATGGTCGTTTTTTTTTGTGGTTTCCACATTCCTCCTTTATTCCTTGTGATATATGTGTTACGACCGAGTTTTGCCACTAGTCCGGCTAGCGTGAAACATTTTGGTGTGTATAGTTTTTCTCTTCACGCGATGTTGCCTAATAATACCATCATTTTGTTATTATATAATTATATATAGATGTGTTATCATAGAATGTTAGATTTTGAAGGGACCTAAAAGGTCATCATGTCCAATCCTCTGCTCAATGCAGCACAGGATTCACTAAACCATCTCAGACAGATGTCTGTCCAGACGCTGTTTGAAATCTTCCATTGAAGGAGAACTCACCACCTCTCATGGCAGCCTGTTCCACTCATTGATCATCCTCACTGTCAAAAAGTTTTTTATGATATCTAATCTGTATCTTCTCCCTTCCAGCTTCATTCCATTGCTTCTTGTGTTTCCATGTGCAAATAAAAATAAGGATGATCCCTCTTTTGTGACATCCCTTCAGATATTTGTAGACAGCTAATAAGTCTCCTCTTCGCCTTCTTTTTTGGAAGCTAAACATTCCCACATCCTTTAACCTTTAATATGTCCTTTAACCGTTCCTTGTAGGACATATTTTACAGTCCGCTCACTATCCTGGTAGCTCTTTTCTGAACTTGCTCCAATTTTTCAATGCCTTTTTAAATATGGTGCCCAGAACTGGGCACAGTATTCCAGATGAGGTCTGACCAAGGAGGAGTAGAGAAAGATAATTACTTCAAATAATCTAGACTCTATGCTTCTCTTAATACTTTCTAGAAATATGTTTGCCTTTTTTCCTGCTGCATCACATTGTTGACTCATTTGCATCCTGTGATCTATTAGTACACTCAAGTCTTTTTCACACGAGCTGTTGCTTAGTTCTCTTCCTCCCATTCTGTAGATGTAATTTTAATTTTTATTGTCCAGTTGTAGAATCTTGCATTTCTCCCTGTTGAATACTATTCTATTAATCGCTGCCCATTGTTCAAGATTATCTAGATCCTTCTGAATCCTTTCTCTGTCTTCTCTAGCGTTAGCTATCCCTCCTAGCTTTGGATCGTCTGCAAATTTGATCAGTTTACCTTTAATTCCCTTATCAAGATAATTTATAAAAATGTTGAACAACACTGTGGCCAGTAGAGAGCCTTGTGGTACTCCACTTGAAACACTCTTCCAACTGCATGTGCAACCATTTATTACCACTCTTTGAGTATGATCACTGAGCTAGTATCATAACATATCCATATAGCAATATTCCAGCCCTCTCTGAATGTGACATGGAAGCTGAAGCTGAGAGGAACCTGCAGATGAGTCAGGTATAATCAAACACAGGTCTGCAGGGAGAGCAGGAGAGCAGGGAGCGGCCATTACACATCACACTTGTAACTCCCCCTTATATTTAAAACAGCCCTGGTAAGAGAGTAATCTTCCAGGCAGCATCCTCCCCAGGAACTGGAAAATTTAATTTATATAAAGTGATAAAAGATGATTTCTCAGCAACAACACATAATAGACAAACAGGTAGGACTATTTTCAGCATTTATATAGGTCAAATGGGGTGACATATTCCCTTTAAGCCTCTGTGTGTTCTCTGCACCCCCACCTGTAAGAGAACTATTCAAAAAACCACCTTGTGTACTCTGCATTCTTGCCCTTGGTAGTATTGTACCAGGAAGCTGCTGTGTGTACTCTGCACC
Source organism: Ranitomeya imitator (assembly GCF_032444005.1). Classification (NCBI taxonomy): domain Eukaryota; kingdom Metazoa; phylum Chordata; class Amphibia; order Anura; family Dendrobatidae; genus Ranitomeya; species Ranitomeya imitator. The sequence goes on from NC_091285.1 coordinate 537,663,646, forward strand.
AATATATACAGTATTAAGCTACTGTGCCAAAGAGCTGTTGTATGTACTCTGCACTGATACATGTTGGAGTACTGTACTAAAAAGCCACTGTGTGTACTCTACACCCATGCCTATGGGAGTACTGTGCCCAATATCTTCTGGTCTGTGTACTCTGCAGCCTTGTCTGTACAAGTAGGATGTCAAAAAATAATTCTATATCTGCACAGAAGAACAGCGCTCCACCGTGTGTAATGGTCCAAACGAATCTTTATTTAGCCATATAGCATAAGCAACGTTTCGACCATATGCTGGTCTTTTTCAAGCATAAAAATAATTCTAGTCTGCAGCCGACTCTTTGCCATTTGTGGGCCAAATAAGTAATTATACTCTGCAGCAGTCTATGTGCGAGTAGTTTGCATAAAAAAATAATTATACTCTATCACTGTATCTCTACTTGACCCTATGTTAGAGTTATGCTAAAAGTGAGGGCAGTGTGTGGATGCTTTTGGCATTCTACCCCTACTGCTGCTCGCCTGTCTGCGTTACAGCTGTCTCTTTGCCATTTATGAGGCCAAAAAATAATTTTACTCTGGTGCGTTTGCATTGCCAGCAGTATATAAAAAATAATTCTAGTCTGCAGCCGTCCCCTTGCCATTTGTGGACATAAAAAATTCTTTATTGTACTACTGTGTCGATACAAGTAGTGTTTCTAAAAATGTTTTATACTGTGCTGCTGCCTTTTTGTGAGTAGTGTATCTAATAATGTTTGTACTGTGCAGCCATTTTTTTGTCATTTGAAAGACAAACAAATAATTTTTCTGAACCCCAGTGTATTTTCTGGTGGGGTTTAATCTGCCCCATGGTCTCAGGGTGTCACAGTTCAGGGACTCCAAAAGTAATTTAAAATGGAGTTGAACCATTCCTTCTTGTTGAGGAACCTAGAAACATGTATGCAGTCCATAACACTCACAGTACTTGTTTTTGTGTACCCGCACCTGCAGTCTAAAAGGAAAAAGAAACAGCAAAACAAAAAATAAAAATAAGAATGATATTTTCTCAGCTGTATCAGGAGCCCTAAGCCTTGAGGGCATTGCTTTTAATCCCTCCGGTACTCACACCGGATGTTAACTTCAACTCTCAGAAGAAGAGAATAAAAACTCTCAACGTTCAAGAATCGGACTTCATCTTCAGACCCACCTGGTCTCCAGCCATTTTCAAAACAAGAGGAGGATTATGGAACTCAACTCTTCAACTCATCTGCAATGATTGCTTCACTTAAGAACTCTAGAGCCTTCTACATGGTTTCAGTCTTCTTCAGACTCCTCACAATCCTACTGTCACATGGTGACTTGGGACTGTGCACGCTAACCAGGTCCCTAAAACTACGGGTGCCCTAGTCTATCCCTGTTCCCTGGCTTACTCCTGAAGGTGGAGACGCCGGGTTCATGTGCCTTGCTATGCTCATATTCCAACCATTATATGTCCCCTCCCCCACCAGGTAAGGTGGGAAGCCAAAGTGTAGAGGATAACACAAACCAGACAAATAAGGGAAGATGGACAGAGATAAATGAAAATAAAATCATACAAAATACACTCACCAAACAACAGAGTGCAACACAGGGGAGTTAAGGGAAGGAGAAACTAAGTAGGAGAGGATGAGGATGTGCACACAAACAAAACTCCAAGCAACAGTCTACTAAACATATCTCCAAATGCCAATTCCAGCCCAAGTTACACCTCCAACTCCAAACCAGACAGTAAGAAATAACACTGGCAATTACTAAGTGCCAGAGGTGAGCATATATAGCAGAGGGGAGTGTCCAACACTGAACACCTGAGATAATCCAGGTATGAAAGTTTCAGGAGCTTCGACTAAACAGATTAACCCTTGCTCTGCTAGAAAGGAAAACAATTGCACTATTTAATAAGATTGTGAAGTACTGCTAACCAATGCATAAGTTTGTGAAACCAGATGCTGCAAACTTCTGGCCCATCTATGTTGCTGTATCCCCTTGACACCTATGCACTGACTGTAAAGGGTGACCTTCTCCCTTTTTCAGTCACTGTGGGGTTGTCCGAAATTGGTTTACACAGACAAAGGCTATAGCTCCCTGAGGCAATTTCATGGTCGTATGTGCTGGCTGAGGTCTATCCTCTGGCAGCCTGGACTAGGATTCTGTGCTGAACTAGCTTCAGGTCTGAGAAGACGCAGACTTCCTCTGCCTCCCTGCATAAAGTTGTAGCACAGAGCTTCACTGCCGCCTCTAATCCTCCACCCATTGGTTGATTTCACGTAGGTGCCTGTTTCTTCTGTGGGTCTTCTGTGGAGTATTAAGGTTTGATTGCCTGCTTTGAACAATAATTTTATGCAACAGCATTGGGGAGGTGTGCTGAGGCAAAGGGACTGGGACTGCAGGTAGCAAGCCTCAGGGCGGAATGCCAGCTTGAACCAGAAACAAATTATGAGCTTTTTATCTGTGGCTGCTCTACTGGTATGCTACTGAAGGTTGAAATTAGAATCAGCTTCTGTGGGGGTACTCTGCCCCATGCACTGTGGTTGAAAGTTATGCTAAAAGTGAGGGCAGTGTGTGGATGCTTTTGGCATTCTACCCCTACTGCTGCTCGCCTGTCTGCGTTACAGCTGTCTCTTTGCCATTTATGAGGCCAAAAAATAATTTAACTCTGGTGCGTTTGCATTGCCAGCAGTATATAAAAAATAATTCTAGTCTGCAGCCGTCCCCTTGCCATTTGTGGACATAAAAAATTCTTTATTGTACTACTGTGTCGATACAAGTAGTGTTTCTAAAAATGTTTTATACTGTGCTGCTGCCTTTTTGTGAGTAGTGTATCTAATAATGTTTGTACTGTGCAGCCATTTTTTTGTCATTTGAAAGACAAACAAATAATTTTTCTGAACCCCAGTGTATTTTCTGGTGGGGTTTAATCTGCCCCATGGTCTCAGGGTGTCACAGTTCAGGGACTCCAAAAGTAATTTAAAATGGAGTTGAACCATTCCTTCTTGTTGAGGAACCTAGAAACATGTATGCAGTCCATAACACTCACAGTACTTGTTTTTGTGTACCCGCACCTGCAGTCTAAAAGGAAAAAGAAACAGCAAAACAAAAAATAAAAATAAGAATGATATTTTCTCAGCTGTATCAGGAGCCCTAAGCCTTGAGGGCATTGCTTTTAATCCCTCCGGTACTCACACCGGATGTTAACTTCAACTCTCAGAAGAAGAGAATAAAAACTCTCAGCGTTCAAGAATCGGACTTCATCTTCAGACCCACCTGGTCTCCAGCCATTTTCAAAACAAGAGGAGGATTATGGAACTCAACTCTTCAACTCATCTGCAATGATTGCTTCACTTAAGAACTCTAGAGCCTTCTACATGGTTTCAGTCTTCTCCAGACTCCTCACAATCCTACTGTCACATGGTGACTTGGGACTGTGCACGCTAACCAGGTCCCTAAAACTACGGGTGCCCTAGTCTATCCCTGTTCCCTGGCTTACTCCTGAAGGTGGAGACGCCGGGTTCATGTGCCTTGCTATGCTCATATTCCAACCATTATATGTCCCCTCCCCCACCAGGTAAGGTGGGAAGCCAAAGTGTAGAGGATAACACAAACCAGACAAATAAGGGAAGATAGACAGAGATAAATGAAAATAAAATCATACAAAATACACTCACCAAACAACAGAGTGCAACACAGGGGAGTTAAGGGAAGGAGAAACTAAGTAGGAGAGGATGAGGATGTGCACACAAACAAAACTCCAAGCAACAGTCTACTAAACATATCTCCAAATGCCAACTCCAGCCCAAGTTACACCTCCAACTCCAAACCAGACAGTAAGAAATAACACTGGCAATTACTAAGTGCCAGAGGTGAGCATATATAGCAGAGGGGAGTGTCCAACACTGAACACCTGAGATAATCCAGGTATGAAAGTTTCAGGAGCTTCGACTAAACAGATTAACCCTTGCTCTGCTAGAAAGGAAAACAATTGCACTATTTAATAAGATTGTGAAGTACTGCTAACCAATGCATAAGTTTGTGAAACCAGATGCTGCAAACTTCTGGCCCATCTATGTTGCTGTATCCCCTTGACACCTATGCACTGACTGTAAAGGGTGACCTTCTCCCTTTTTCAGTCACTGTGGGGTTGTCCGAAATTGGTTTACACAGACAAAGGCTATAGCTCCCTGAGGCAATTTCATGGTCGTATGTGCTGGCTGAGGTCTATCCTCTGGCAGCCTGGACTAGGATTCTGTGCTGAACTAGCTTCAGGTCTGAGAAGACGCAGACTTCCTCTGCCTCCCTGCATAAAGTTGTAGCACAGAGCTTCACTGCCGCCTCTAATCCTCCACCCATTGGTTGATTTCACGTAGGTGCCTGTTTCTTCTGTGGGTCTTCTGTGGAGTATTAAGGTTTGATTGCCTGCTTTGAACAATAATTTTATGCAACAGCATTGGGGAGGTGTGCTGAGGCAAAGGGACTGGGACTGCAGGTAGCAAGCCTCAGGGCGGAATGCCAGCTTGAACCAGAAACAAATTATGAGCTTTTTATCTGTGGCTGCTCTACTGGTATGCTACTGAAGGTTGAAATTAGAATCAGCTTCTGTGGGGGTACTCTGCCCCATGCACTGTGGTTGAAAGTTATGCTAAAAGTGAGGGCAGTGTGTGGATGCTTTTGGCATTCTACCCCTACTGCTGCTCGCCTGTCTGCGTTACAGCTGTCTCTTTGCCATTTATGAGGCCAAAAAATAATTTTACTCTGGTGCGTTTGCATTGCCAGCAGTATATAAAAAATAATTCTAGTCTGCAGCCGTCCCCTTGCCATTTGTGGACATAAAAAATTCTTTATTGTACTACTGTGTCGATACAAGTAGTGTTTCTAAAAATGTTTTATACTGTGCTGCTGCCTTTTTGTGAGTAGTGTATCTAATAATGTTTGTACTGTGCAGCCATTTTTTTGTCATTTGAAAGACAAACAAATAATTTTTCTGAACCCCAGTGTATTTTCTGGTGGGGTTTAATCTGCCCCATGGTCTCAGGGTGTCACAGTTCAGGGACTCCAAAAGTAATTTAAAATGGAGTTGAACCATTCCTTCTTGTTGAGGAACCTAGAAACATGTATGCAGTCCATAACACTCACAGTACTTGTTTTTGTGTACCCGCACCTGCAGTCTAAAAGGAAAAAGAAACAGCAAAACAAAAAATAAAAATAAGAATGATATTTTCTCAGCTTTATCAGGAGCCCTAAGCCTTGAGGGCATTGCTTTTAATCCCTCCGGTACTCACACCGGATGTTAACTTCAACTCTCAGAAGAAGAGAATAAAAACTCTCAGCGTTCAAGAATCGGACTTCATCTTCAGACCCACCTGGTCTCCAGCCATTTTCAAAACAAGAGGAGGATTATGGAACTCAACTCTTCAACTCATCTGCAATGATTGCTTCACTTAAGAACTCTAGAGCCTTCTACATGTTTTCAGTCTTCTCCAGACTCCTCACAATCCTACTGTCACATGGTGACTTGGGACTGTGCACGCTAACCAGGTCCCTAAAACTACGGGTGCCCTAGTCTATCCCTGTTCCCTGGCTTACTCCTGAAGGTGGAGACGCCGGGTTCATGTGCCTTGCTATGCTCATATTCCAACCATTATATGTCCCCTCCCCCACCAGGTAAGGTGGGAAGCCAAAGTGTAGAGGATAACACAAACCAGACAAATAAGGGAAGATAGACAGAGATAAATGAAAATAAAATCATACAAAATACACTCACCAAACAACAGAGTGCAACACAGGGGAGTTAAGGGAAGGAGAAACTAAGTAGGAGAGGATGAGGATGTGCACACAAACAAAACTCCAAGCAACAGTCTACTAAACATATCTCCAAATGCCAACTCCAGCCCAAGTTACACCTCCAACTCCAAACCAGACAGTAAGAAATAACACTGGCAATTACTAAGTGCCAGAGGTGAGCATATATAGCAGAGGGGAGTGTCCAACACTGAACACCTGAGATAATCCAGGTATGAAAGTTTCAGGAGCTTCGACTAAACAGATTAACCCTTGCTCTGCTAGAAAGGAAAACAATTGCACTATTTAATAAGATTGTGAAGTACTGCTAACCAATGCATAAGTTTGTGAAACCAGATGCTGCAAACTTCTGGCCCATCTATGTTGCTGTATCCCCTTGACACCTATGCACTGACTGTAAAGGGTGACCTTCTCCCTTTTTCAGTCACTGTGGGGTTGTCCGAAATTGGTTTACACAGACAAAGGCTATAGCTCCCTGAGGCAATTTCATGGTCGTATGTGCTGGCTGAGGTCTATCCTCTGGCAGCCTGGACTAGGATTCTGTGCTGAACTAGCTTCAGGTCTGAGAAGACGCAGACTTCCTCTGCCTCCCTGCATAAAGTTGTAGCACAGAGCTTCACTGCCGCCTCTAATCCTCCACCCATTGGTTGATTTCACGTAGGTGCCTGTTTCTTCTGTGGGTCTTCTGTGGAGTATTAAGGTTTGATTGCCTGCTTTGAACAATAATTTTATGCAACAGCATTGGGGAGGTGTGCTGAGGCAAAGGGACTGGGACTGCAGGTAGCAAGCCTCAGGGCGGAATGCCAGCTTGAACCAGAAACAAATTATGAGCTTTTTATCTGTGGCTGCTCTACTGGTATGCTACTGAAGGTTGAAATTAGAATCAGCTTCTGTGGGGGTACTCTGCCCCATGCACTGTGGTTGAAAGTGGAATGAGCTTCTGTGGGGGTACTCTGCTCCATGCTCTGTGGGTGACATTTTTAACTGGACTGGCTGTAGCAAGCCTTAGTGTATGTGGGTGCACTGTTAAAATTTTGATGTTATTCATTTAATTGCTATTTTGCCATGATTTGCTATGATTGCTATCCCCTTTTAGTCATTTTGCTATCCACGTTTGTTTGCAGGGCAATTGCCTTGCTCTTACTCCAATTTTTATTCCTTTTCCAGCCCCATAGCCCTTACTCAGAGAATTTTATAGCCATTTTACAACACTGAAGTTTGGTCCCCATTGAATTATATGGGGTTTGGGATCCAGGGTCAAGTTCAGGTCCCAAACCAGACTTTTAAAAAAGTACAGCCGAACCTGAAAATGCAAGGCTCCGTTCATCACTACTATCCAATGTTTTATCGGATAGTAATTGGACTTGGATATATTTTTCCTATCTCACTACTAGAGTTATGAGAAATATTTAGGTTGGTCCTAACTAAACAGCAACAGTGACTAACAATTATGAATATCTTGTTGGCAGATATGCAACAGATACAGACTTATTTGCATGCAGGAAGAGTTTACACTTTTCTTACAGTAGATGGCGATGTTGTTACTGTTATATGCTTAGTTGAATGTAATGCATATACTTGTTCTACTTTGATTTCACTTTCTCTCTGGTAAAAGGTCCTTTAGACTTCCTGTTATGTTGTATTAAGAAGCTGATGCACGTACCTCATGTTCTGTGTAGATAAAAGTTGAACTACGCCATGTAATCTACTCTCACAAGTTTTTTCTGCGACCAAACTATGCAACATACTGTATCATCCATTATATAAACAGGCAAATGGTGTACATTAGAAGTAGAGAAACAATCAGCTGCAATCAGCAGGAACAGTGCCAATCATCAGGCCATTATTATTGGTGAATATACTCAATCATTACAAGTTAGAATATGCCATATCAAAAGAATATAGGGTACCCTATAACTACGTATATGATTAAATTGATTTCAATAGATTATTTGGGCAAACTTACACATTGACACACAGCAAAAAAATATTTTTTTTTTATATTTAACTATACAATTATATAGAAAAAAAGAAACAATAAAGCAACACAATCCAAAACTGTGGTTGCAAACTTCTTCATCCACTGGCAATCAGACCCCAAAGTATAAGAAGCAAAAATGGAAGCAGAACTTCTTCAATAAAACTTAGAATGACGTTTATTCCATGTCTAAGGTATGCAGGTTTCAGCCCCAACATATCATTAGCTCAATATTAGAGCCCAAACATCGCATACCTTGGACATTGAATATATACTGTAGCTCTCTAAGTTTTATTGAAGGATGTGCTGCCTCCATTTTTGAGAGACAATATCCCTTTGTAATATATCAGGCTTTTTCCATTGTCAATTTTTTATAGTATAACATGTATCTTTATTATAACATATTTATTATAACATATTTGCTTGCACCTTGACTTTATCTTATATGTTTTATGCTCTTACAATAATGTTTATTTTCTACACAGCTGAGTTTAGAACCAAAATCATAAACCTTATCGGCTAAGCATTCTCTGCTGGTATTTGACTCTATTATCCTTCTCAGAAACCGATTAGAGCAGAGTGGCTGCATCGCATTATTAGCACTTGCTTCTCCGAATATGCAATTATCTTTTCATGTATTAAATATGACAAACAAGCAGATACATATTTAGTCGTTCTCCTTGTCAAGAGTCGTAGAGCAGCGCATTGCCTTTGCAGCAAAGCATGAGATTGTCAACACTTTATCACATTGATAAACACATTATGGATTTTATAAGGTCCCTTTTAGCACCAACTATAAACTGCCCTTTCCAAAGAGCCCACTTAAGCATTGTGAGGATTCAGACTCATACTATCCAGCCAGAAAGTCTCTCAGGAACATGTAATATCCACATAATGCTCCAGAATAAAATATAATACCTAAATAAAATTGCAATACTAAGAAGGAAAAGTCGTGGAATCATGAAAATCACGGAATCGACAGATGTTAACGGTAAACAATTTATGCAAAAATGGCAACACAATTTTCAAAATATCTTGATTTATTCAGCACCAAGTACGAGCACCATGTGCAGAAATTAACCCACTTACATTTTTTGGCACGCAATCATTGGGGTTATTTGTGGTTGCCTCAGGAATGATCTAGTATGCTGAATGCACATGGGCACAGAAATGCTCAGGATCCACTGCTAGCTAATGTCTTTGATGAGCTCAGTGGAAAGTCCAAAGATGCTGATGATCATGGTAGCATATTTAGACTATGCAGTCCACTCACAGCAACATGCGGCCTGACTAAAAAACTGCTCCTAAGATGCTTTCATGCTCATTTTGAAGGCCTCTTCATGACATTGCCCACGTATTGTCAAGGCTAATCTCCACTTATCACTGCATATAAGACAAAAGCTGAACTCATTGCTGAAGAGGATCAGCCTCTATTCCAGCCTCCAATGCTGTTTTGCGTTGCATCATGATAATGTTTGGGAGCAGTGATACAAGGTCTATTGAATAACTGCATATGGACGTTTGGATGGAAACCCAATGTTGTGCTTAAAACTTTTTATGGCTTGTGTAGAGCCTGTTTGATGCCTTAGACTTTGAATTTGATGTCCAAGTTCACTTGCAGTTCAGAATGGATCAATCTGCTCCCTTCTATTAACTTGAAAAGACCATGTGGGCAACCGCAATGAGAGACCTTTATGAAGGAATGTCACACTGGTCCTACTCTGGGGACTATGGTGTGGATTGACATAATGTACTGAAAATGGCCATCTAGTCTTCATTCCAGGAAAACTAACTGATCAGAGTTACATTGATTTGGTGATGGAACCAGTAGTATGGCCATTTCTCCAGAGTGTTCCAAAAGCTATTTTTCAATACATCGTTGCCAGTCACCATGTTGTTTGTGCTACTTTACGCAGCCTGTGTGGCCTAAACGTGCTATCATGGACCCTGACTGGTCTTCTATCAAACACATATGGGATATAATTTGTTGGGAATTGCAAAGTAAGGTGCTAGCAGCGGATGTTGACAATTAGTATGCCAAAGTACACTTAGCATGGCAGAGCATTCCTCAGAAAACCAGTAATAACCTCACAGATATCAGCCAAGTTGTGTAAGTGCATGTATTTCTGAGCATCGTTCTCTTAAAACTTAATAGCTTGAAATGTTTTGAAAATTGTGTTCCTATTTTTCATTTACATATCAGTGAAATGTCTATCAGTCCTATTATTTCCATACTCCTACAACTTTCCTTTCTTAGTGATGTAATTTCAATTTTCAGGACTGTACTTCCTCAGCTTATTGAATGCTCTCTAGTAGTGTTCTGCACTTTTACAAAAAAAATCAAATCTCTAAGGCTGGTTTCCCATTTGCTTTCAGGAGGACTGCGGATGGCTGTGTACATCCTCCCTTCTTCCTCCATGAAGCTCCACCTATGCTCTGCGTACTTCTGTATGCGTCCTGCATTTCCCTGCGTACCTATCTTTAACATTAGGTACACGGGGACATGTGTTGTATGCGAATGCGTCTGCATGCAGTGATTTGATGTGTGTGGCGACCGCACGGAAAGTCAACATTTTGCATTGCATTAACAGGAATGGCTTTTATGTACAGATGTAGCAAAGGATATTATGACTCACAATGCAACATCTTGATAGCTTGTCACAGAAGGTTATTTCACAAGAGAATTAAGATAGCATAACATTGCACAAGCCATTAACCAATGTCAAATTAGGTGTCAAACTACATTTTTTGTGCCATTATGCCCCAATGCTAAAGGTACCGTCACACTGAACGATATCGCTAGCGATCCGTGACGTTGCAGCATCCTGGCTAGCGATATCGTTCAGTTTGACAGGCAGCAGCGATCAGGATCCTGCTGTGATGTCGTTGGTCGCTGCAGAAAGTCCAGAACTTTATTTCGTCGCTGGACTCCCTGCAGACATCTCTGAATCGGCGTGTGTGACGCCGGTTCAGCGATGTCTTCACTGGTAACCAGGGTAAACATTGGGTTACTAAGCGCAGGGCCGCGCTTAGTAACCCGATGTTTACCCTGGTTACCAGCGTAAAAGTAAAAAAACAAACACTACATACTTACCTTCCGCTGTCTGTCCTCGGCGCTGTGCTTCTCTGCACTGGCTGTGAGCGCCGGCCAGCCGGAAAGCACAGCTGTGACGTCACCGCTCTGCTTTCCGGCCGCTGTGCTCACAGTCAGTGCAGGAAAGCAGAGCGCCGAGGACAGACAACGGAAAGTAAGTATGTAGTGTTTGGTTTTTTTACTTTTACGATGGTAACCAGGGTAAACATCGGGTTACTAAGCGCGGCCCTGCGTTTAGTAACCCAATGTTTACCCTGGTTATCGGCATCGTTGGTCGCTGGAGAGCTGTCTTTGTGACAGCTCTCCAGCGACCAAACAGCGACGCTGCAACGATCAACATCGTTGTCGGTATCGCTGCAGCGTCGCTGAGTGTGAAGGTACCTTAAGTTATTTGAGTCAAGGTAAACTTTTTCTAGATCCATATACCTCAATGGATGGGGGATTTACTAATTGAAATGTGCTGGAACTTAAGAAAGTCTTGCGCACATTAACTATTCTGTGATTTAGGGCTCTTTCACACGTTCGTTTATTTCCAGGCATCATAAAAACCAGTACCAGAGATATTCGTGTCTGTGTGTCTGTGTGTGTAATACTTGCGGCACACGTGTGGCAACCGTGTGCCGCCTGTGTGCTGCATCAGTACCACACGGACGGCCGCCGGGGAAGAAGCGCTACAGCAAGCGCTGTTCTCTGGCAGCAGGTGCTGATGACAGCTGTCATCATTCTCCCCTGCTCTGCTGGCGATCAGTGCGAGCAGAGGAGAATGATGAGAATTATATTAAAGTCATAACTATGACAGCAGGTGGGGGCTTTTGGGACTATTACTGCCATCATCCAACACTTGCTGCCGCTAATAACAGTGGCAGCAGGAGTGGATGATAGGGGGATTCCTTAGCCACCACCTGCGATATAACAAAATAAACAAATTAAAAATCCGGCGTAGCTGGGATGAACTGCGGTGACCTCAGGACTGTGGGAAAAAGTCAGTGATGATGTCACCACTGGTCAATGATGTGGTGCTCGCAGCAGCTCATTCACCAGTGGTTCTCAGCCTGGACAATTGCATCTTGGCACCATCCAGGTTGAAAACGATTTAGCCACCAGACATGGATTACAGCATGGGTCACAACGACGGACAGGTATGGCATGTTGTTGTTTTTTTATTTTACTTTTATTACAGGAGATCGAGGGTTTTGGTGGAATTAGGTGAGGTCATAAGTATTGTTTAATTGAGATTATTAAAGAAGTCTGTGTCATTTTTTCAATTAAAGGACTTTATTTGGTCTGTGTCTTTATTTGCCATATAACTAAGTAATGCATAGGTGTCTTATAGACGCCTCTCCATTATTAAGCCATGAGCTTGATGTCACCTGACAATACAAAGTTGACATCAACCTCACAAATATAAACCCCACTTGCCACCGCTACAGGGCAAGTGGGAAGAGCTGGGCAAAGCACCAGAATTGGTGCATCTAATAGATGTGCCTTTTCTAGGCAGCTGCAGGCTGCTGTTTTTAGGCTGTGGGGGCCTATATCAGTGGCCCCTTACCAGCCTGAGAATACCAGCACCCAGCTGTGAGCTTTAGCAAGGCTGGTTGTAAAAAAAAAGCTGTTTATTTTTTATTATTTATTTAAATAATTGAGAAAAACAGCTTTGGGACCCCTCTATTCTTGATAACCAACCTTGCTGAAGCTGACAGATGAGGGTTACAGCCCCTTGCTGTGAGTTTTGCCTGGTTGGTCAAAGAAAATAGGGGGAACTCACGCTGGGTTTTTCATTCATTTATTTCATTATATCACAGGCGGTGGCTGAGGAATACCCCGATCATACGCTCCTGCTGTCACTGTTATTAGCGGCAGCAAGTGTCAGATGATGGGAGTAATAGTCCCAAAAGCCCTCATTGTTCTGACTTTAATATAACTCTCATCATTCTCCTCTGCTCGTGCCGATCATCGGCAGAGCAGGGGAGAATGTTGAGAGCTGTCTTCGGAACCTGCCTCCGGGGAACAGCGCTAGCTGTAGAGTTTCTTACCCGGTGTCGATGCGTGTCACATGGATGACATTTGTGTTCTCCGTGTGCACGTGTGTGGGACGTTTTGTCACTCGTGCTGACGGTAAAAAACGAACATGTCTACGTGTGGGACACAAAGACACACAGTCCATGGAAATACATTGACATGTGCACAGACCCATTCTAAGTGTGTCAGTGTCTCCGGTACATGTGAAAACTGTCACTACATGTATGGGAGAAACGGATGTGTGAAAGAGGCCTTAGACTGTTTCTGCCAACCTGGACAACCTGAAAGTCTCTAGTAGAAGAGGCTTGCTTACAAGGATCATAAGTTACACGAGATTGATTTAGGCTGCAGCATTTTTCTGGTAGGAAATATTTGTGCACCGTACAAAGTATAAGGTAAAAGTGTAAGCTAAAAGTTATAACAAAATTGTCATATATTGTGCACCATATTTTTAGTGTGTTTTGTCAAAATGTAGCATTCCAATGTCAGAAAGTTTTTCAACGTGACATTAAAGGGAAACCAGTCACCTCAGAAACTGTTATTTGCCTACAGATACTATATCACATTAACCTACCAGTAAACAGTGTTACATTGCTGCCTGGACCCCTTACTGAGAGTGCAGCTACCAAGGAAAAATGAACTTATTGACTAGTGAGGGGTGAACCTGTGGATGTTCGGGTCCTGCAGGTTAGGCAGAACATCTAAAAGAAGTTTGGTTCAGTTACCAGAAAGGTGCTCGAAATCGAACATGCGTTATTTGCCATGCTGTCATCTGTGTGACAGCGATGCAAACATGGGCTCTGATAGGTGGTAAGATCATTACTACCATCAGAGAGCTGTAATTCCCACAAAGTTCTCACAAAGTTCTCACACAGCAAGCAGTGCTGTAAGTGAGGTCACCGCGGTTCATCAGCTATGAACTCTGGTGACCTTTCTCCTGAGTGCTCACCACTACGCAATGCAGGAGCCTGATTATGCTCCTGTCTCAGTGTGAGCTGGCTGGCATGGATAGCGGTCATATCATTGATATGACCAGATCTTCGTGGGACACATATGAATTATCTTCATGTCAGACAGGTGAGGGATATGTTTTTTTTAAAGTTTTCTTCATTTACAGGGGACAAGAACATCGGTAGATTAGTTGTAAAAGTGAGTGTTATGTTTGTTTATTATATTTTGTCTTTTACAGGTGACATGGTCTTCAGAAAATTACCTGTAATGGTGAGTTTAACTTTGTTTTATTATTTTTATGTCAAATAATGGAGTTTGTGTTATTTCAATTAACCCCTTCCTGACATATGCCGTACTAGTACTGTGTGTTCCTGCAAACAGCAGTACTAGTACAGCGCATCAATCGCATGGTCTCGCGCTGGGTGCCTCTGCGATCGGTTGCAGGTGTCAGCTGTATATGACAGCTGACACCCCGCAGCAATGCCCGCGATCATTGCTAGCATCAATCACGGGCATTTAACTCCTCTGATGCCGCTGTCAGTAGTGACAGCGACATAGTTGGGCATCGTGCAGGGAGATCTACGCCCACAAGATGGCTGCGGGGTCCTTCAAGGAAGGTGGCGTGTCAGTGCATTTTCAGAGCAGGAGCTGAGATGCCTCCTTCCTGTCTGTCAAATGCTGGTCTGATGCCCTGCAGTGCAGATGCATTGCAGAGCATCAGACCAGCGATATGATGCTACACAGTAATGACCCATAAAAATGTAAAAAAAATATTAAAAAGTGTAAAATATTTGTTAAAAAATCCCCAAATAAAGAGAAAAAAAGAAACAAATATGTTTCCAATAAATACATTTATTTATGTGAATAAAAAATAAACAATAAAAGTGCACATATTTGGTATCACTGCGTCCGACACAACTCTCGCTATTAGTGATGAGGGAGTATACTCGTTGCTCGGGTTTTCCCGAGCATGCTCGGGTGGTCTCCGAGTATTTGTTAGTGCTCAGAGATTTAGTTTTCATCGCTGCAGCTGCATGATTTACAGCTGCTAGACAGGCTGAATACATGTGACGAATGCCTGTTTGTTAGGCCGGTTTCACACGTCAGTGGCTCCGGTACGTGTGGTGAGAGTTTCCTCACTTACCGGAGACACTGACTCACATAGACACATTAAAGTAAATGTGTCTCTGCACATGTCAGCGTGTTTTCATGGACCGTGTGTCCATTTGCAAAACACGGAGACATGTCAGTGTTCGTGGGAGCGCATGGATCACACGGACCCATTAAAGTCAATGGGTCTGTGTAAACACGCACCGCACACGGATGCTGTCTTTGTGCCATCCGTGTGCCGCCTGAGGACCACACGGAACAGCGCTCCAGTAAGTGCTGTCACCTGTGTGTGGTGCTGAAGTCGGCATTCATCCCTTCTGTCCTGCTCGGCTGAAAGCAGTGCTTGCTTGAGAGAAGGAATGAAAAATCAAGTTTTTTTTGTTAAAAATAAAGTTTGGGGTCACCTCCTGCCTCTCACCCCCCATGCGCCCACCTGCTTGCAGAGAAATACTCACCCAGCTCCCGCTATGCCTTCTCTCAGCGCCGGCAGCTTGTCCTGTGCGAGCGGTCACGTGGTACCGCTCATTACAGTGATGAATATGCGGCTCCACCTCCCATAGGAAATAAAGCAATGCAAAAATAATTGTTTTTTCTGTAAAATAGTTTTTATTGTCTAAAAGCACCAAAACATAAAAAAAATATAAATTGGGTATCACTGCAATCAAACTGACCTGAAGAATAAAGCTGCCTTACCAATATTGCCACACACAGAACGGTATAAAAAACAAAAAGCAATTCCTGAATTGCTAGCTTTTGTTCATTCTGTCTCCCAAAAATCACAATAGAAAGCGATCAAAAAATGTCATGTGCCTGAAAATGGTAACAATAAAATCATCAGCTCATCCCGCAAAAAACAAGCTATAACATGACTCTGTCAGCTGAAATATGGAAATATTATACCTCTCAAAATGTGGTGATGGAAAAACTTGTTTTCACAACAAAAAGCGTCTTTTAGTGTGTGACAACAGCCAAGCATAAAAACCCGATATAAATCTGGTATCACTATAATCATACCGAGCCAAAGAATAAAGTCGCCAGCATGGTACTTGCAGAGCTCTGACTGGCGCTAACTAACTTACTGCTGATCACAGCCACCGGTGTTTCTCGCTCTGTCACTTAGATAGTTTGGGGTGTTGATTCCAAAAATTGGCACTGACTTCCTGAAGAATTCTGTATTCAGAGTCCATGCATGGACACTATGGGTTTGGTACGGACTCCAAAACTTATTGTTCGGATTTGCCCATCCAGTTACGACCTATACTCCAATTTCTTATTAGTGTCCTGCATAGAAGTCTTGATGATTTTAAGCCATATAATTGTATCTAAAATAGTGGGGTCTGGGATATTCATTTGGATGGATAGCTTTCAAGGGGCACTTCTCACAGGATTCTCTTGGGGGATGTATTTAGCTTGCTCTGCATACATTCCCTGTGAGCACCACTCCCTTGATAAAACCCCCAAAGTAATACTAAATAAAAAGGTTCATATAGGATAGGTAGTGTAAGATGTAGATAGTTGACTGTAGTATAGGAAGTGATGATAGGGAAAGTTAGGATATAGGTAATGTTTGGGATTAGTCTACAGGTGGAGGGGTTAGCGTTAAGGCAAGTGACTGCTCCCTTATAATAAAGGAGTTTGAGTTTGGAGTGCAAAATGAACAGTGCAGCCTAGTGGGTAATCCATAGTGAGTGGAGACCAAAGCGAGCAATAGTGAGATCCTGAAGTAAAGTAACTGATAAGACAGAGTGGCTGTTAGGCATCAAGATTTTCCAACTGCATGGGATAGATCCCAAGCATTCGCTGCTCTTTTGGTCTCCCATTCAGGTCCAGACGAGACGTCAAGTCAAGCACCATAGAGGTTGTAATGCAGAAGTTAATGGACCTAAGCAGGACTGAATATGGCAGACTAGTGGGGGAATTAAGTGCAAGAGTTTCAGGGCACTATTAGGGGAAGAAAAAATATGAGGAACTCTTTATCAAGGAAGGAGGCTTGCTGATCAAGACTGTAGCATTAAAGCTGAGTCATGGTGAAATAGTAAGAAAACAGTGTGCCTCACTAGACCTGAAATAACCTACACTAATTATATAGGCTTAGTGATTAGCTCCCAAACGACACAAAACCAAGCAATCCGCCCAAATGCAGAGCGACATACTCCTACTAATAAAAAAGCCCATGACAACATTGTTATATAAACTATTCAATATGAAATATAAATATGCTTTATTATTCAGTTAGTACAGTCATACATTAAAACCTTCTCTGCTGACCCCATTTGGAGAGTGTGTGGGTCAATGTCTCTAATGCTTCTAGAAATGTGCCGATTATTTCACCAAGATCACGGTACATTCCCATTTTTGTAATTCTAGCAATGGCCACCACCAGACCACCTTGATCTCTTGATTAAAGTTTGTTATCTGACCTCTAGAAATCTTCCTAATGTGTTGTTATGTAAAGGGCCACTAATGTGACACAATGGGTTGGTTCACATGAGCGATTTCTCCACATACGTGAAAATGGACTGATTATTCTGAAAATACTTTTAGCAGAGTCTGATCAGATTGGCATTAGTTTTTCTCTTACATGGAGAGAAAAAACAAATTCTTCACCTTCTCCATTATGTCAGTTCGTGAAGATTGGGCTGCACTCGAAATTATAAGAGTTCAGTCTAATTTTTTTCAGAGACCCTTAGAAATGGATTGTTGCTTTTAATCCGACCCTTCGGATCAAAATTGGACATTTCTCGATTTTTTCCATGGACCACTCGGTACGAGCAAAAAATCAGACATGTGCGTAGCTCAATAGAATATCATAGATTGCACTTATTTTTTGAAAATCGGTCATGTGTACGAACCTTGACAGTGATCAACAAGAGATGACTAGATCTGGATGACTAAATGGCAATTTTTTTTTACATGGTTCTGCATGAAGGCACCACAGGGGCTTTTACTTTTCTGTGGAGCACTCTTATCTACCTCTCTCAATTCTTGGCCTGTATATATTTGTTTATCTGAGCTTTCTAGCAAAAATATCTAGCACAGTGCAGCTTCTTATACTGTAGATATCTTGGCAGCATATAACTGTCATTACTCATTACATATGGAAATTATAAACCGTGACTGAGGTTATGCTATATTTTCCTTGTCATGGCTATTTTTAGTTTTTTAATAAAGCGATATATGTACGGTATATAAAAATGGAACAGTCATACACCGACATCATCTGTGGTCATTTTATAAGGTCAATAAATTTCTTTTTCACCTTAGCCGGCAGTCTGTGACTCATTCACTACTCACTTCTTGTTACATATATGATTGACTGGAAACTTTGTAGACAGTGTTTCATCTGGATATAATAAAGAATGAGAAAATAAACGCCTTAATACCTATGTATGAGCTTTTCTCTTGGACAACTGTATATTTATCATTCTATAAAATAAAATAAAAGTGATATGTGCAAAGCATTGAATGAAGGGAACGTTGCTGAGTGTCAAATTGGCATTTAAATTAATCTACTTCAATAAAATGCAATGATAAAAAGTAACTGACCTTCTTCTACCATTGAGATTAATAGATGGACTGTCACATGAACTATAATTAAATAGTGTTTCACAAGTTTTTAGTAACCATTGAATGGATGTTTTATTCATTTCATGGTTCAACTAATATTCGCAAGATCATACAGTATGTGTCTTAGCTGGCATCCACAGGCAAAAATGGGATCAATACATCCAGGGACAGTTACACAGAAGTTTGGTTCAAATAGGGCTTTCTCTGTTCTTTATTATTGGTGTTGAATGTATGAAACACCCATTACTGTCTATGGGGCTATTCATATGTCCATTTTTGGTTGGAGTTACACATCAAAATTACCCATACAAGTCTATGGGTCCATGAAAATTATGAACAGTACACGGATGGCATCATTGTACAATCCATGTGCTGTCAGTGATTAACATAGAAATGTATAAAAGAAGCTTTCCAGTTTTGTTTTTTTTATCACATAAGAAAATCACTGCTGAAACACTGATGGTTAAAACTGACAAAGCAATCAATCAGTGATGAAAAGCAGACTCAAAACACTGAAATCAACGGTCCGTGTTTTTCACGTATTAGAAAAATTACAGTAGTCTGAGTGAGGCCTAAAATTTTCACGGCCAGACATGAAAGAGGTTGTCCACTACTTTAACTTTGATGGCTAGGGATGAGCGAGTATATTTGCAAGAATTCGGTACTCGGCAAGTAATGCGATACTCGCGGTACTCGGAGCATAGCAAGTATTTCACTACTCACCTTGCAATATTCGGATCTCCTGCCCAGTCAATGGGTGCGAGAAAAAAATCGCACAGCACTCGCACTATGCGAGTGCTGTGAGAGAAAAAAATTGCACAGCATTAGCACCATGCGGGTGCTGTCCTTTTTTACGCATCGGTGTCCTTTGAAAAGTCGGCAATTTATATGCGACTACAGTAAAATCACACTGACAGGTTAGAATACAATAGATAGATTACATCCCCTAGATATGTATATCCCCTAGATATGGATTATGGCGTGGGACTGAACGCCGGACAGGTATGGTATATTGTTGGTTTATTATTTTTTTCTTTATTACAGGAGATCGATGGTGTAGCATGGATTAGCAGAAACAATAAAATGGTCAAACTATGTTTAGCGTTTTATTTAATTAAAAGACTTTCTTCTGGCTGTGTCTTTTTTTAACCCATTAACAACTATAGGATTAGTAATGGATAGGTGTCTTATTGACAACTGTCCATTATGAAGCCAGCTTGATGTCACCTTACAATACAAACCCCCTATGACCCCATATGCCACCACTACAGGGCAGTCGGAAGAGAGAGGCTAAGTGCCGGAATTGGCGCATCTTACAGATGTGTCATTTCTGGAGCCGCTGTGAGCTGGTGTTTGTAGTCAGGGGGGCCAATAACCATGGTCCCTTCCTAGGCTTTGAAAATTCTAAATTTGAAAATTGCGAAATTTTCAAAATTTTAGCCAAATTTCCATTTTTTTTCACAAATAAACGCAAAAATTATTGACCTAAATTTACCACTAACATGAAGCCCAATATGTCACGAAAAAACAATCTCAGGACCGTTAGGATCCATTGAAGCGTTCCCGAGTTATTACCTCATAAAGGGACACTGCTCAGAATTGCAAAAAACGGCCAGGTCATTAAGGTCAAAATAGGCTGGGTCATGAAGGGGTTAAAACCAAACACACATATACAGTTAAAATACAGATGAGGAGGATTATTTTGCGGAAAAAAGTTTAATGATTCTACAAAAAGGAGCCAAAATTCAAGGAATCATTTAGGCCAGCAGGTTTAATTGTTCCCAAGGTCACAATCCATTTCAATTGGTCGGTGTCTCGGGACTTGTTGTTGTACCATAAAACTAACAAGAAAAAACAGGAGGAGAGGATACGTTTCATTTCCGTATTCAATCATGAGTGGGATAATATGCGGACTATCCTGACCAAACATTGGCCTGTTCACAGAGCTGAGTAGTGTTGAGCATTCCGATATTGCAAGTATCGGGTATCGGCCGATACTTGCTGTATCGGAATTCCGATACCGAGTTCCGATATTTTTGTGATATCGGAAATCGGTATCGGAGTGTGCGGTGCGTGTGGTTCCAAGGGTCTGAAGGAGAGGAAACTCTCCTTCAGGCCCTGGGATCCATATTAATGTAAAAAATAAAGAATAAAAATTAAAAATATGGCTATACTGACCCCTCCGAAGGACCCTGGCTGTCACCGCTGCGAGCATCTGCATCCGTTCCTGAGACTGTAGTGAGTGAATGACCTTCGGTGACGTCACGGTCAGGTGAGCGGTCACCTGACCATGACATCATCGAAGGTCCTTCACTCTCTGCAATTCTAAGGAACGGAGGCGGAGGTTTGCAGCCGTGACAGCCAGGGTTCTTCGGAGGGGTGAGTATAGCCATATTTTTTATTTTTATTCTCTATTTTTTACATTAATATGGATCCCAGGGCCTGAAGGAGAGTTTCCTCTCCTTCAGACCCTGGGAACCATCGAGGATACATTCCGATATTTGTGTCCCATTGACTTGTATTAGTATTGGAACTCGGTATCGGCGAGATCCGATATTTTGCCGGTATCGGCCGATACCATTCGATACTTTCAAATATTGGAAAGTATCGCTCAACACTAGCGCTGAGCCCTCTCTGGGACCATATTTGACAGACAGACAGTTAATGACCCCCCGTAGATCAAAAAATCTTAGAGACTTGTTAACAACGAGTCACTATGTAGCACCTACTGTAAACTATTTTGGTAATACTAAACCTAAGAAAGGTTCTTTTAAGTGTGGCCACTGGGTGGCTTGCGCCAATGTACTTCAAATATCGAAGTTCAGTTCAGTGGACCACAAAGAATTTGATATTAGAGAGTACATCTCTAGCAATACAAACAATGTGATCCATTTTGCTACATGTAGCTGTCCTCTCATCTACATAGGATTAACATCCCGTGAACTTAGGGTACGTGTGAGAGAACACGTACGGGACATTGGCGCAGCCAGGGCAGTGAAGATGTGTTGACTCTCAAGACCATCCCGAGACACTTTAGGATGGTCCATAACTGTAATCCAAAAGATTTCAAGGTCAGAGGTATAGACGTTGTACATGTTGGAATTCTGGGGGGGGGGGACGTAAAAAAAACTCCTAGCACAACGGGAATTGAAATGGATTTCAATCCATCCGGATTTATCTATTTTTTATCTTATTTAGCCGGATTCGAAACCTCTTCTTGGTTTAGATTGGTGACCTTTAATTAGTGACGGGGTCAATTTTTTAAAATCTGACCAGTTCACTTTATCTGGTAATAACTCTGGGGCTCTTCAACAAATCCAAGTGATTTTGAGAATGTTTTTTCGTGACACATTATACTTTATGACAATGGTAAATTTAGGGCAATATGTTTTGTGTTTATTTATAAAAAACATCAAAAATTTGAGAAAAATGTAAAAAAATTTGCAATTTTCAAAATTTGAATGATTATCCCTTTAATCCAGATGGTCATACAACAGCAAACCATTAATAAATAACATTTCCCTCATGTCGGCTTTACATCAGGACCATTTGTAAAATGTTCTTTTATTTTGTTAGCACTTTAGGAGGTTTAAAAATGTAGCAGAAATTTTTCATTTTTCTTCAAGGAAATGTACAACATTTATTTTTTTATGGACTTATCTATGTTTGAAGTGACTTTAGAGGTCTCATATATTGGGAAACCCCCAAACGTGATACCATTTTAAAAACAGCACCCCCTGACATATTGAAAACTGCTTTCAGGTAGTTTATTAACCCTTCAGGTGCTTTACAGGAATTAATGCAAAGTGGTGTGACAGAAAAGAAAATGTGTATTTTTACCACCTAAATGTCGGTAACTTCTGAACAGGTTACAACAGCCGACAGGCTCCAAGGCCGCAATTTGGTCGTGAATTACCATCGCAAACATCATGACTAGTGTTGAGCGATACCGTCCGATACTTGAAAGTATCGGTATCGGATAGTATCGGCCAATACCCGAAAAGTATCGGATATCGCCGATACCGATATCCGATACCAATACAAGTCAATGGGACACCAATTATCGGAAGGTATCCTGATGGTTCCCAGGGTCTGAAGGAGAGGAAACTCTCCTTCAGGCCCTGGGATCCACATTAATGAGTAAAATAAAGAATTAAAATAAAAAATATTGATATATTCACCTCTCCGGCGGCCCCTGGACATCACCGCGGGTAACCGGCAGGCTTCTTTGTTTAAAATGAGCGCGTTTAGGACCTGAGAATGACGTCGCGGCTTCTGATTGGTCGCGTGCCGCTCATGTGACCGCCACGCGACCAATCAGAAGCCGCGACGTCATTCGCAGGTCCTAAATTCCTAGAATGAGGAGTTTAGTGCCTGAGAATGACGTCGCGGCTTGTGATTGGTCGCATGGTGGTCACATGAGCGGCACGCGACCAATCAGAAGCCGCGACGTCATTCTCAGGTCCTAAACACGCTCATTTTAAACAAAGAAGCCTGCTGGTTACCAGCGGTGATGTCCAGGGGCCGCCGGAGAGGTGAATATATCAATATTTTTTATTTTAATTCTTTATTTTACACATCACTATGGATCCGATACCGATTCCCGATACCACAAAAGTATCGGAACTCGGTATCGGAATTCCGATACCGCAAGTATCGGCCGATACCCGACACTTGCGGTATCGGAATGCTCAACACTAATCAGGACCACACAATCATGATCTGAGGGCACCAATTGGGATGAAGAGGAAGCCCCCACACTCTGTTAACCATTTATAATGATGTAGTCACTATTGACAGCAGCATCTAAGGGGTTAAACAGATATGGACGGTGCCAACATTGATCGTGGCTGATACAGCAAGTTGTCAGCTATAGTGTACAGCTGACAGCTGCTGGATTGTCACCTGTATGGGGATACTATTCTCTTATATCTCAGGTCAGTTAAAAGACGTATTGGCTGTCATTAAGGGGTTAATATAGGGTTTTCTTTGTCTCTCGACATTTCACCTAGCATTTTATTTTCCTCCATGAATACCATGGAGAAGAAGGTGTTTAATATATTAGCTTTTTCCTCGTCAACTACAACCATTCTTTCCTCACAATTTTTTAAGGGGCCTACACTTTCTCTTTTGATTCTTTTACTATTGATATAGTTGAAGAACAGTTTGGGATTAGTTTTACTCTCCTTAGCAATGTGCTTCATTGTTTCTGGCAGCTTTAGTTTTTTAGATAATGTATGTTTTTCCCTATAGATTATTTTTTAAAGCTTCAACAGTGCCATGCTGCTTAAGTAATTTAAATGCTTTCTTTTTACTGTTAATTGCCCCTCTTACTTCTTTGTTTAGCCACATGGGTTTTTTCCTATTTCTTGTCCTTTTATTACCACAAGGTATAAACCGCCTACAGTGCCTAATTAGGATGTTCTTAAACATTTCTGAGGACATTGTCCCAGTAAACCAGATTAAGGGCATCTCTAAGCTGGGCAAACTTTGTATCCTAAGGTTCAGTGTTTTTGTGACTTCCTGACAAGTCCCCCTAGCGAAAGACAAGTGAAATTGCACAATATTGTGGTCGCTATTTCCTAGATGCCCGACGACCTGCAAATTTGTAATTCTGTCAGGTCTATTAGATGGCATTAGGTCTGAAAGTGCTGCTCCTCTGGTTGGATTCTGCACCAATTTTGAAAGATATTTTTTGTTGGCTATTAGCAGAAACCCTTTGCCTTTATGGGTTTCGCTAGTCTCTGTTTCCCAGTTAATATCCGGGTAGTTAAAGTCCTCCCATAACAAGGACCTCATTATGGTTGCAGCTTCATCTATCTGCTTTAGAAGTAGACTTTCCATGATTTCTGTTATATTTGGCGGTTTGAAACAGACCCTAATGAGAAATTTGCTACTATTTTTCCCTCTGTGTATTTTGACCCATATGGACTCGACATCCTCATTCCCTTCGCTAATATCCTCCCTTAAAGTGGACTTTAGACAAGACTTTAAATAAAGACAAACCCCTCCTCCTCTCTGATTTTTATGATCCTTTCTAAACAGACTGTAACCCTGTAAGTTAACTGCCCAGTCATAGCTTCATCTAACCATGTCTCGGTAATTCCCACTATGTCATAGTTACTTGTAGATATTTCTGCTTCTAGTTCTTCCATCTTGTTTGTCAGGCTTCTGGCATTTGCGAGCATGCAGTTTAGAGGATTTTGTTTTGTTCCAATCTCCTCCCTGTGGATTGTTTTAGAAATTTTGTTGCCTCCCTTCCGAGTATGCTGTCTTGGGTCTTCTTTGCCGCACCTCATCTCCTTCATCAGTATATTTTCTGGCTTCATGTTCGTGTCTAACGTTTTTCTTCCCATCCACTCTTCGTCTAGTTTAACGCCCTCCTGATGAGTGTAGCGAGTCTTCTGGCGAATGTGTGTTTCCCTGGTTTGTTGAGGTACATTGGTCTCATTGCTATCCGATAAAATATTGGATGGCTTACATCCCAGTTATACACTCATTTGAGCGAGCCCTAAGACTTTCAGTATCCTTTGGTAGAAAGGTCAGATTGATACCCAGACTATAATGCAGAAAAGTACACACCACTCTTTTGTTGCAATGAAGAAAATTGCATTGATCTGTCAGCATGCCATGTTCAAGGGTACCGCACTTTAAAATATGGCCAATATTTTAGTCTTCCTGGACCCTGATTAGTGTCCGTTGGAGCACTGTGGTGGATGTTCTGAAGCAGTAGTGTGCTTTCAGCCTCTCTAAGCAGCGTCTACTACACTGTACTTAAGAGGCCATCATCAAGGTCCATTTCTGAATGCACTTTGTGAAAATCTTAGTAAAATAAGTTAGATTCTTTAAGGACATTAACCACATAAATTGATTTAATTGGAATCATGACATCCTCAAGTTGCCAAGTCGAAGGAGCTTATCGAAAAACTTTACTGCTTATCACACTTAAAAAGCTTCACAGTGTCTAGGCTTCAAAGACTTCCATCTTGACATCTTTCCTAGTAAAAAAAAAAGTGAAGGCCTATTTACTGTGTGCACTGTTGGGCTATAAAGAATATGAAGCAACCACAAATGGAAAGAAACAAGATGCCGATGTGTAGCACCCTCTGTATTTTTCCTTGTTGGAGGAGAGGTGAGGGGAGTAATGACTGATTTGTGCATACATGAATAGCCTTCTGATTCATCACAGTGTGATTTCATACCTCAAGTGCTACGTACTGCGGAAAAGCGTAGAATTTCTGGAGCTCTGATCAACTGCTGGCTGTGTTTGTCTCATGCAAGCAGTTAAGTCTGATTTCTTTTCAAAATACACATTTTCAGATATTCAATGCTGGCAACACGTTTTCTATTTTATGCCATAGCTTGTGAGAAAACTAGAACATTTGGTTATTTTACAATACATGGTAAGACTAATCTAATTCATTATCTCACCTTAATACTAGCACAATTTGTGTATCAGAGATTTGTGGGACTGTGATATGCAGAAATAAATAAATGCTAGTCTTCTAACAGTACACAATTGTGTATAATTATGAAATCCGGTAACCTATTATACCACCTTTCCTTTTGAAATAGGCCACTGATAATGTTTCATTTGTATCCTGTTTACTCTTAAAAATATATTAAAAATGATTTTTTTTTTCAAAAACACCATTTTTTTTCATTATCTGTATCTGGTCTTGTAACTTGACCTAATTTAAATCTTTAGGTTTAGCTGTCACATCAGACACAGCCCAAAGACGAAAGTAGCAATGATGTTTTTGTAAAAATCACTCTTTTTTTTCTCATCTTGGAAAACAACCCCTTTGTATCTTGAACATACACTCGTGAGATCTACCATGGAAAATTGCCCTTGCATTTTATACACAGAAAAGTGTGGGGCTGTCATACTCACAGTTTTGCTGGTGTGACTATATAGTTATGTAAAAGGGGAATGAGCAATTGCTTATCTTTTGATATTTCATTGGGAAACCTTTACCAATACTCAGAATTAAGAGGCTGATCCCTTTCATAGAGTACACAGAGTTTAAGTTTAAGATGTTGATAACTTCGAATGATATGCACTTCTCCTCATGCATCCAAGAAGTAACCCCTTTGAAATTATTATTATTTATTTATATAGCACCATTGATTCCATGGTGCTGTACATGAGAAGGGGTTACATACAAGTTACAGATATCACTTACAGTAAACAAACTAACAATGACGGACTGATACAGAGGGGCGAGGACCCTGCCCTTGCAGGCTTACATTCTACAGGATTATGGGGAAGGAGACAGTAGGTTGTGGGTTGCAGGAGATCCGGTGTTGGTGAGGCGGTAGCTTTGATAGTGATGAGGTGTCAGTGCAGGCTGTAGGCTTCCCTGAAGAGATGAGTTTTCAGGTTCCGTCTGAAGGATCCGAAAGGATCTGAAATCAAAGAGGTTGACTCATGAAGAGAACGCCTTTTTCAGAAGAGGCTGGTGTTTTGTTCAGTTGATTTTTATTGGCCCCCACTTTGAACCTGTGGTACTGGTGATTATTAGTTGTGATCACTAGAAGAAGCTGAATCTTAATCTACAGTTCCAGCCATGCCATACTCCAAAACAAGAACCAAGTGACCATCAGTGATATCATAGTACAGCTATGCACACTTGGACTGGCCCACCAGGAAATTGATGAATCCTCCCTGTCTCTTCTCAGCATACCGCACATACACTTCAATACAATACGTGATGTCAGACAATATGGCAATATGTATAATAAACACAATTACACAATTAATGTATGGGGCTAGTGGTAATCTATTCCCCAAGCCCCCACCCTTACAAGGGCAGTCCACATCTACCCCTGTATTTAAAGGGCCACTGTCACCCCCTCCAGCCATTAAACGAGCCACCTTGTGCAGCAGTAATGCTGCATTCTAACATGGTGGCTCTTTTAGTTTTTGGTGCATTTATTCCCAAAATAAAGCGTTTTATAACTTCGCCAAAATACCTGTCTTTAGACAGGGAGGCAAGTCTTAAGCCCCCTGCTGGAAACGCCACACTGCCGTCACTCAAATCTTCAGGGGTGCCGCCCCCTCCGTGCTGTTTTCCCATAAAAGGCGCAGTCTGCAAGACTGCATGTGAGGTCAGACAGCCAGAGCTCACTGCACCAGCACCAGCCAGTACTAAACAGCGCAGGTGCCGGATTTCATGGGAAAACAGCGCGGAGGGAGCGGTGTCTGGTGCCCCTGAAGATTTCAGTGACAGGACTGTGGCGTTTCCAGCAGGGGGGTTAAAACCTGCCTCCCTGTCTAAAGACAGGTATTTTGGTGAAGTTATAAAATGCTTTATTTTGGGAATAAATGTACCAAAAACTAAAAGAGCCACCATGTTAGAATGCAGCATCACTGCTGCACAAGGTGGCTCTTTTAGTTTATAGCGGCTGGAGGGGGTGACTGTGGCCCTTTAAGCATGCCCTGCACTCTCCCTAATGGAATGTCCCAATGCGTTTCTTCCAAGCTCAATCATCAAGGACTTGCTTGTATTAGGAGATAAAGTGCTTGAGTGCTATATAGAGGGATGAAGTCCTGCCACTTTCTATGCTATAGTGCAGGGCATGCTTAAATACAGGGGTAGATGTGGAATGCCCTTGTAAGGGCGGGAGCTTGGCGAATAGATTACCACTAGCCCCATGGGGATTGACAGGGTATTGTCTACCCCACGTGTTGTTTCATGGATCATCCCTAACTCTAACTCAGGAATATACATTTCTCCTGTACCCGGACCGTAGACTTGGTGAGATTGTTCCTTTTGTATATTTCTTTATTACACGTTGCATTTTTCGCTAAATGTCCAGGTATGTGACATCTATGTGATACCCTTCATTATTTATGCAAATAAGGGTATAAGGACTATTATTGTTACCTGCATAGGTGATTTGCATGTGCATTTACATTCTAAATACTATACCCTGGCTTACTTTGATTTCGATATAGCCACTGCAAGAGAAATCTTTTTATCCTAAGGGGATTATCGTTTTTGGATCATTTTTTCCCTCATGATTGAAAACTAATCCCTGGTGTTTTATCTCACTCAGGGTGACACTTTTTCCTTTTTTTAAAAATTTATATTTTAATTCCTACCTATGCTGTACTATATTCATTGTTCGGTGGGATCACTACAACCATTGGTAGTTATGTCATATATATTGCTTTCTTCAGTACAAATGTTAACACCAATCTAAGTACATCATAACGAGCATCATTAAGCATGTCAAGATAGGTTATAATCACTTCTAAGTCATGTGATTTAGATTTCCTATCTTGGAGAGATGGTGGAGAAAGGCTTCTCTTGCCCTCAGGTCTTTTATTGTAACTTCTCATGTGTCTTTTATATTCAGGTTTGGGAACCCCTTCATTATCCCTAGAATGAAGATACTGATCGTGTTTGATTATTGGTTTTTTCTCTATTAATGTTGGTCCTCCATCTATACATCTTACTGCTCTGAAGGTCCATTATACCTTTCTGGAATTGCTTAGATTTAGTTACACAACTTTATTTTTCCCATTTGGAGAAGACAGCCTCCAACTCAGAGTTGAGTTTATCCATTGCTCCTATGGACAACTCAATTTTGAGTTTATTCTGTGTGGTCTCAATTTCTTTCTCAGTCTCCTTCAATTCATTTTCATCCATGTGTATTAATGTCAGAGAACATGTACACTACCGTTCCAAAGTTTAGGGTTACATAGAAATTTCCTTATTTTTGAAAGAGAAGCACAGTTTTTTCCAATGAAGCTAACAATAAATGATTCAGAAATACACTCTATACATTGTTAATGTGGCAAATGTCTATTCTAGCTGCAAAATATTTAGAATTGAGAGTCGTCAGTGGTTGATACCTTTTAATGGCTAACTGAAAAGATGGTAACAAATTGCAAGCTTTTGAGACTACACAGGTCTCTTCATCAGGCAAAGACATTCTAGCTGCAAATGTCTGCTTTGTAATGCAATATCTCCATAGGAGTGTAGAGGCCCATTTCAAACAACCATCACTCGAGTGTTCTTATGGTTCTTTGTGTTTGCTAACTGTGTAAGAAGGCTAATGGGTGGTAAGAATACCCTTGAAAACCCTTGTGCAAATATGTTAGCACATCTGAAAACAGTTTGGCTGATTAGAGAACTTATAAACCTGACCTTCCTTTGAACTAGTTGAGAATCTGGAGCATTACATTTGTTGGTTTCATTAAATTCTCAAAATGGCCAGAAAAAAAGAACTTTTATGTGAAACTCGACAGTCTATTCTTGTTCTTAGAAATGAAGGCTCTTCCATGCGAGAAATTGCCAAGAAACTGAAGATTTCCTACAACGGTGTATACTACTCCCTCACGAGGAGAGCACAAACAGGCTTTAACCAGAGTAGAAAGAGAAATGGGAAGCCCCGCTGCACAACTGAGCAACAAGACAAGTACATTAGTTTGAGAAATAGACGCCTTACAGGTTCTCAACTGGCAGCTTCATTACATAGTACATGCAAAACACCAGCAAAACACCAGTGTCAGCATCTACAGTGAAGATGTGACTCCGGAATGCTGGTCTTCAGGGCAGAGGGGCAAAGAAAAAGCCATATCTGAGACTGGCTAATAAAATGAAAAGATTAATATGGGCAAAAGAACACAGATGTTGGACAGAGGAAGATTGGAAAAAAGTGTTATGGACAGACGAATCAAAGTTTGAGGTGTTTGGATCACACAGAAGAAAATTTGTGAGACGCAGAACAACTGAAAAGATGCTGGAAGAATGCCTGCGCCATCTGTCAAGCATGGTGGGGGTAATGTGATGGCTTGGGTTTGCTTTGATGCTGGTAAAGTGGGAGATTTGTACAAGGTAAAAAGGAT
The DNA here is from genome assembly GCF_032444005.1 of Ranitomeya imitator. NCBI lineage: Eukaryota > Metazoa > Chordata > Amphibia > Anura > Dendrobatidae > Ranitomeya > Ranitomeya imitator. The sequence continues at coordinate 537,694,026 of NC_091285.1, forward strand.
TTTGAATAAGGAAGGCTATCACTCCATTTTTTCAACGCCATGCCATACCCTGTGGACAGCAGTTGATTGGAGCCAATTTCATCCTAAAACAGGACAATGACCCAAGGCACACCTCCAAATTATGCACAAACTATTTAGGAAAGAAGCAGTCAGCTGGCATTCTATCTGAAAATGGAGTGGCCAGCGCAGTCACCAGATTTCAACCCCAATGAGCTGTTGTGGGAGCAGCTTGACCGTATGGTACAGAAAAAATGTCCATCAAGCCAAACCAACTTGTGGGAGGGGCTTCTGGAAGCATGGGGTGAAATTTCTTCAGATTACCTCAGCAAATAACTGCTAGAATGCCAAAGGTCTGCAATGCTGTAATTGCTGCAATTGGAGCATTCTTTGACAAAAGCAAATTTTGAAGGAGAAAATTATTATTTCAAATAAAAATCTTTTCCTTGAACCTTGTCAATGTCTGGACTAGATTTTCAATTCATTTGGCAACTCATTTGATTAATAAAAGTAAGAGCTTTCATGGAAAACACAAAATTGTCTGGGTGACCCTAACCTTTGGAACCGTAGTGTATAATAAACATAGAAGCACAATAATGTCAAGGGACAGGTATAATAAGCACAGTGGTTGTAACATCCCTGCTGGCATCACTGCATGGCTTCCAATCTCCTATCTTATTCACCACTCCAGGCTATGCTGTGAGTTCTTTTCTCTGCCAGCTCCTTGCTGTGGGCCTCATGTCCTTGCTTGCTGCATACTTCCTGGCTGTATGCTTAGGGAGGCAGCCCTGGCACTTCCTGATTCTTATAGAGACTGTGTGCACTCTCCTAATTTGTCCCTAGCCTATTGCTAGGAGACATCAGGTACTTAAGGCATCTCCACCCACTGGGAGATGCCTGAGCAACAAACTTTCTTAGTTATTGTCATGCTGCTGAGTTGCCAGGTCCTGTCCTGTCTCTGCCACCCTGGGGCTGCATACCACCCAGGCCCATATCTGTGTTCTTATGTCTCCTTTCTGCCACCCTGGGGGCTGTACACCCAGTGGCGCCGCTACCATGAGGCGAATTGAGCTCTTTGGCTCAGGCGACACTGCAGTCCCTGAAGAGAGGGGGCGGCAGATTCTGTTGGTGTAGTAACTGGATTTGTGTCGGAGACGCAGGCTCAGTTACTATGCTACGCTATTGAGTCTATTCAGGGCTCCATCCTGGATCTCCTCATCCAGCTATCCCCAACTCACGTGACATCATCACAGGTCCTGACGCTGAAGTCACTCTTCTCCATGCACCTTTTCGGGTTGCTCATGGATGGCTACTCTGTGCACACAGGACCTGTGATGAGGTCACAGGAGGGGGAGGAGTCAGCGGTCACATGATCAGGGTCCTCGTGTATGCAGGACTCTGCTGTGGTGATTGTCATGGTGCGGAGCAAAGCTGGGTGTGTACGATGCAGAGCCGCGTGTGTACGAGGTGTACGGAGCGGAGCCATGTGTGTATGATTTGTGCGGAGAGGAGACGTGTGTGTACAAGGTGTATGGAGTGAAGCCGTGTGTGTACTCGGTGTATGGAGCGGAGCCGTGTCTGTACAAGGTGTATGGAGCGGAACCGTGTGTGTAGTTGGTGTATGGAGTGGAGCCATGTGTGTACTTGGTGTATGGAGCGGAGCCGTGTGTGTACTTGGTGTATGGAGAGGAGCCGTGTATGTATGAGGTGTACGGAGCAGAGCCGTGTGTGTACTTGGTGTATGGAGCGGAGCCGTGTCTGTACAAGGTGTATGGAGCGGGGCCGTGTGTGTAGTTGGTGTATGGAGTGGAGCTGTGTGTGTACAAGGTGTATGGAGCGGAGCCGTGTGTGTACTTGGTGTATGGAGCGGAGCCGTGTGTGTACTTGTTGTATGGAGCGGACCCGTGTGTGTACTTGGTGTATGAAGGGGAGCCGTGTGTGTACTTGGTATATGGAGCAGAGCTGTGTGTGTACAAAGTGGAGCCGTGTTTGTACTTGGTGTATGGAGCGGAGCCGTGTGTGTACTTGGTGTATGGAGTGGAGCCGTGTGTGTACGAGGTGTACGGAGCAGTGCCGTGTGTGTACTTGGTGTATGGAGCAGAGCCGTGTGTGTACTTGGTGTATGGAGCAGAGCCGTGTGTGTACTTGGTGTATGGAGCGGAGCCGTGTGTGTACTTGGTGTATGGAGCGGAGCCGTGTGTGTAGTTAGTGTATGGAGTGGAGCCGTGTGTGTACAAGGTGTATGGAGCGGAGCCGTGTGTGTACTTGGTGTATGGAGCGGAGCCGTGTGTGTACTTGGTGTATGGAGCGTTCCCGTGTGTGTACTTGGTGTATGAAGTGGAGCCGCGTGTGTACTTGGTATATGGAGCAGAGCCGTGTGTGTACAGAGTGGAGCTGTGTGTGTACTTGGTGTATGGAGCGGAGCCGTGTGTGTACTTGGTGTATGCAGCGGAGCCGTATGTGTACGTGGTGTATGGAGCGGACCCGTGTGTGTACTTGGTGTATGGAGCGGAGAGGTGTGTGTACTTGGTGTATGGAGTGGAGCCGTGTGTGTACTTGGTGTATGGAGTGGAGCCGTGTGTGTACTTGGTGTATGGAGTGGAGCCGTGTGGGTACGAGGTGTACGGAGCGGAGCCGTGTGTGTACTTGGTGTACAAAGTGGAGCAGTGTGTGTGTGAGGTGTATTTATTATTATTATTATTATTATTTATTTATATAGCACCATTGATTCCACGGTGCTGTACATGAGAAGGGGTTACATACAAGTTACAAATATCACATACAGTAAACAAACTAACAATGACGGACTGATACAGAGGGGCGAGGACCCTGCCCTTGCGGGCTTACATTTTTACAGGATTATGGGGAAGGAGACAGTAGGTTGAGGGTTGCAGGAGCTCCGGTGTTGGTGAGGCGATAGCTCCGGTGTTGGTGAGGCGGTAGCTCCGGTGTTGGTGAGGCGGTAGCTTCGATAGTGATGAGGCAGCAGCGGTGTCAGTGCAGGCTGTAGGTTTTCCTGAAGAGATGAGTTTTCAGGTTCCGTCTGAAGGATCCGACTGTGGTTGATAGTCGGACGTGTTGGGGCAGAGAGTTCCAGAGGATGGGGGATATTCGGGAGAAGTCTTGGAGGCGATTGGATGAGGAGCGAATAAGTGTGGAGGAGAGAAGGAGGTCTTGGGAGGACCGGAGGTCACGTGAGGGAAGATATCAAGAGATTAGTTCAGAGATATATGGAGGAGACAGGTTGTGGATGGCTTTGTAGGTCAGTATTAGCAATTTGAACTGGATACGCTGAGGGAATGGGAGCCAGTGAAGAGATTTGCAGAGGGGGGAAGCGGAGGAGTAGCGAGGAGAGAGATGGATTAGTCGGGCAGCAGAGTTAAGGATGGACTGGAGAGGTGCAAGGGTGTTAGCAGGGATGCCACAGAAAAGGATGTTGCAGTAGTCAAGGCGGGAAATGATGAGGGCATGCACAAGCATTTTAGTAGATTGGGGGTTGAGGAAAGGACGGATCCTGGAGATATTTTTGAGCTGGAGGCGACAGGAGGTGGAAAGAGCTTGGATGTGTGGTTTGAAGGACAGGGCAGAGTCGAAGGTTACTCCGAGGCAGCGGACTTCGGGTACAGGGGAAAGCATGATGTCATTGACTGCGATAGATAGGTCAAGTAAGGAAGATTTGTGGGATGGAGGAAAGATGATGAGTTCAGATTTGTCCACATTGAGTTTGAGGAAGCGAGAGGAGAAGAAGGAGGATATGGCTGATAGGCACTCTGGGATTCTGGACAGCAGAGCGGTCACGTCTGGGCCAGAGAGGTAGATCTGAGTGTCGTCAGCATAGAGGTGGTACTGGAATCCATGGGACTTTATGAGTTGTCCCAAGCCAAGTGTATAGATTGAGAAGAGTAGGGGTCCTAGAACAGAGCCTTGGGGGACTCCAACAGAGAGAGGGTGGGATGAGGAGGTAGTATGGGAGTGGGAGACGCTGAATGTGCGGTTGGAAAGGTACGAGGCGATCCAGGATAGGGCGAGGTCTTTGATGCCAAAGGAGGAGAGCATCTGCAGTAGGAGGCAGTGGCCAACTGTGTCGAAAGCAGAGGACAGGTCTAGAAGGAGGAGTACAGAGTATTGTCCAGTAGCTTTGGCGGTAAGTAGGTCGTTAGTGATTTTGGTCAGGGCAGTCTCAGTTGAGTGATGGGGGCGGAAACCAGATTGTAGATTGTCGTACAACAAGTTAGATGAGAGGTGGGAGGAGAGTTCAGCATGGACGTGCTGCTCCAGGAGTTTGGAAGCAAATGGGAGCAGCGATATTGGGCAATAGCTGGACATAGCAGTTGGATCGAGGGTTGGCTTTTTAAGGATAGGCGTGATTGTGGCATGTTTGAACGCAGAGGGGAAGGTGCCAGAAGTTAGTGATAGGATGAAGAGGTGGGTTAGGGATGGGATAAGTGTGGTGGTGAGGTTGGGGAGGAGGTGGGATGGGATGGGGTCGAGCGCACAGGTGGTGAGGTGGGATTTGGAGAGGAGACAATTAAGTCCCCCTTCAGTGATGTTGGATAGGGAGGTTATGGGGTTTGGGCATTGGTCTGGTATACAAAGGGGTTGTGGTGGTTGAACAATAAAGTCTTGCCTTGTCTGGTCGATTTTATTTTTAAAGTGAGTGGCAAAGTCCTCAGCAGAGATGAGGGAGGTTGGAGGGGGCAGTGGGGGGCGGAGGAGGGAGTTAAATGTTTTGAATAACTGTTTGGGGTTGTGGAATAGGGAAGATACGAGGGTTGTGAAGTAGGCCTGTTTAGCAGAGGTGAGTGCAGATTTAAAAGCGAGTGTTGCTTGTTTGAATACAGTGAAGTCGTCTTGCGAGTGTGTTCTCTTCCAACGCCGCTCCGCAACCCTGGACACTTGCCTTAGCTTTTTGGTGGTGTTATTATGCCAAGGTTGTCTATTGATACGTCGCGCTCTGCGTGTGTGTACGAGTGGGCGGCACGGTGGCGCAGTGGTTAGCACTGCAGCCTTGCAGCGCTGGAGTCCTGGGTTCAAACCCCGTGTGTGTACGAGGTGTATGGAGCGGAGCCGTGTGTGTACTTGGTGTATGGAGAGGATCAGTGTGTGTACGAGGTGTGTGGAGCGGAGCCGTGTGTGTACGAGGTGTACGGAGCGGAGCCATGTGTGTATGAGGTGTATAGAGCGGAGCCGTGTGTACTTGGTGTATGAAGCGGAGCCTTGTGTATACAAGATGTATGGAGTGGAAACGTGTGTGTACGAGGTGTACGTAGCGGAGCCATGTGTGCACGATTTGTGCGAAGCAGAGACGCATGTGTACAAGGTGTATGGAGTGGAGCCGTGTGTGTACTTGGTGTTTGAAGCGGAGCTGTGTGTGTACTTGGTGTACAGAGTGGAGCCATGTGTGTACGAGGTGTATGGAGCGGAGTTGTGTGTGTACTTGGTGTATGGAGCGGAACTGTGTGTGTACGAGGTGTGTGGAGTGGAGCCGTGTGTGTACGAGGGGTGTACAGAGCGGAGACATGTGTGTACGAGGTGTATAGAGCGGAGCCGTGTGTGTACTTGATGTACAGAGTGGAGCCGTGTGTGATTTGTGTGGAACGAAGCCACGTGTGTGCAAGGTGTACGGAGTGGAGCCGTGTGCATACTTGGTGTATGGAGCGGAGCTGTATGTGTACTTGTTGTATGGCGTGGAGCCGTGTATGTATGGGGTGTATGGAGCGGAGCAGCATGAGTACGAGGTGTATGGATCAGAGCCGCATGTGTACAAGGTTTATGGAGTGGAGCCATGTGTGTAGGAGGTGTATGTAGCGTGGCCGGGTGTGTGCAAGGTGTACAGAGCAGAGCCGCATGTGTACAAGGCTCAGTGTGTACTGAGTGGAGCCGTGTGTGTGAGGTGTACGGAGCGGAGCCATGTGTGTATGAGGTGTATAGAGCGGAGCCGTGTGTACTTGGTGTATGAAGCGGAGCCTTGTGTATACAAGATGTATGGAGTGGAAACGTGTGTGTACGAGGTGTACGTAGCGGAGCCATGTGTGCACGATTTGTGCGAAGCAGAGACGCATGTGTACAAGGTGTATGGAGTGGAGCCGTGTGTGTACTTGGTGTTTGAAGCGGAGCTGTGTGTGTACTTGGTGTACAGAGTGGAGCCATGTGTGTACGAGGTGTATGGAGCGGAGTTGTGTGTGTACTTGGTGTATGGAGCGGAACTGTGTGTGTACGAGGTGTGTGGAGTGGAGCCGTGTGTGTACAAGGGGTGTACAGAGCGGAGACATGTGTGTACGAGGTGTATAGAGCGGAGCCGTGTGTGTACTTGATGTACAGAGTGGAGCCGTGTGTGATTTGTGTGGAACGAAGCCACGTGTGTGCAAGGTGTACGGAGTGGAGCCGTGTGCATACTTGGTGTATGGAGCGGAGCTGTATGTGTACTTGTTGTATGGCGTGGAGCCGTGTATGTATGGGGTGTATGGAGCGGAGCAGCATGAGTACGAGGTGTATGGATCAGAGCCGCATGTGTACAAGGTTTATGGAGTGGAGCCATGTGTGTAGGAGGTGTATGTAGCGTGGCCGGGTGTGTGCAAGGTGTACAGAGCAGAGCCGCATGTGTACAACGCTCAGTGTGTACTGAGTGGAGCCGTGTGTGTGCGAGGTGTACGGAGCGGAGCCATGTGTGTATGAGGTGTATAGAGCGGAGCCGTGTGTACTTGGTGTATGAAGCGGAGCCTTGTGTATACAAGATGTATGGAGTGGAAACGTGTGTGTACGAGGTGTACGTAGCGGAGCCATGTGTGCACGATTTGTGCGAAGCAGAGACGCATGTGTACAAGGTGTATGGAGTGGAGCCGTGTGTGTACTTGGTGTTTGAAGCGGAGCTGTGTGTGTACTTGGTGTACAGAGTGGAGCCATGTGTGTACGAGGTGTATGGAGCGGAGTTGTGTGTGTACTTGGTGTATGGAGCGGAACTGTGTGTGTACGAGGTGTGTGGAGTGGAGCCGTGTGTGTACGAGGGGTGTACAGAGCGGAGACATGTGTGTACGAGGTGTATAGAGCGGAGCCGTGTGTGTACTTGATGTACAGAGTGGAGCCGTGTGTGATTTGTGTGGAACGAAGCCACGTGTGTGCAAGGTGTACGGAGTGGAGCCGTGTGCATACTTGGTGTATGGAGCGGAGCTGTATGTGTACTTGTTGTATGGCGTGGAGCCGTGTATGTATGGGGTGTATGGAGCGGAGCAGCATGAGTACGAGGTGTATGGATCAGAGCCGCATGTGTACAAGGTTTACGGAGTGGAGCCATGTGTGTAGGAGGTGTATGTAGCGTGGCCGGGTGTGTGCAAGGTGTACAGAGCAGAGCCGCATGTGTACAAGGCTCAGTGTGTACTGAGTGGAGCCGTGTGTGTGCGAGGTGTACGGAGCGGAGCCATGTGTGTGTAAGAGGCATACAAAGTGGAACTGTGTGTGTATGAGGTTTGTGGAGCCGTGCGTGTACGAAGTCGGTGTATGGTGCCAGATCCAGCGGGACAGTCCCGATTTTGAGAGGCTGTCCCAGCCGGGTGCTTACTTTTCCTGTGGACACAGGAGTACACGGCGGAGCACTTTAAAACTCGCACGTGACGTTCCACCGGAAGTGACCGGAAATTATGTAATTTCGGGAGGAGATTGTGACGGAACCATGGAGACACTTCAGGGAATGCTTCAGATCCATCACCATGTCCTCCTCCGACAGCACGGACAGCGGGATCGCCTTGGAATCGGGGATGCCGGCCATGTGAGCGGATCATGATATGCGCTGCAGCGGGATGCTCAGGTGAGCATTACAATGGGAGCCGGGCTGCTATAGTATCTTTATAGAATCTTTCTTTCTCTCTCTCTGTTCTTTCTTTCCCTCTCTAATCTTTTTTTCTTTCTCTCTGTTCTTTCTCTCTCTCTCTGTTCTTTCTTTCTCTGTGTTCTTTATTTCCCTCTCTAATCTTTTTTTCTCTCTTTTTTCTTTCTTTCTTTCTTTCTTTCTTTCTTTCTTTCTTTCTTTCTTTCTTTCTTTTCCCCTCTTTCTTTCTCTCGCTGTTCTTTCTCTCTCTCTGTTCTTTCTTTCTTTCTCTCTCTCCTTTCTTTCTTTCCCCTCTTTCTTTCTCTCTCTGTTCTTTCTTTCATTCCCCTCTTTCTTTCCCCTCTTTCTTTCTGTTCTTTCTTTTTCTTTCTTTCTTTCTTTCTTTCTTTCTTTCTTTCTTTCTTTCTTTCTTTCTTTCTTTCTTTCTTTCTTTCTTTCTTTCTTTCTTTCTTTCTCTTTCTCTCTTTCTTTCTTTCTTTCTCTCTCCTTTATTTCTCTCTCTGTTCTTCCTTTCCCTATAACCAACAAACAGAAAAAGGGGGCGGTGCTGTAGATAAGCCCCCGATGTAACCTGAAAGATGAGAAATAAAGGTTATATTATACTCACCCAAGGGCGGGCCCGGTCCGCTACGGGTCAGATGGGTGTCACGGTCCGCTCCAGCTCCAGCTGTTTGCGGGAAGTCAGAAGTAACAGAAACACGCTATCAGGCCACGTTCACATGTTCATACTGAACATGTTCACACGTTCAGTATGTTACCTCAGTATTTGTAAGCCAAAAGCAGGAGAGTAACAATCAAAGGAAAAGTATAAAGAAACACGTCACCACTTCTGGAGGTAAAATTCGGACCAAATACTGAACGTGTGAATGTGGCTTTAGGCTGGTTTCACACATCCTGATATTTCCGGTACCGGAAAAAACGGTACTGGAGATATTTGTGTCTGTGTGTGTAATGTGTGTGGCAACTGTGTGCCGCATCTGTACGACACGGATGCCTGCCAGGGAAGAAGCGCGACAGTAAGCACTGTTCCCCGGTTAAGGGCACACTTAAAATGAAGCAAGTTGATCACTTCACCTCAGGTGGCATTTAGTCCCTGAAGAAGTGTAAAGATCGATGTGTCAAATATATTCCTATTTAAAAGTGTATGTATTTTCCATGAGCGTCAGGTTAGGCTAGTAAAGAGTAAGCCAGATTTATTTGTACTGATTTTACTACGGGGGGGGGGGGGGGGTGGGCGGGGAAGGGGCGCCATTTTGCCGTTCGCCTCAGGCAGTAGAGAGGCTAGGTTCACCTCTGTGTATACCCAGGCCTGAATCCTTGTCCTGTACGTGTTCCTGGGTCTGTCCCTATCTGAACTCTTGTCTATATCTGTACCTGTTTGTATCCTTGTCTGGTGCCTTTCCCACTCAGCTGTGTGTTTCCTTGTGTCCACTCCCTTTGCTCTGCTCTGGTCACCGCATCCTGCAGCTCTGCTCTACTCACCGCAAACTGCGGTTCCGCTCTGCTTTGCTCGCCGCATTTTGTGGCTCTGCTCTACTCCCGTCTCACCTCCTGCGGCTCTGCCCTGCTCTCCGCATCTTGTGTCTTTGCTCTGCTCCCGCGACCTGTGTGTCCTTGTCCTTCTAGTCTGAACTGGTCCCTTACATTTCCTGTCCCTCCAGTCTGTACTGGTTCCTACCTGCTCCCTTATCCTACTTATACCTGCCTGTGTTCCTGTTATACCCATTACAGTCCTGATTCCTCCAGACTGTTCTGTGCCTTCCTGAGTGGCAGCTGTCCCCGCCTGCCTGCCAGGGTGACAGCCGTGCCCCCCTGCCTGCCAGAATGCCAGCCGTGCCTGCCTGCCAGAGTGCCAGCCGTGCCCAACTGCCTGCCAGAATGCCAGCCATGCCCACCTGCCGGCCAGAGTGCTAGCCATGCCCACCTGCCTGCCAGAGTGCCAGCCATGCCTGCCTGCCTGCCTGCTAGAGTGCCATCCGTGCCTGCCAGAGTACCAATCGTGCCCATATGTACTTGCCTGCACCTCTCAATAGACTCCATTCCCCAGTGGGATCAGCTGCTACAGCCAGACACCACCCTGGACTGGCACCTGGCAGCTACCTGCCACACAAGCCTGACCTCACCACTGGAGGTTCCAGTGAACACCAAGGTAGTTGCTCAGTCACGCCCCTCCAGGGTAGTCTGGGCTGTGGCACAGTGGTATTGTATGGATAGAACAAAAACAGTGATGTCAGCGTGCAGGTATAGTAAATAGAGTTGAGCGACCTTGACCTTTTTAGAGTCGAGCCGGGTTTTGCGAAACCCGACTATGTCCAAAGTCGGGTCGAGTGAAATCGGCCGATTATGACGTAAAGTCGGGATCGACCGAAACACGAAACCCAATGCAAGTCAATGGGGCAGCATAGTCGGCAGTGAGTGGGGGCCAGGAAAACACCTAGAGTGGCCATTTTAATGTCAAAACCATCCATTCTTCTTAATGAAGCTTGTCAAGCGTAATTTACCTTATAATAATTGGAAGGCATTTGAAATTGGGGGTCATTTGGCTAAAGTTGTGGGGGGTAGGGCTGGTTCAAGTAATTAGTGGGCCCAGGAAATCTGGACCACGTCACGGCAGTGGAGCAGGGAGAGGTAAGTATTTCAACTTTGCAAGTGCTGTGAACCTGAGCAAGCAGGGGGGGCCCACTCGTTGGCATTGGCACTGGCACAGGGCCCCTCAAAGTACAGCGGTGTGTTTGCACGGCGGGGGCGCCTCCCACCGGCAGCAACACTTTTGCGTACTATGAGAGGCCCTGTGCCAGTGACGTCGCCAACTAGTATTCCTCCCCCCACCTGATGAAGGAACCTGCACTTTCATCTGCACCTTCCTCTTTGTCCCCGTGTAAGGTGGTATGGTATGCGGGAAGAGCAACCTGACTTTCAGCAGGGTCACAATGTTGTTGTGTAGCGTGCACGGGGAATGTTGCGTTATGGGTCAATGTACCAGCAGACTCATCTATCACTGGCTGGGCAATGGGCACGATGAAGTGGAAACACAGATATAGGCCCAAAGAAGAAAGTGGGCTAAATGCAGTTCAAAATTGGTAACACAGGAATAACCAGGGGGCATTGCAGTGGAGGACAACTGGAATGAGAGGCTGACACAGAGAGTAGGGCCAAATCAGTAAGTAGTCGAAATGCAGTTCAAAATTGGCAACCGTAGTAAACAGGCGGCACAGCTTTGTTCAGTGGAGGAGAACAGCAAGGAGTGGCAGACACCGATAGTAGGCCCCAAACCAACTAGTACGCCAAATGCAGTTGTTCCATTTAACCACAATTTAATGAGAGCCTGAAGATAGAAGCTCAGGAAAGGCAACCTGGGGAACACCTTGGAGTGTAACACACCATCTCTCTCCACCCCATACCCATTTTGTATGGCCTAATGCAGTGTACTTTTCTACAACTACTAAACGAGAGTCGGAAGACCGAAGCAATGGCAAGGAAACCTGGGGAACACCTTAGAGTGTAACACACCCTCTCTCTACACCCCATACCCAATTTGAAGGCCTAATGCAGTGTAGTTTCCAAGAACTACTAAACGAGAGCCGGAAGATCGAAGCTCAGGAAAGGCAACCTGGGGAACACCTTGGAGTGTAACACACCCTCTCGCTACACCCCATACCCAATTTGAAGGCCTAATGCAGCGTAGTTTCCAACAACTACTAAACGAGAGCCGGAAGATCGAAGCTCAGGAAAGGCAACCTGGGGAACACCTTGGAGTGTAACAAACCCTCTCTCTACACCCCATACCCAATTTGTAGGCCTAATGCAGCGTAGTTTCCGACAACTACTAAACGAGAGCATGAAGATCGAAGCTCAGGAAAGGCAACCTGGGGAACACCTTGGAGTGTAACACACCCTCTCTCTACACCCCATACCCAATTTGTAGGCCTAATGCAGCGTAGTTTCCGACAACTACTAAACGAGAGCCGGAATATCGAAGCTCAGGAAAGGCAACCTGGGGAACACCTTGGAGTGTAACACACCCTCTCTCTACGCCCCATACCCAATTTGTAGGCCTAATGCAGCGTAGTTTCCGACAACTACTAAACGAGAGCCGGAATATCGAAGCTCAGGAAAGGCAACCTGGGGAACACCTTGGAGTGTAACACACCCTCTCTCTACACCCCATACCCAATTTGAAGGCCTAATGCAGTGTAGTTTCCAAGAACTACTAAACGAGAGCCGGAAGATCGAAGCTCAGGAAAGGCAACCTGGGGAACACCTTGGAGTGTAACACACCCTCTCGCTACACCCCATACCCAATTTGAAGGCCTAATGCAGCGTAGTTTCCAACAACTACTAAACGAGAGCCGGAAGATCGAAGCTCAGGAAAGGCAACCTGGGGAACACCTTGGAGTGGAACACACCATCTCTCTACACCCCATACCCAATTTGAAGGCCTAATGCAGAGTAGTTTCCAAGAACTACTAAACGAGAGCCGGAAGATCGAAGCTCAGGAAAGGCAACCTGGGGAACACCTTGGAGTGTAACACAACGTCTCTCTACACGACGGAAGGGCTGATTCTTAGGAAGGAAGGCTGTTGGAAATAAGCATTGCGCGTCCGAGGGTGATTATATTCTTATTAGGTATATACTCACCCTCGGACGCGCCCTGCTTCTTTATTTGGAATGAATGTTTATTTGCAATGTGGTGTTGACTTTCTCTATTATTTTGGTAATTAATGATTTTATTATTTTCATTATTTTGCATCTTCTCGGCAATAATATAAAGAAGACGCGACAGGACAACACTCGGTGGATGCCATATGTGTGTTTTCAATTTAAAAAAACTTTCAGTTAACTACTTGCAGGAGAAAGTAATTGTAGCTGGTGGCCATTTTTAGTACTGTACCAGATTAGAGTTGTGTGTTTGTTTTTAATGTTAAAATGTCTGCATTTGATATCTCACCAGTATTTTCTTTTTTATAAGCAAAATACTTATTTTTATATTTTCTGATGTTGGTTCCAGGGGTACACGGCCAGCAGTGCCCTGGTCAGTGTAGTAGTAGTTGAAAGAATGGACCGCAGACAGGCATCGAAGGCCTAAAATAATAACACATGGCTGTAGGCAATTTTAAATTGGTTCCAGGGGTACACGGACAGCAGTGGTGTGGTCAGTGGAGGCCTAGTGGAAGGAGTGACCGCAGACAGGCATCGAAGGCCTAAAATAATAACACATGGCTGTAGGCAATTTTAAATTGGTTCCAGGGGTACACGGGCAGCAGTGACCTGGTCAGTGTAGTAGTAGTTGAAAGAATGGACCGCAGACAGGCATCGAAGGCCTAAAATAAAAAAATTGGGCTGGCTGTAGGCAATTTTAAATTGGTTCCAGGGGTACACGGGCAGCAGTGGTGTGGTCAGTGGAGGCCTAGTGGAAGGAGTGACCGCAGACAGGCATCGAAGGCCTAAAATAATAACACATGGCTGTAGGCAATTTTAAATTGGTTCCAGGGGTACACGGGCAGCAGTGACCTGGTCAGTGTAGTAGTAGTTGAAAAAATGGACCGCAGACAGGCATCGAATGCCTAAAATAATAACACATGGCTGTAGGCAATTTTAAATTGGTTACAGGGGTACACGGACAGCAGTGACCTGGTCAGTGTAGTAGTAGTTGAAAGAATGGACCGCAGACAGGCATCGAAGGCCTAAAATAAAAAAATTGGGCTGGCTGTAGGCAATTTTAAATTGGTTCCAGGGGTACACGGACAGCAGTGGTGTGGTCAGTGGAGGCCTAGTGGAAGGAGTGACCGCAGACAGGCATCGAAGGCCTAAAATAATAACACATGGCTGTAGGCAATTTTAAATTGGTTCCAGGGGTACACGGACAGCAGTGGTGTGGTCAGTGGAGGCCTAGTGGAAGGAGTGACCGCAGACAGGCATCGAAGGCCTAAAATAATAACACATGGCTGTAGGCAATTTTAAATTGGTTCCAGGGGTACACGGACAGCAGTGACCTGGTCAGTGTAGTAGTAGTTGAAAGAATGGACCGCAGACAGGCATCGAAGGCCTAAAATAAAAAAATTGGGCTGGCTGTAGGCAATTTTAAATTGGTTCCAGGGGTACACGGGCAGCAGTGGTGTGGTCAGTGGAGGCCTAGTGGAAGGAGTGACCGCAGACAGGCATCGAAGGCCTAAAATAATAACACATGGCTGTAGGCAATTTTAAATTGGTTCCAGGGGTACACGGACAGCAGTGGTGTGGTCAGTGGAGGCCTAGTGGAAGGAGTGACCGCAGACAGGCATCGAAGGCCTAAAATAATAACACATGGCTGTAGGCAATTTTAAATTGGTTCCAGGGGTACACGGACAGCAGTGACCTGGTCAGTGTAGTAGTAGTTGAAAGAATGGACCGCAGACAGGCATCGAAGGCCTAAAATAAAAAAATTGGGCTGGCTGTAGGCAATTTTAAATTGGTTCCAGGGGTACACGGACAGCAGTGGTGTGGTCAGTGGAGGCCTAGTGGAAGGAGTGACCGCAGACAGGCATCGAAGGCCTAAAATAATAACACATGGCTGTAGGCAATTTTAAATTGGTTCCAGGGGTACACGGACAGCAGTGGTGTGGTCAGTGGAGGCCTAGTGGAAGGAGTGACCGCAGACAGGCATCGAAGGCCTAAAATAATAACACATGGCTGTAGGCAATTTTAAATTGGTTCCAGGGGTACACGGACAGCAGTGACCTGGTCAGTGTAGTAGTAGTTGAAAGAATGGACCGCAGACAGGCATCGAAGGCCTAAAATAAAAAAATTGGGCTGGCTGTAGGCAATTTTAAATTGGTTCCAGGGGTACACGGGCAGCAGTGGTGTGGTCAGTGGAGGCCTAGTGGAAGGAGTGACCGCAGACAGGCATCGAAGGCCTAAAATAATAACACATGGCTGTAGGCAATTTTAAATTGGTTCCAGGGGTACACGGGCAGCAGTGGTCTGGTCAGTGGAAGTCTAGTGGAAGGAGTGACCGCAGACAGGCTTCCAAGGCCTAACATAACAAACTTGGGCTGGCTGTAGGCACTTTTAAATTGGTTCCAGGGGTACACGGGCAGCAGTGGTCTGGTCAGTGGAAGTCTAGTGGAAGGAGTGACCGCAGACAGGCTTCCAAGGCCTAACATAACAAACTTGGGCTGGCTGTAGGCACTTTTAAATTGGTTCCAGGGGTACACGGGCAGCAGTGGTCTGGTCAGTGGAAGTCTAGTGGAAGGAGTGACCGCAGACAGGCTTCCAAGGCCTAACATAACAAACTTGGGCTGGCTGTAGGCACTTTTAAATTGGTTCCAGGGGTACACGGGCAGCAGTGGTCTGGTCAGTGGAAGTCTAGTGGAAGGAGTGACCGCAGACAGGCTTCGAAGGCCTAACATAACAAAATTGGGCTGGCTGTAGGCACTTTAAATTGGTTCCAGGGGTACATGGGCAGCAGTGTATGGTCAGTGGAAGTCTAGTGGAAGGAGTGACGGCAGACAGTCTTCGAAGGCCTAACATAACAAAATTGGGCTGACTGTAGGCACTTTTAAATTGGTTCCAGGGTAACACGGCCAGCAGTGGCCTGGTCAGTGTAGTAGTTGTAGAAAGAAGGGACCGCAGACAGGCTTCGAAGGCCTAACATAACAAAAATGTCAAAACAATGGTATTGTCAGTGCCAGGCATTGAAGGATGTCAGCGGCTAGACTACACATTGGTGAAGCTGTGAGAGATAATTTTGCTAGTGGTAGAGCACTGTTTGAGCTGGGGGGGGGAACTGTCTTGTGGCCGGCGGTACAGGCACAGGGCCCCTCATATTACAACGGTGTGTCTGACGTTGGGTGCGCACCACCACCGCCAGAGACACTTTATTGTACTATGAGGGACCCAGTGGCAGTGCCGTCGACCAAAAGCGGCCACACCCACCTCTTCAGACAAACAGCACTCTCAAGGGTCCAAGCGCAAAGTGGCGATAGCACGGCCCCGTGTGGGGAGTTTGGCCATTTCGTGAGGTGGAAACATGTCGTATGCTGGACAATCAGGTGAAGAAAATTACGAGATTGGAAAAGTCATTCAGAATAGTCCACAGGCAAGACCTTTTCATAGGAAAGCTAGGTGTCAGCCGGGCAGGGTGGGGCAAAAGATTTTGAAATCCAGTTGTGGTTCATTTTAATGAAGGTTAGATCATCTACATTTTGGGTAGCCAGACGAGTCCTTTTTTCTGTTAGTATTGAACCTGCAGCACTGAATACTCTTTCTGATAGGACACTAGCTGCCGGGCAAGCAAGCTCCTGCAATGCATATTCTGCCAATTCTGGCCAGGTGTCTAATTTGGATGCCCAGTAATCAAATGGGAATGACGGTTGAGGGAGAACGTCGATAAGGGATGAAAAATAGTTTGTAACCATACTGGACAAATGTTGTCTCCTGTCACTTTGAATTGATGCTGCAGTACCTGTCCTGTCTGCGGTCATAGAAAAATCACTCCACAACCTGGTCAGAAAACCCCTCTGTCCAACGCCACTTCTGATTTCTGCCCCTCTAACACCTCTGGTCTGCTGGCCCCTGGAGCTCGTGTGAGAACGATCACGGGCGCTGTGTGCAGGGAATGCCAGAAGCAAACGGTCAACAAGAGTTGATTGTTTTGTTGCTAATATTAGTTCCAAGTTCTCATGTGGCATAATATTTTGCAATTTGCCTTTATAGCGAGGATCAAGGAGGCAGGCCAACCAGTAATCGTCATCGTTCATCATTTTTGTAATGCGTGTGTCCCTTTTGAGGATACGCAAGGCATAATCCGCCATGTGGGCCAAAGTTCCCGTTGTCAAATCTGCGGTTGTGCTTGGTTGAGGGGCAGTTGCAGGCAAATCTACGTCACTTGTGTCCCTCAAAAAACCAGAACCCGGCCTTGCCACGCCACCAATTTCCCGTGCCCCCGGGAAAGCTTCCTCATTAAAAATATACTCATCCCCATCATCCTCCTCATCCTCCACCTCCTCTTCGCCCGGTACCTCGTCATGTACACTGCCCTGACCAGACAATCGCTGACTGTCATCAAGGCTTTCCTCTTCCTCTGGTGCAGACGCCTGATCCTTTATGTGCGTCAAACTTTGCATCAGCAGACGCATTAGGGGGATGCTCATGCTTATTATGGCGTTGTCTGCACTAACCAGCCGTGTGCATTCCTCAAAACACTGAAGGACTTGACACATGTCTTGAATCTTCGACCACTGCACACCTGACAACTCCATGTCTGCCATCCTACTGCCTGCCCGTGTATGTGTATCCTCCCACAAAAACATAACAGCCCGCCTCTGTTCGCACAGTCTCTGAAGCATGTGCAGTGTTGAGTTCCACCTTGTTGCAACGTCTATGATTAGGCGATGCTGGGGAAGGTTCAAAGAACGCTGATAGGTCTGCATACGGCTGGAGTGTACAGGCGAACGGCGGATATGTGCGCAAAGTCCACGCACTTTGAGGAGCAGGTCGGATAACCCCGGATAACTTTTCAGGAAGCACTGCACCACCAGGTTTAAGGTGTGAGCCAGGCAAGGAATGTGTTTCAGTTGGGAAAGGGAGATGGCAGCCATGAAATTCCTTCCGTTATCACTCACTACCTTGCCTGCCTCAAGATCTACAGTGCCCAGCCACGACTGCGTTTCTTGCTGCAAGAACTCGGACAGAACTTCCGCGGTGTGTCTATTGTCGCCCAAACACTTCATAGCCAATACAGCCTGCTGACGTATGCCAGTAGCTGCCCCATAATGGGAGACCTGGTGTGCAACAGTGGCAGGTGCGGATGGAGTGTTTGTGCGACTGCGGTCTGTGGACGAGCTCTTGCTTCTGCAGGAGGACGAGGAGGAGGAGGAGGAGGGGGTGCGAACGGCTACAGACAACTGTTTACTAGACCGTGGGCTAGGCAGAACTGTCCCAAACTTGCTGTCCCCTGTGGACCCTGAATCCACCACATTTACCCAGTGTGCCGTGATGGACACGTAACGTCCCTGGCCATGCCTACTGGTCCATGCATCTGTTGTCAGGTGCACCTTTGTGCTCACAGATTGCCTGAGTGCATGGACGATGCGCTCTTTAACATGCTGGTGGAGGGCTGGGATGGCTTTTCTGGAAAAAAAGTGTCGACTGGGTAGCTCGTAGCGTGGTACAGCGTAGTCCATCAGGTCTTTGAAAGCTTCGCTTTCAACTAACCGGTAGGGCATCATCTCTAACGAGATTAGTCTAGCTATGTGGGCGTTCAAACCCTGTGTACGCGGATGCGAGGCTAAGTATTTCCTTTTTCTAACCATAGTCTCATGTAGGGTGAGCTGGACTGGAGAGCTGGAGATCGTGGAACTAGCGGGGGTGCCGGTGGACATGGCAGACTGAGAGACGGTGGGAGATGGTATTGTTGCCGCCGGTGCCCTAGATGCAGTGTTTCCTACTACGAAACTGGTGATTCCCTGACCCTGACTGCTTTGGCCTGGCAAAGATACCTGCACAGATACAGCAGGTGGTGCGCTAAATGGTGGTCCTACACTGCCGGAAGGGATGTTGCGTTGATGACTAGCTTCATTGGCCGAGGGTGCAACAACCTTAAGGGACGTTTGGTAGTTAGTCCAAGCTTTCAAATGCATGGTGGTTAAATGTCTATGCATGCAACTAGTATTGAGACTTTTCAGATTCTGACCTCTGCTTAAGGAAGTAGAACATTTTTGACAGATGACTTTGCGCTGATCAATTGGATGTTGTTTAAAAAAATGCCAGACTGCACTCTTTCTAGCATCGGATACCTTTTCAGGCATTGCAGACTGAGCTTTAACCGGATGGCCACGCTGTCCTCCACCAGGTTTTGGCTTTGCCACGCGTTTTGGGCAAGATACGGGCCCGGCAGATGGAACCTGTGGCGATGTTGATGCCTGCTGCGGCCCCTCCTCCTCCTCTGCTTCAGAACTGCTGCCGCCTGCACCCTGTTCCCCCAATGGCTGCCAATCGGGGTCAAGAACTGGGTCATCTAATAACTCTTCTTGTACCTCCTGCGCAACTTCGTCTGTGTCACCGTGTCGTTCGGTGGTATAGCGTTCGTGATGGGGCAACATAGTCTCATCAGGGTCTGATTCTTGATCAGCACCCTGCGAGGGCAATGTTGTGGTCTGAGTCAAAGGACCAGCATAGTAGTCTGGCTGTGGCTGTGCGTCAGTGCACTCCATGTCAGATTCAATTTGTAATGGGCATGGACTGTTAACTGCTTCACTTTCTAAGCCAGGGACGGTATGTGTAAAGAGCTCCATGGAGTAACCCGTTGTGTCGCCTGCTGCATTCTTCTCTGTTGTTGTTTTTGCTGAAGAGGACAAGGAAGTGACTTGTCCCTGACCGTGAACATCCACTAACGACGCGCTGCTTTTACTTTTACCAGTTTCACGAGATGAGGCAAAAGAGCTAGAGGCTGAGTCAGCAAGATAAGCCAAAACTTGCTCTTGCTGCTCCGGCTTTAAAAGCGGTTTTCCTAATCCCAGAAAAGGGAGCGTTCGAGGCCTTGTGTAGCCGGACGACGAACCTGGCTCCACAGCTCCAGACTTAGGTGCAATATTTTTTCCTTCACGACCACCTGATGCTCCACCACTACCACTACCCTCATTACCAGCTGACAATGAACGCCCCCGGCCACGACCTCTTCCACTAGACTTCCTCATTGTTTTAAAAACGTAACCAAACTAACGTTATTTGTTGCAGTCACACAACTTACACGGTGAGCTATAACTTCAGTATGATTTAGCTACCCCTTTACAGGTTGGTGAGACCACAGCGAAAATCAGGCCCAATGTTACACACTCTTTTTTTGGTGGCTGCAAATTAGAGAGATGCCCCACACGCAGGACTGTCACTGAAGCACAAATGTTAATATTAATGTCACACTATTATTTTTTTTTTATTTTTATTTTTTTCAGGAACACTTTAGAAACCCCCCCCAAAAAAAAAAATAGATTTTTGCAGGGAGAATTTAGAAAACAAATGTAACAAACTATATGCTTTCTATGGGCCACTGAGTGAGAGATGACGCACACAGGAATCAGGAGTGGCACACAAGCCCAGAGGCCAATATTTTTCTACCAATGATTGATGGAGTTATTTTCTCTGGTAGATTTTGGAACCCAAATCAAGGAAAAAAAATGTAGGCTTTCTATGGACCACAATTGGAGAGAGAGAGAGAGAGAGATGGCACACCCAGGAGTCAAGACTGGCACACAAGCAGAAAGGCCAATATTAATCTCCCACTGTTTTTTTTTTGTTTTTTTTTTTTTGTTTTTTTTTCAGGGAGACTTTAGAAAAAAAAATAATAAAAAAAATATGATTTTATCAGGAAGAATTTAGAAACCAAATAAAATAAAATGATTTTTTCAGGGAGAATTTATAAAACAAATAAAAACAAAAATAGGCGTTCTATGGCCCACTGACTGAGAGATGACGCACACAGGAGTCAGGAGTGGCACACAAACCCAGAGGCCAATATTTTTCTACCAATGATTGATGTAGTTATTTTCTCTGGTAGATTTTAGAACCCAAATCAAGGAAAAAAAATATAGGCTTTCTATGGACCACAATTGGAGAGAGAGAGAGAGAGAGAGAGAGAGAGAGAGAGAGAGAGAGAGATGGCACACCCAGGAGTCAAGACTGGCACACAAGCAGAAAGGCCAATATTAATCTCCCACTGTTTTTTTTGGTTGTTTTTTTTTTTTTTTTTTTCAGGGAGACTTTAGAAAAAAAAATAATAAAAAAAATATGATTTTATCAGGAAGAATTTAGAAACCAAATAAAATAAAATGATTTTTTCAGGGAGAATTTATAAAACAAATAAAACCAAAAATAGGCGTTCTATGGCCCACTGACTGAGAGATGACGCACCCAGGAGTCAAGACTGGCACACAAGCAGAAAGGCCAATATTAATCTCCCACTGTTTTTTTTGGTTGTTTTTTTTTTTTTTTTTTCAGGGAGACTTTAGAAAAAAAAATAATAAAAAAAATATGATTTTATCAGGAAGAATTTAGAAACCAAATAAAATAAAATGATTTTTTCAGGGAGAATTTAGAAAACAAATAAAACCAAAAATATGCGTTCTATGGCCCACTGACTGAGAGAGAGAGAGAGATGGAACGCTTAGTACTGGCACACAAGCCCAAAGGGCAATATTAATCTCCCTTTTTTTTTCCAGGGAGAATTTCTGAAACCCAAAAAAAAAATAAAATAGGCTTTCTATGGCCCACTATTTGTGAGAGAGATGGGACGCTCAGGACTGGCACAGATGGCACGCTCAGGACTGGCACAGAAGCCCAGAGGCCAATATTAATCTCCCTTTTTTTCTGGGAGAATTTATAAAACCAAAAAAATATTTAAATAGGCTTTCTATGGCCCACTATTTGTGAGAGAGATGGCACGCTCAGGACTGGCACAGATGGCACGCTCACAACTGGCACACAAGCCCAGAGGCCAATATTAATCTCCCTTTTTTCAGGGAGAATTTCTAAAACCCAAAAAAAAAATAAAATAGGCTTTCTATGGCCCACTATTTGTGAGAGAGATGGGACGCTCAGGACTGGCACAGATGGCACGCTCAGGACTGGCACAGAAGCCCAGAGGCCAATATTAATCTCCCTTTTTTTCTGGGAGAATTTATAAAACCAAAAAAATATTTAAATAGGCTTTCTATGGCCCACTATTTGTGAGAGAGATGGCACGCTCAGGACTGGCACAGATGGCACGCTCACAACTGGCACACAAGCCCAGAGGCCAATATTAATCTCCCTTTTTTCAGGGAAAATTGATAAAACAAAAAAAAAAATTAAATAGGCTTTCTATGGCCCACTATTTGTGAGAGAGATGGCACGCTCAGGGCTGGCTGGCACAGATGGCACGCTCAGGACTGGCACACAAGCCCAGAGGCCAATATTAATCTCCCTTTTTTTCTGGGAGAATTTATAAAACCAAAAAAATATTTAAATAGGCTTTCTATGGCCCACTATTTGTGAGAGAGATGGCACGCTCAGGACTGGCACAGATGGCACGCTCACAACTGGCACACAAGCCCAGAGGCCAATATTAATCTCCCTTTTTTCAGGGAAAATTGATAAAACAAAAAAAAAAATTAAATAGGCTTTCTATGGCCCACTATTTGTGAGAGAGATGGCACGCTCAGGGCTGGCTGGCACAGATGGCACGCTCAGGACTGGCACAGAAGCCCAGAGGCCAATATTAATCTCCCTTTTTTTCTGGGAGAATTTATAAAACCAAAAAAATATTTAAATAGGCTTTCTATGGCCCACTATTTGTGAGAGAGATGGCACGCTCAGGACTGGCACAGATGGCACGCTCACAACTGGCACACAAGCCCAGAGGCCAATATTAATCTCCCTTTTTTCAGGGAAAATTTATAAAACAAAAAAAAAAATTAAATAGGCTTTCTATGGCCCACTATTTGTGAGAGAGATGGCACGCTCAGGGCTGGCACAGATGGCACGCTCAGGACTGGCACACAAGCCCAGAGGCCAATATTAATCTCCCTTTTTTTCTGGGAGAATTTATAAAACCAAAAAAAAAAATAAATAGGCTTTCTATGGCCCACTATTTGTGAGAGAGATGGCACACTCAGGACTGGCACACAAGCCCAAAGGCCAATATTAATCTCCCACTGTATTTTTATCAGGGAGAATTTATACACCCCACAAAAAAAAATACAGAAAAATGAAAAGGCTTTCTATGGCCCACTATGTGAGAGAGATGGCACACACAGGGATGGCACTCTAGCAGAAATGCCAAATTGCCAATCTTAATCTCCCACCAAAAAAAAAAAAAAAAAAAAACAGGGAATGTCCTACAATTACTATCTCCCTGCCTGCAGTAATCTCAGCCAGGTATGGCAGGCAGCTACTATCTCCCTGCCTGCAGTAATCTCAGCCAGGTATGGCAGGCAGCAATAAGGAGTGGACTGATGCACAAATGAAATAAAAAGTGTGGACAAACAAAAAAGATAGCTGTGCAGAAAGGAAGGAACAAGAGGATTTGTGCTTTGAAAAAAGCAGTTGGTTTGCACAGCGGCGTACACACAGCAATGCAGCTATCAGGGAGCCTTCTAGGGCAGCCCAATGAGCTACAGCGCTGAGGGGAAAAAAAAAAAAAAAAAAACTTCCACTGTCCCTGCACACCGAGGGTGGTGTTGGACAGTGCAAATCGCTGCAGCACAAGCGGTTTTGTGGTTAATGGACCCTGCCTAACGCTATCCCTGCTTCTGACAAAGCGGCAGCAACCTCTCCCTAAGCTCAGATCAGCAGCAGTAAGATGGCGGTCGGCGGGAACGCCTCTTTATAGCCCCTGTGACGTCGCAGACAGCAAGCCAATCACTGCAATGCCCTTCTCTAAGATGGTGGGGACCAGGACCTATGTCATCACGCTGCCCACACTCTGCGTTTACCTTCATTGGCTGAGAAATGGCGCTTTTCGCGTCATTGAAACGCGACTTTGGCGCGAAAGTCGCGTACCGCATGGCCGACCCCGCACAGGGGTCGGATCGGGTTTCATGAAACCCCGACTTAGCCAAAAGTCGGCGACTTTTGAAAATGTTCGACCCGTTTCGCTCAACCCTAATAGTAAACATAGTAATGTGAGAATATGTGCATTAAACAGTAATGTTTACATCTGTATACAGCAAAGGGTGATTGATTGAAGTGAAAGAATAGTAAAATATTACAGAACTGGAAAAAATCTAAGTGATATAATAGTACACAGTACAGAAATTGCACTATTTTGTACAGTACAAAGAATCCACAGAGTCACAAAACTAAATGAAATAAAATCAATGATTATCAGTCCAAAATTTGCAGAACTGATGAGAATTTCTAGATCTAATCTTTATAAATTTAGGGCTGTCCTAGAAAAAAAAGAATCAGGGTTTATACAAACCCACCCAAAAATGGAAAATCTGACTTGGTTAGCGGTGTATACGTCTGCATTCTATCAACATGTTGGTAAGTGTGATGTCATAGCACATAGATAACAATGATGTCACCGCTAAAGTGATATACAGTAGCAGGACTAGTCATTATAAAGGCTCACGGGTTTGTCACAGGTTAGAAGTAATGAATAAAGCCACATAAAATCATAGTACACAGATAAATCACATAAGGATGTCATATAGTGATGTCACAGTACACAGATGATATACAGTGATATCCTGTAATCTCGCAGGATGACTGATAAAATCCATAAATCAATAGGCCCTAGTGCAGCTCCATCCTGTAAATACCCTCAGGTCTCAGGGTTATCTACAGTAGTTATTTTGTGATTATAGAACTAATTACAGCTAGGCTAATAACATTTTACTGTTATGGAAATCATATGCAAATTATTTCAACTTTTCACAATGCTCGTGTATTTATAGCTGCATGATAGAGTGCAATGAAGCATTTAGATATGCCCTCATTAATTTATTTTCTGCATAGTATTTTATATTCAGTGGCTATTATAGCCTTGACTTTATATGCACCAAGACGGTGTAAAAAGACCATTAATACTATTATTCTAATTTATTATTATTATTTACATTTTCTGTAAACATGTATAAAATATATTGTTATATACAAGATATAACAGTCCTTTATTCCTATATACAAGTAAATGAACTATATGCCTTTATGTAAGAATCATAGACTCTTTTATTTCTTTAGTGCAACAGAAATTGCATTGTACCTTTAAAACATACATATTGCTTTGAAATAAAATCGCAACATGAAATATAATTTTTTCATCCAAAAAATATTTATTTATTCCATAATAAATCTTTTATAGTAGATAAAGTTTTTTTTTATTCAAGGCTAAAAATCTAATGCATAGACATAAAATAACATTTTTTTCTGCCTGTAGCCCCAGCTAGTGGGATATGGGTTACTTTTACTGAGTTTGAAGAATAAAGTGCTCTTTTGGATGAAAATTTTATCTTTTAACTCTGTGTCTGTATAAGCAATTTCAGTCTTTGCACCACAAAAACAAACTTCTGACCACTATAAAGATATATTAACTTATGAATCTTTGCAGAATTGAGACCTAAAAACAACATGATGTTGAACGGTGGATTCAGTTTTAAAATCGAGCTACCAAATGGTTGAATAATAGAGAGGAGCGAGCGTACTCGCCACTGCTTGATACTTGATTGAGTAGCACAGGTAGGGTTGAGCGACTTTTTCTTTTATAGGATCGGGTCGGGTTTCACGAAACCCGAATTTTTCAAAAGTCGGGTCGAGTGAAATCGGCCGATCCTATAAAAAAGTCGGGGTCGGGGTCGGCCGAAACACGAAACCCAATGCAGTGCATTCGGTTTTCAATGGTTCCCAGGGTCTGAAGGAGCAGAAACTTTCCTTCAGGCCCTGGGATCCATATTTAAGTGTAAAATAAAGAATTAAAATAAAAAATATTGCTATACTCACCCTCGGACGCGCCCTGGTACTAACCGGCAGCCTTCCTTCCTTAGAATCAGCGCGTGAAGGGCCTTAGATGACGTCGCGGCTTGTGATTGGTCGCGCGACCGCCCATGTGACCGCTCGCACGACCAATCACAAGCCGCGACGTCACCGAAGGTCCTTCAAGCGCTGATTCTTAGGAAGGAAGGCTGCCGGAAAGAAGCAGGGCGCGTCCGAGGGTGAGTATATAGGCACGTCCTAATAGGAATATACTCACCCTCGGACGCGCCCTGCAATTTCTGTGAGTCCTTTGACACTTTTTTTAGACCAACTCGTGCACCAGCACACCAGAGTCAGTCCAAGTCTTACAAGTGGTGAACGAATGGAGAGGATGGTGCAGGATTATCTAGAACTAAATATAAATACCATCAGGGAGGGTTTGGACCCTTTCACATTTTGGTCTTCCAAAATTGATGAGTGACATGAGCTCACTTCAGACGCCTTGGAGGTTTTATCTTGCCTGGTAGCCAGCGTTCTCTCAGAACGTGTCTTTGGCGCTGCTGGTGTCCTGACAGATTAGCGCATCCAGCTGTCCCCTGAAAGTGTAGACCACCTAAATTTCTTTAAGATGAACAAACAAGTCATGGATCTCCAAGGACTTTTGCTCCCCAGTTGCAGACTGTACAGACAAGGTGATATTGCATTTTTTAGTGTGATGCATTAATGTCACTGTGAGATATGTGAGATATTATTTTGATATCTGATGAAATTCCCTATCAGGTACAGTTTGTTCCCAAACTCAGCTCCCATTTTTGGCATTCCCCCAGGCCAAAAGGAAAGTCAAATACACATCCAACAATGCAACCACATTATCCAGCCAAGGCACTTCCTAGGACAACAGACCAATGGCTTTCTTTAATTAGCTCAAGCAAAAAGGCCTTTGAAACTCTCCCGAGGAGAAAAAGGCATAGACTGTGTGTGTCCCAGCACTGAGTCCAGCAATTATCACAGGGGTGTGAACTCTTGTGCAGTTACCACCCAACTGGCTTTCTTTGTTGGACTCAGGCTGACATGCAGACATATTGGCACCGCAGATCCCAGGATCTGAGATATTGAATCTAGAAAATGACCTATAATAAAAGAATGCAACATCTTTGGACCTACCTGAGCACATAATCGGAATCTGCATTAATTTCCCCACAAGCCCATACCATGCAGCCACTTCTAGAACTCTGTTATTCAGTTATAAAGCATAGCTACCAGAAATTAGATATGGTAGCCGTATTAGGACTCACTGCACAGATAAAATCCAGCAGAATCCAGTGGCACCGCCGCTGTCCCATTTAGAGCTTCGGGTGGAAAGTTATGGGCATCCACGGTTCTGGCCGGAAAACCATGCTCTAAGATATGGGACAAGAGAGGCTGCACAGCCCAGGGGCTGGTGCAGCTTGTGGAAGGAAGCATCTTATGGGATAATAGGCAGCTCCTCATTTTGGACTCAGTTTTTTCTACTGGCAGGAGGACCGCTAGCTGACATGGCCAGAGAATAATGCTATACTCCTGACTGTATACTTGTATATTTGTGGAGCGCCCCCAAGGGCAGTGGAGTACTCGGTACTGTGTCCTTCGGTTCACAGGGGGATGTCACGGTGGCTGATTCGGTCCGTGGCCCTTGGGATGTCCATGTAAAAGGGAAAGGTCTTTATGGGGGAAATGTTCGTGACGCCACCTGTAGTATTTGGTCAGGGTGACCGACGCTGCTTTAAGGGGTCTGCTGGGGTGATGTTATGGCAGCTGGATGGTATACCTTCCCACAGGGAAAATGTATCCCCAGGGCTTCCCGGTGTGTAGATGGTGAATGATGAATGGCGCAGTGAAGAACGAGGACACAGAGTTGCAGTCTCTTTACCTTTTACTGAAGGTTTCAGCATCCGCAGTCCAGAGCACAGACCACAGGGCAGGCAAAGTCCAACCGGTTTGGAGGCAATTCCAGAGTCCCCTTATCCGGGTAGAAATCAGTAGCCTTCCTCTAGCGCTGTGGTGTTGTAGTACCTTACTGCTAAGCTTCTCATAAGGTCCTCACAACTGTTGAAAATGTTACAGATATTATGTCTCTCTCTGTCCCCCAGATGGATAGGACAAACCCGTATAACCGGTGGCTTGAGGCGTTTTACAGTGACACTATCATGCCCCAGCCTCTAAGGGGTGTCACCTTGCCTCCTGGGTGTAAGGGCGGACAGCTAATGTGAAATTAGCTGTCCTGCATGTCTCTGGAGCAAAGGCACAGATGATTGGCCTCGGGGAGACCAAAACATCCAACACCGCGGAGACACCATCACGTGTTTCTCAACGCAGTGATTCCAGAACACTGCCCCTATCCCTTATGGGAAATATGCAGATGCATGTAAAGAAGCTGCGGAGACACCATCACGTGTTTCTCGACGCAAGCAGTGAATAGCCAGGCCTTTCCCCGGGAAGGAACAACCACGGGAAGGGCAGCATCCTATAAAGGACAGCCACCTATGACAAGCATGGTATCCATCCACAGACAGCTGTTTCGGGGGTTTTGCCCCTCATCAGTGTGGAGTAGGAATCTGGCTATTAGGAGCAGTGCCTAGTAAAAAGGCTATAAAGGCACAGATGATTGGCCTTGGGGAGACCAAAACATCCAACACCGCGGAGACACCATCACGTGTTTCTCAACGCACTGATTCCAGAGCACTGCCCCCATCCCTTATGGGAAATATGCAGATGCATGTAAAGAAGCTGCGGAGACACCATCACGTGTTTCTCGATGCAAGCAGTGAATAGCCAGGCCTTTCCCCGGGAAGGAACAACCACGGGAAGGGCAGCATCCTATAAAGGAAAGCCACCTATGCCAAGCATGGTACCCATCCACAGACAGCTGTTTTGGTGTTTTTGCCCCTCATCAGTGTGGAGTAGGAATCTGGCTATTAGGAGCAGTGCCTAGTAAAAAGGCTATAAAGGCACAGATGATTGGCCTTGGGGAGACCAAAACATCCAACACCGCAGAGACACCATCACGTGTTTCTCAACGCAGTGATTCCAGAACACTGCCCCCATCCCTTATGGGAAATATGCAGATGCATGTAAAGAAGCTGCGGAGACACCATCACGTGTTTCTCGACGCAAGCAGTGAATAGCCAGGCCTTTCCCCGGGAAGGAACAACCACGGGAAGGGCAGCATCCTATAAAGGAAAGCCACCTATGCCAAGCATGGTATCCATCCACAGACAGCTGTTTCGGGGTTTTTGCCCCTCATCAGTGTGGAGTATGAATCTGGCTATTAGGAGCAGTGCCTAGTAAAAAGGCTATAAAGGCACAGATAATTGGCCTCGGGGAGACCAAAACATCCAACACCGCGGAGACACCATCACGTGTTTCTCAACGCAGTGATTCCAGAACACTGCCCCCATCCCTTATGGGAAATATGCAGATGCATGTAAAGAAGCTGCGGAGACACCATCACGTGTTTCTCGATGCAAGCAGTGAATAGCCAGGCCTTTCCCCGGGAAGGAACAACCACGGGAAGGGCAGCATCCTATAAAGGAAAGCCACCTATGCCAAGCATGGTATCCATCCACAGACAGCTGTTTCGGGGTTTTTGCCCCTCATCAGTGTGGAGTAGGAATCTGGCTATTAGGAGCAGTGCCTAGTAAAAAGGCTATAAAGGCACAGATGATTGGCCTCGGGGAGACCAAAACATCCAACACCGCGGAGACACCATCACGTGTTTCTCAACGCAGTGATTCCAGAACACTGCCCCCATCCCTTACGGGAAATATGCAGATGCATGTAAAGAAGCTGCGGAGACACCATCACGTGTTTCTCGATGCAAGCAGTGAATAGCCAGGCCTTTCCCCAGGAAGGAACAACCACGGGAAGGGCAGCATCCTATAAAGGAAAGCCACCTATGACAAGCATGGTATCCATCCACAGACAGCTGTTTCGGGTTTTTTGCCCCTCATCAGTGTGGAGTAGGAATCTGGCTATTAGGAGCAGTGCCTAGTAAAAAGGCTATAAAGGCACAGATGATTGGCCTTGGGGAGACCAAAACATCCAACACCGCGGAGACACATCACGTGTTTCTCAACGCAGTGATTCCAGAACACTGCCCCATCCCTTATGGGAAATATGCAGATGCATGTAAAGAAGCTGCGGAGACACCATCACGTGTTTCTCGACGCAAGCAGTGAATAGCCAGGCCTTTCCCCGGGAAGGAACAACCACGGGAAGGGCAGCATCCTATAAAGGAAAGCCACCTATGCCAAGCATGCTATCCATCCACAGACAGCTGTTTCGGGGTTTTTGCCCCTCATCAGTGTGGAGTAGGAATCTGGCTATTAGGAGCAGTGCCTAGTAAAAAGGCTATAAAGGCACAGATGATTGGCCTCAGGGAGACCAAAACATCCAACACCGCGGAGACACCATCACGTGTTTCTCAACGCAGTGATTCCAGAACACTGCCCCATCCCTTATGGGAAATATGCAGATGCATGTAAAGAAGCTGCGGAGACACCATCACGTGTTTCTCGACGCAAGCAGTGAATAGCCAGGCCTTTCCCCGGGAAGGAACAACCACGGGAAGGGCAGCATCCTATAAAGGAAAGCCACCTATGCCAAGCATGGTATCCATCCACAGACAGCTGTTTCGGGGTTTTTTGCCCCTCATCAGTGTGGAGTAGGAATCTGGCTATTAGGAGCAGTGCCTAGTAAAAAGGCTATAAAGGCACAGATGATTGGCCTCGGGGAGACCAAAACATCCAACACCGCAGAGACACCATCACGTGTTTCTCAACGCAGTGATTCCAG
The DNA here is from genome assembly GCF_032444005.1 of Ranitomeya imitator. Classification (NCBI taxonomy): domain Eukaryota; kingdom Metazoa; phylum Chordata; class Amphibia; order Anura; family Dendrobatidae; genus Ranitomeya; species Ranitomeya imitator. The sequence continues at coordinate 537,724,105 of NC_091285.1, forward strand.
AACACTGCCCCCATCCTCCGCAGCTTCTGTGGGCTTATATCTAATGAGAAACTGGTGACCACATACCGATCTCTGATGGTAATGGCTGGGAAGTTTATATATATATCCTCAGCCTGCCTGGTGATATAAATCCCTTTCTCTGGCAGCGCCTCAATAACTTGTACCTGTAAAGGAAGTCTCCGGCGACTATTTGCCCTCGGTGCAGTTCCCTGACTGACCAGGGGTTAGTGGGGGTACCAGAGATCTGATCCCTCCTGGGTCATTTTTTCCCCTCCCCAGAGGTGAGTAAAGTCAAGACACCCCTTCCCCTGTATGATCCATCACAGTCACGTAACTGCACTCTGTGATATATTTAATGTGGCTTCTGCGCCAGGTCTGGCTGCTGCTGCTGATGTTAACACAAATTTATGGAATGTGAACAGTCATGGTTGGTCTACATCTGCTGGGTTAGCTGTACTGGAAGATGTCTCGGTCTATTCTCCTGACAGCAATTCCACTTCTGTGTTGTCAGGCACTTTAAAATGTGAACAGTCCTGGTTGGGTGTCCATCTGCTGTATTGGTTGTAGTGGAAGAACTGTCGGTCCCTATTATACTATTTCTACTGTGGTGAAATTGATGCCACTTCTGTGATGTAAGGCCCTCATTTATTTACATGTGAAAACTCCTTGCTGGGTGTCCATCTGCTGTATTGGGTGTAGTGGAAGAATTTCAGTCCCTGTTATACTAATTCTACTGTTGGAAAATTGATGCCACTTCTGTGGTGCCTGCCAATAATTTTTGGAAACGTGAACATTCCTGGTTGGGTGTCCATCTGCTGGATTGGGTGTAGTGAAAGACCTGTCAGTCCCTATTGTACTATTTCTACTGTGGTGAAATTGATGCCACTTTGGTGGTGTCTGCCAAAAATTTTTGGAAAATGTAAACACTCCTGGTTGAGTGTCCATCTGCTTGATTGGGTGTAGTGAAAGAACTGTCGGGCCCTATTATACTATATCTACTGTGGCAAAATGAATGCCACTGCTAAGGTGTAAGGCCCTTGATTCTTTAAATGTGAACTCTCCTTGTTTTGTGTCCATCTGCTGCATTGGGTGTAGTGGAAGAACTGTTGGTCCCCATTATACTTTTTTTACTGTGGTGAAATAGATGCCACTTCTGATGTGTAAGGCCCTCATTTCTTTAAATGTGAACACTCCTTGCTGAGTGTCCATCTGCTGTATTGGGTGTAGTGGAAGAACTATCGGTCCTTATTATACCATTTCTACTGAGGTGAAATTGATGCCACTTTTGTGGTGTCTGCCAATAATTTTTGGAAAGGTGAACACTCCTGGTTGGGTGTCCATCTGTTGGATTGTGTGTAGTGAAAGAACTGTAGGTCCCTATTATACTATTTTTTCTGTGAAGAAGTTGATGACACTTCTGTGGTGTCAGACCCTCATTCCTTTAAATGTGAACACTGCTTATAGGGTGTCCATCTGTTGGATGCACTGGAAGACCTGTCAGTCCCTATTTGGTGAAATTGATGCCACTTCTGAGGCATAAGGCCCTCATTTTTAAAAAATGTAAACACGTAATGTAGGGTGTCCATTTGCTGGATTGGGTGTAGTGAAAGACCTGTTGGTCTCTATTGTACTATTTCTATTCTCATGAAATTGATGCCACTTTGGAGGCGTCTGCTAGTAATTTTTGGAAACGTGAACACTCCTGGTTGGGTGTCCATCTGCTGTACTGGGTGTAGTGGAAGACCTGTCAGTCCCTATTATACTATTTCTATTCTCATGAAATTGATGTCACTTTGGTGGCATCTGCTAATAATTATTTAAAACATGAACACTCCTGGTTGGATGTCCATCTGCTGTATTGGGTGTAGTGGAAGACCTGTCAGTCCCTATTCTACTATTTCTGCCATGGTGAAATTGATGCCACTTTGGTGGTGTCTGCCAATAATTTTTGGAAATGTGAACACTCCTTCTAGGGTCCATCTGCTGGATTGGGTGTAGTGAAATACCTGTCAGTACTATGATGAAATTGATGCCACTTTGGTGGTGTCTGCCGGTAATTTTTGGAAATGTGAACTCTCCTGGTTGGGTGTTGGTTTTTCGCTCCCCTCCTTCCCAGAGCCATAACTTTTTTATTTTTCCCTCAATTTGGCCATGTGAGGGCTTATTTTTTGCTAAACGAGTTGTAATTTTGAAAAACATCATTGGTTTTACCATGTCGTTTACTAGAAAACAGGAAAAAATTCCAAGTGCGGTAAAATTGTAAAAAAAAGTGTAATCCCACACTTGTTTTTTTATTTAGCTTTTTTACTAGGTTCACTAAATGCCAAAACTGACCTGTCATTATGATTCTCCAGGTCATTATGAGTTTATAGACACCAAACATGTCTAGGTTCTCTTTTATCTAAGTGGTGAAATAAATTCCAAACTTTGCTAAAAAAAAAAAATTGTGCTATTTTCCGATACCCATAGTGTCTCCATTTTTCGTGATCTGGGATCGGTTGAGGGCTTATTTTTTGCATTCCAAGCTGCCGTTTTTATTGATACCACTTTTGTGCAGATACGACCTTTTGATCGCCCGTTATTGCATTTTAATGCAATGTCACGGCGACCATAAAAAGGTAATTCTGGCGTTTAGAATTTTTTTCTCGCTATGCATCTTAGCGATCAGGTTAATCCTTTTTTTTAATTGATAGATCTGGCGATTCTGAACGCGGCGATAATAAATATGTGTAGGTATGATTTTTTTTATTGTTTTATTTTGAATGGTGCGAAAGGGGGGTGATTTAAACTTTTATATTTTTTATATTTTTTTCACTTTTTTAACTTTTTTTTAACTTTTGCCATGCTTCAATAGCCTGCATGGGAGGCTAGAAGCTGGCACAACTCAATCGTCATCATCAGATCACTCCTATGTAGTTGAATTCCTGCATTGCTATGAGCGCCGACCACAGGGTGGCGCTCATAGCAATCCGGCATCAGCAACCATAGAGGTCTCAAGTACCTCTATGGTTACTATGCAGATGCAGCGCTGACCCCCAATCATGTGACTCGATGTCTCTCTGAGATTTTAAATTACCCTTTAATACAAGTAATCTCATGTCCATTATGCTGTGATCAGGGAGACAAAAATGTTTTGCCACAGGCAGATCTATTCTTTTTTCTCTTATTGTGTGGTGATGAGAGTTCATCCTTGTTCTCAGTTTTTGCCCTGTCTCCTCTACATACAGACCCCCAGTTGGACATTTAGTACAAATAATGAGGTATACCACATTAGATGTGATGCAGCTGAAAGTACCTGGGATCTTGTAGTCCTTATGTGAATTAGGGATCTTTATCTTGTTCGTGGTCATTACAAATGGACAGGTTTTACATTGTTTCTGGTTGCAAGGAAAGGTTCCTGCAGCAGTTTGAGATGACAGGGAACTTCTGAAAATTATACTTCTTTGATTTGGGGGCAGCCTGAAACACAGTAGTGGGGGGTCAGGAAAAATGGATTGTAAGCGGGTATCTTTTTGTAGTAAAGGTTGTAATTTACTTGCAGCTCCCCTTAGCACCTCCAGATTGGTATTGTAGGTGACTACTAGAGGCACCCGGTTAATTTATTCTTTAGCTTTGTAATGTAGGAGATGATTCCTTGATATTCTAGTTGCTCTTGTAATTTGGTTTTGAATTAATGGTAGCCCTGATTCAAAAAGTATCCATGGGGCTGGAACGTATATGATTGTATCTGATGGCTTGGCTTTAGACAATAGAGTTCTTCATGTGTTTTTGATGGAAACTGACCAATTTAAGGTATGTTAGGCAGTTGATTGGCTTCTGATATAGGGATGTTTCTATTTCATTGTTCTGCAGCTTAATGATGGTGTCCAGAAAGTTAATTTCAGTGCTGGAGTAGTTGAGTGTTAAGTTGATGGTGGGATGAAATTGATTAAACTGTTCATGGAACATCTTTAGCTGTGGCTCAGACACCGTCCAGATGATTAAAATATCATTAATGTAGCGGTAGTAGGCCCGAAGCCTGATGGGACATGAGGACATAAAGTCGCTTTCAAGCTTGGCCATGAAAAGATTTGCATACTGTGGAACCATTTTACTTCCCATTGCTTTGCCAGTCTCCTGTAGACATATTGTGTTGTCAAATTCAAAGTAATTGCGGGTGAGGATGAATTTTATAGGTTTCACCACAGAATCAGCATCAGTCCCTATTTTCCAAAAAGTCTTTCTGAGGCAACCAAGGTGTTCATCCCTATCCATGGGGTTGGAACAAATTTGATTGTATCTGATGGCTTCTAAACAATAGTTTTTTATGTGTTTTGGATTAAATGCAGTTTTCCATTCGTCACTAGTGTTGAGCATTCCGATACCGCAAGTATCGGGTATCGGCCGATATTTGCGGTATCGGAATTCCGATACCGAGTTCCGATATTTTTGTGATATCGGGAATCAGTATCGGGAGTAAGATTTATGTGTAAAATAAAGAATAAAAATAAAAAATATTGAAATACTTACCCTCTGACGCGCCCTGGTTGTCACCGCTGCAACCGCCATGCTTTCCTTGGTAGAATGAGCGCTTGAAGGACCTTTCGATGACGTCGCGGCTTGTGATTGGTCGCGGTAGCGTCATGTGACCGCTCACGCGACCAATCACAAGCCGCGACGTCATCAAAAGTCACTAACGCGCTCATTCTTAAGAATGAGCGCGTTAAGGACCTTCGATGACGTCGCGGCTTGTGATTGGTCGCGTGAGCGGTCACATGATGCAACCAATCACAAGCCGCGACATCATCGAAAGGTCCTTCAAGCACTGATTCTTAGGAAGGAAGGCTCCCGGTTACAACCAGGGCACGTCCGAGGGTGAGTATAGCAATATTTTTTATTTTTATTCTTTATTTAACACATGAATATGGATCCCAGGGCCTGGAGGAGAGTTTCCTCTCCTTCAGACCCTGGGAACCATTACAGGATACCTTCCGATATTTGTGTCCCATTGACTTGTATTGGTATCGGATATCGGTATCGGCGATATCCGATATTTTTCGGATATCGGCCGATACCATCCGATACCGATACTTTCAAATATCGGACGGTATCGCTCAACACTATTCGTCACCCTGCTTGATACGAATAAGATTATATGCCCCTCGAAGGTCAATCTTAGTAAACCAGCTAGACCCCTTAATCCTAGCAAACAAATCAGTAAGCAAAGGCAAGGGGTATTGAAATTTAACCGTGATCTTATTCAAGAGGCGATAATCAATACAGGGTCTCAAGGAGCCATCCTTCTTGGCAACAAAAAAGAACCCCGCTCCCAACGGTGAAGAAGATGGCCGAATATGCCCTTTCTCCAAAGACTCCTTAATATAGCTCCGCATGGCGGTATGTTCAGGCACAGACAGGTTGAAAAGTCGGCCCTTAGGGAACTTACAACCTGGAATCAAGTCAATAGCACAATCACAGTCCCTATGCGGTGGAAGGGAACTGGATTTGGGCTCATCGTATACATCCTGGAAGTCAGACAAAAACTCAGGAACTTCAGAAGAGGGGGAAGAGGAAATTGACATCAAAGGAACCTGATCATGAACCCCCTGACAACCCCAACTAGTCACAGACATGGATTTCCAATCTAACACCGGATTATGTAGCTGCAACCATGGAAAACCCAGCACAATATTATCATGCAAATTATGCAACACCAGAAAACGACAATCTTCCTGATGGGCTGGCGCCATGCGCATGGCCAGCTGTGTCCAAAACTGAGGCTTATTTTTAGCCAACGGTGTAGCATCAATGCCCCTCAAAGGAATAGGGCTCTGCAAAGGCTGCAAGGGAAAACCACAACGTCTGGCAAATTCTAAGTCAATTAAGTTCAGAGCGGCGCCTGAATCCACAAATGCCATGACAGAAAATGATGATAATGAGCAGATCAAAGTCACGGATAACAGAAATTTAGGTTGTATAGTACTGATGGCAACAGAACTAGCGATTCTCTTAGTACGCTTAGGGCAATCAGAAATAACATGAGCAGAATCGCCGCAGTAAAAACACAACCTATTCTGACGCCTGAATGTTTGACGTTCAGCTCTAGACAAAATCCTATCACACTGCATAGGCTCAGGGCTCCGCTCAGAGGGCAACGCCGCAGTGTGCACAAGTCTGCGCTCGCGCAAGCGCCGATCAATCTGAATGGCCAGAGACATAGAATCACTCAGACCAGCAGGCGTGGGGAACCCCACCATAACATCTTTAATGGATTCAGAAAGACCCTTTCTGAAAATTGCCGCCAAGGCATCCTCATTCCATTTAGTCAGTACAGACCATTTTCTAAATTTCTGGAAATACAATTCTGCCGCTTCTTGACCTTGACACAGGGCTAACAAGATTTTCTCATCTTGATCCACAGAATTAGGCTCATCATACAACAACCCCAATGCCTGAAAGAACAAATCAACATTAAGCACAGCAGGATTGCCAGATTCCAGGGAAAATGCCCAATCCTGTGGGTCACCACGCAGCAGAGATATGATGATTTTAACCTGCTGAATAGGATCACCAGAAGACCGGGGTCTTAATGCAAAAAACAGTTAACAGTTATTTTTGAAACTCAAAAATTTGGATCTGTCACCAAAGAATAAATCAGGAGTGGGAATCTTAGGTTCTAAGGCAGGAGTTTGAACAATGAAATCTGAAATACCCTGTACCCTAGCAGCAAGCTGATCCACCCGAGAAACTAACTCCTGAACATTCATGTTAATACTAGACTCCGTAGCCACCCAGAGGTAAAGAGGGAGAAAAATACCAAACAGGCTAAGGAAAAAAAATGGCTCAAAAGCTTCCCGCCCTTCTTCTGAGATGCAATTAACTCATTGTTGGCCAGTTGTACTGTTATGATCTGGTGGCCTAGGAGCAGCATGAGATGGACTCTGGAGAAGGTGGTCCCTGAACCTAGCAGCGCAACTAGAAGCAGCCGTGGGGGGTACCTAACACTCCCTAGACCCCTCGGCACAGCCTAAGATCTAACTACCCCTAAAGACAGAAACAGGAAACCTATCTTGCCTCAGAGAAAATCCCCAAAGGATAGATAGCCCCCCACAAATATTGACTGTGAGAGGAGAGGGAAATAACATACGCAGAAATGAAATCAGATTTTAGCATAGGAGGCCACACTAGCTAAAAAGAAAGAAAAGAACAGAGTACTATGTGGTCAGTATAAAAACACTAGAAAATATCCACCGCAGAAAATACGGATCACCACATCTGACTAAAGACATGGGGGGTAAATCTGCATCTCCAGAGAAATAGCCAGGCTGCAAAAAATCCTTCACAGACTTAGCTGGACAAGACAAAAACATGAAAAAGCACAGAACTACAAGGTCCACTGCAGGTGGACAGCAAAAACAAAGCCAGGACTTATCTTTGTAGAAAAGCACAGCAAACTGGAGAGACCAGCAGGGAAGTGAATCCTTCCAGAACAGTGGACAACTGGCACTGACTAAAGGATCTTGCAAAGCTATATACTCCAGTCAGTTTTGCAATTAGTAGATACACCTGTCCACTCCTGCAGTCCAGGCACAACTGCATTACCCTCTACAACCACCGGAGGGAGCCCAAAAGCTGAATTCACAACAGCCAGGGCTGGCTGTTGATTTTGCAAGCTTTGGTATGTGTGAGAGGGGAAACTGATTTCAGAGCTACAGCTATTGTGGTGTTATATAGAGAAGCAGTGGCATCTGCATTGTGGCACTTATGTCCATAGGAGGGAGGAGGGATTCAGAGAGACAGTAAGTGTAGATCAAGGTGTTTAAGATTTATGTGAGGGTGTGTGAATTTGTAGAGTGGGAATTGTAGACAAAGAGTGGAGAGGGAAGAGAATAGGTTGTGGTCAGAAAGAGGTAGAGTTGAGTTAGAAAGGTTAGATAGGGAGCAGAGGCGGGTAAAAATGAGGCCCAGTGTGTGGCCATCTTTGTAAGTGGCTGCAGAAGACCATTGATTGATGCCAAAGGAGGAAGTGAGAGATAGAAGTTTAGTGGCAGCTGAGAGGGAAGTGTCAATGAGGAAGTTGAAGTCACCCATGATGATAGTGGGGATGTCAGCGGAAAGAAAATGAAGCAGCCAGGTGGTGAAGTGGTCAAAGAAGTTGGTGGCTGGCCCTGGGGGGTGGTAAATGACAGCCAATTGGAGGTTGAAAGGGGAGTAGATGCACACAGAGTGCACCTCAAAGGAAGGGAGGGTAACAGAGGGTGGCAGTAGGATTGGGGTGAAGGAGCAGTTATCTGACAGGAGAAAACCAATTCCTCCACCATGCTTGCTGCTGGGGCATGGGGAATGGGAAAGGTGGAATCCACCACATGAGAGTGCAGCAGGAGAGGTTGTGTCAGAAGGGTGTGCCAGGTTCAGTGATGGCAAGGAAGGAAAGTTTGTTAGTAATGAAAAGATGATGGATGTAGGATAGTTTGTTGAAGACAGAGTGAGCGTTCCATAGAGTTCCTGTTAGTGGGACTGGTGAAGTGGGGGCTGGGCAAATGCGTATAAAGTTAGAGAGGTTATGGAAAGCTGTGATAGAGCATGGAAGAGGGTAGAAATGATTGTGGGAATGTGGTGAGGAGGACCAGGATTTGGAGCAATATCACCGGCAGTGGGGAGGAGCAGAGAAGTGTTAGCAGGTTGGAGCAGGAGAGGGCATGAAGAGACTGTCTGTGTTTGGAGACAGAGGATTGTATGTTGAGGAACAATTCTGAGAAGGAGGTGAGATGGATGGGGAGCATTGAAGAAGAAATTAACATTTCCTTACTAAGTGTTGGGATTAGGGGGTTAGTACAAAGTGGTAATATTGATGCCACTTTGTTGGTGTCTGCCACTATTTTTGGAAATGTGGACAATCCTGGTTGGAGGTCAATTTGATGGGTTGGTGTAGTGGAATACCTGTCGGTCCCTATTAGACTATATCTATTGTGGTGAAATTGATGTCACTTTGTTGGCGTCTGCTAGTAATTTTTTATAAATGTGTAGACTCCTGGCTGGGTCTTCTTCATGTGTTGCCTATAGCAGAATAACACTCAAGCTTTCTTCCTCCATCCCCTCCTGACAACCACAGACAACATAGAGGGAATCATTATCATCTTCATCTCCTACCTGTTGCAAGTCCATCACCTCTTCCTTCTCGTCCTTTTCATGGTCCTTCTCCATTTGTTCCTCCCAAGGCAACTGCCTGTGAGATGACAGACCTGAACTTATAGATATTGATAACTCTAAAGGTATCCTCCTCTGCTTCCTCCTGTTCAACTAGGAGCACCACCACCTCTTCACGCACGCTATTTAAAGTGTGTTCCAGCATGTAAACGACAGTAATATTGATGATAATGAGGACATTGTCATTGCTAACCATCATAGTGGCCATTAAGAAAACATGCAGAAGGGTGCAAAGGTCCTTCATCTGTTTCCACTACACAAGTGTGAATTGCACCACGTCTGTACTGTGTTGTGCCAGGCTATGAAAAATGTCATACTGCACCAGGTCTTGGTGCCGCTGCCAGAGTTGCTGCAACATCTGCAGAGTCTAATTCCATAGTGTGGTCATATTGCATATCAACTGGTTAACTGGTAGTCTGAAAGATCTCTGTAACAACTGAAGTAGAATGGTGGAAGTGAGCACACAATGACAATGGTTTCTGCAGCAGCGCAGGCTGGGACAGTGACTGAGAAATTGCTGTACCATCAGGTTGAGGATGCGAGCCATGCAAGGCACGTGTGTAAGGCTGGCCCAGTATAGTGGTGCCACCAGGTTCGCATCACTGTCGCACATGGCCTTCCCTGGCTCCAGGTTGAGTGGAGACAGCCATTGCTCAAAGTCGGCATGGATAGCTGTACATGGCTGTTGATCTGTATGACTGCAATCTACAAGGCATATTAATGTAAACACTGTCTGATTGCAGTGAGCACTGGCTTCGCAGTACAGATGTGGGGGGAGTCTCTATGCAGTATTGGAACATGTGTTTCATAAAGGCAGAGGTTGAGGGCAAGTGGAGGCCCTAGAGGAGGTGGAGGAGGCAGGAGCACTAAAAGGAACTGCTACATTCAGAGGTTTGTTCCGCAAGTCCTGGGGATTCCAAGACTTGGTGTCTAGTGACACCATGGTGTCTACTGCTTTAGTTCTCTATCCCCTGGTGTGTACTAGTTTACTTCTCCAACCAAGCTGTTTAGTAGTTAAGTTCTGCAACCCCTGTTGTCTATTAGTTTAGTTCTCCATGTTTTGGTGTGGATTTCTTTCCTTCTGCAATCATAGCTGTAAAGTAGTTTTGTTGTCCAACCGCTGTTGTCTATTACTTTAGTTCTCTAGGTTCTGATGTTAATTTTTCAGGGAACAGATGATGTTGTCTGCAACTTGCTGCTGTAGCGCAGGCACATCTTTCTTTGAGAAGTAATGGTGACTGGGCAACTAGTACTGGGGGACTGCGACAGCCATCAGCTTTCAGAAACCATCTGTAACCATAAGGCAGAAAGGCTGCATTTCTGAGGCCAACAGATTGGAGTGGCCATCCAATAATCACAGAGATCACAGGCCGTGAGTCATGCAGACAAAAGCACTGTGATCTTTGTAGCGAATAGCTCTCAGCTGGACCCTATCGTTCAGACAATTACACAATCGGGCAACGATCATCTGAAGAGGCCACAGGCTGTTCACAATAAATTAGTTTGCAGAAAAGTAAAAGTGAGCGTATGACTTATCCACTTCCAGATTAGAACACATGGAAAATGTGTATATCTCGCTGTACGATTACTGATAACTCCACGATAACCCTACACTCTTCACTGCCAACAACAATTCCATTTTTAAACAAGTAAATAAATACAATCAGATTGGACACTATTCTTCATTTGAGGTTCACACCATCAGGGTGTTCCATCCCCTCTCTCTCAGAGTAGTAGTCATATACTGGCCCCTAGGCTCACCAACCCACTTCCTTGACCATTTTTATGCATTGCTGCCACACTTCATGTCCTCAGAATTGCCAACCCTTATCCTGGGAGACTTCCCAACTGCATTCCAGCTTCTATCTCTAGCTACTTCTAGTGGCCTTTCACAATTTTCAAACTCTGAGACACACAAAGACTGTAACAAACCTGATCTGGACTTTGTCCGACTCAGTTCAATCTCCTTCCTAGATAGCTCACATCATACCCTTTTCCCCCCATAAACTTAGGAATATAACCACAACTTAGACATTTTAAGGCGCTCCCTAAAAACACATGTTTAGGGTGGCCTATCACGTTCCCTAATCAAAGTCCTTTTTATATATGTAGCCTATTCTCTACTTCTCTGAACATGATTGGTCATCAAACTCCACTGTACCCAAAAGGCTCATGCAGCCTTTATCTGCCCCCCATTTCCTCAAGATGGTTGCACCATCATTGTAAATAATCACATGTAATTTGTGTCACACCCACGTCATTGTAGATTGTAAGCTCTGAAGAGCAGGGTCATTATTATTTTTGCTTTAATTGCTTGATTATCCTAAACTTGGTAACTTTTGACTGTTTAATGTGAATTGCTGACTTGTAAAGCTATGCGGGATATGTTTGTGATATATAAATAAAGGTTATTATCATTAGTAGATTAAGGATGGTGAAGTTCAAGCCGCCCAAGTACTTTCTTTATGCATCTCTCATCACTACCACAGTTCTCCAAATGGAGGCGCAGTTTCTTTGTGTGTGTTTTTTTGGGGGCATCAGGGGCCATATAAGGAGCATGAGACGGCCAGGACCTTTAGCCCTGACGAAGAAGGTCCAGAGACCTTCGAAACGCGTAGGCAACTTGGTCCTGTGCGGCACCCGTCCTTTGCTCCTTACCCTCTCTTCTAGGTGACGTCAGCCAGACCACTCCCCCTTTTTTTCACTGCTCTCTGCAGCGGCTTCCTTCCGGCCCACGTGTGCCGGTCACTAGCGCTCCTGGCGTGCGGCGGCTGAGCACCCACCAGGGAGGACGCTCCCTACACCATCAGGTGTCTCTGCTGCTCCACGCTGTCTCGTTTTCTGGACTCCACATTTCCGGATCCCCGGGCCGCTGGTGATCCCGTCCCTACTTACCACAGGACAGCGCCAGCACCTCCGCTGAAGTTACATTCATACTAGTAAGTTTGCGGTCATTTCATTTTATTATATACCTGCCACACACTTATATCTCCCTTGTTAGATATTTCTTACTGCGGCTACAGGAGGTATTCTCTGCTGGCTCTATGAGCATTTACCCATTTGCCCATTGGCATTCCTGATACCTTTATTGTGCTATATGTTATCACTGCTGATGGTTGCGGCCATTTTTATATTGTTCACTTCTCTGACTACATGTCCCCATTGATTGTTACCACATCTAGCTAGCGCGGTGTCCTAATCGATTTTCATTTTCTCCTGTTACAACTTGACAGTCTTAGCACAGTAGCTGTCTAGGCACCTGCAGCTTTGTAGTATACCCCACCTGGGAGCGCCGGTGTGTTTCTATCCTTTTGTGCTTACCATTATATAATGGTTAATTGAGAAAGATGGGGTGTGCTTGGTATGTAAGATCAATCAAAAACAGCAGGCACAGAGGAGGAAGAGTCAGAAGATGTGATTTATGGAGTGCATTTTAGCACAGTGGTATTCCCAGATTAATGTATGTTGACTGTGCATGTGCCAGTTCGTGCATGTAGTACTGAAATTATTTCTTTTTTTTACTCTACTATGTCGTTTTTAAAAAATTTGTCAAATAATGTGATTTCTTTTAGATTTTTGCTGGTCTGAAAAAAAGACCCAAGCTAGGAAACTGCAGAACTGCGAACATTGCTTTCCACTGCTGGAGTTGATTCTCAGGATGCATTGGTTGCCGTGGTTGCATAAGTCTGTGTCTATGTAACCTCCTCATCTTCCTCCTCCTACAGCTCTGCAGAGCTACTCAGCTGCATGCCTCTGGGTTTACACCAAGTGGGATCTACTACCTCATTGTGATCCTCTCTATTTTCCCACTCCTCGCCCTGAGAGTCACCCTCCTCCTGTCAGGTTCCCCAGGTCCGCCCATCTGCTTGTCTACCCTGTACCCATTTGTTCTTATCTGTCTGTGCTTGTCTGCTCGTACTTGTCTGTGCTCTTCTGTCTAGCAGTCAGTCCAGATTGCACCTGCCAGAGCCAATCTGTCTAACACCTGGTCCAGCCCGCACCTGCCACTGCTTTTCTATTCCTCAGCTGGTCCCATCTGCACCTGTGGTTCCAGAATCCCTATAGTGCCTGCCTGCATTCTTCATCCCTCCTTCAGGCCGTAGCAGCCTACCTGCTGTAGGGGGTCAGCTGCCACCTTTGGTAGGTCAGCCATGGAGTAGCACCTGGTGTCACCTCCTTGTCTCTCCTTGGGTTGCAGTTTTTGCCTGCTGCCACTTATCCAAGTAGGGATTTGGTAGGTCACCTAGTTACCTCCCACCAGGCTTTCAGAGGGATACGGCACAGTGGTTCCACCACCTTGCCCGTTAAAGTCTACATCTGCTGGGTTGGCTGTAGTGGAAAAAGTGTCGGTCCCCGCTATACAAGTTCTATTCTATTGCAATTGATGCCACTTTGTTGGTGTCTGCCACTATTTTTTTGTAAATGTTTAGACTCCTGGTTGGGTCTCCTTCATGCGTGTTGCCTGTAGCAGTAGGTCACCGAAACCATCAGGCCTCCGATTGATTGGAGTCAACTACCAATGTTTCTATCTTTATATTTTTCTGAAAATAGTAGTCTACGAAACAGATATTTGTGCCATCTGAGTGTGGCTGAGCATGAAAGCAGGTTGAGCTGTTGCATGTGGTGTCAGGGCTCCCAGCACAACAGGCCTACAACAATCCCTCACCCAACTCGTCTTACTTTTACGTGCAATTGAAAGCTGTAAATGCTGGCCCAAACCACAATATCTCATGCATGGCTGATTGCTGCAGTGCCATGCTACAGTTTGTACTGTGGGTGAATTGAGGCTACTTTCCTGGTGTATGTCCCTCATTTAATGTGTTTTGGCAGCTTTTGGGACTGTTAGAAGGTGTTGTGCACGCATTTGTTTTTGCTTCCCATGGACTTGAATGGCAATGTTTGGCGAATAGTCGACAAATAAATCGGTGAATATTGCAAATTCAGTGATTGCAATCCGAACCGAACATTGAAATATTCGCTAATCTCTATTGATTATACATTGTAGCTAGGGTTGAGCGAAACGGGTCGTTCATTTTCAAAAGTCGCCGACTTTTGGCAAAGTCGGGTTTCATGAAACCCGATCCGACCCCTGTGCGGGGTCGGCCATGTCACGTTTCAATGTCGCGAAAAGTGCCATTTCTCAGCCAATGAAGGTAAACGCAGAGTGTGGGCAGCGTGATGACATAGGTCCTGGTCCCCACCATCTTAGAGAAGGGCATTGCAGTGATTGGCTTGCTGTCTGCGGCGTCACAGGGGCTATAAAGGGGCGTTCCCGCCGACCGCCATGTTACTGCTGCTGATCTGAGCTTAGGGAGATGTTGCTGCCGCTTCGTCAGAAGCAGGGATAACGTTAGGCAGGGTCCATTAACCACCAAACCGCTTGTGCTGTAGCAATTTCCACTGCTCCACACCACCTTCGGTGTGCAGGGACAGTGGAAGCTACATTTTTTTTTTTTTTCCCCTCAGCGCTGTAGCTCATTGGGCTGCCCTAGAAGGCTCCCTGATAGCTGCATTGCTGTGTGTACGCCGCTGTGCAAACCAACTGCTTTTTTCAAAGCACAAATCCTCTTGTTCCTTCCTTTCTGCACAGCTATCTTTTTTGTTTGTACACACTTTTTATTTAATTTGTGCATCAGTCCACTCCTTATTGCTGCCTGCCATACCTGGCTGAGATTACTGCAGGGAGATAGTAATTGAAGGACACTCCCTGTTTTTGTTTTTGTTTTTTTGTTTTTTGTGGGAGATTAAGATTGACATTTCTGCTAGAGTGCCATCCCTGTGTGTGCCATCTCTCACTCAGTGGGCCATAGAAAGCCTATTTATTTTTTTGCTTGATTTGGGTTATAAAATCTACCTGAAAAAATCACTACATCAATCAGTGGGAGAAAAATATTGGCCTCAGGGCTTGTGTGCCACTCTTGACTCCTGTGTGTGCCATCTCTCAGTCAGTGGGCCATAGAAAGCCTATTTATTTTTTTGCTTGATTTGGGTTCTAAAATCTACCTGAAAAAATCACTACATCAATCAGTGGGAGAAAAATATTGGCCTCAGGGCTTGTGTGCCACTCCTGACTCCTGTGTGCATCATCACTCACTCAGTGGGTCATAGAAAGCCCTTTTTTTTTTTTTTTGCTTTATTTGGGTTCTAAATTCTACCTGAAAAAATCAATAAATCAATCAGTGGGAGATTAATATTGGCCTTTGGGCTTGTGTGCCAGTCCTAAGCGTGCCATCTCTCTCTCTCAGATAGTGGGCCATAGAAAGCCTATTTATTATTTTTTTTATTGGGTTTATAAATTTTCCCTGGACCAAAAAAAAATAAAGTGGGAGATTAATATTGGCCTCTGGGCTTGTGTGCCAGTCCTGAGCGTGCCATCTCTCTCACAAATAGTGGGCCATAGAAAGCCTATTTATTTTTTTGCTTGATTTGGGTTCTAAAATCTACCTGAAAAAATCACTACATCAATCAGTGGGAGAAAAATATTGGCCTCAGGGCTTGTGTGCCACTCCTGACTCCTGTGTGCATCATCACTCACTCAGTGGGCCATAGAAAGCCCATTTTTTTTTTTTTTTGCTTTATTTGGGTTCTAAATTCTACTTGAAAAAATCAATAAATCAATCAGTGGGAGATTAATATTGGCCTTTGGGCTTGTGTGCCAGTCCTAAGCGTGCCATCTCTCTCTCTCTCAGATAGTGGGCCATAGAAAGCCTATTTATTATTTTTTTTATTGGGTTTATAAATTTTCCCTGGAACAAAAAAAAAAAAAGTGGGAGATTAATATTGGCCTCTGGGCTTGTGTGCCAGTCCTGAGTGTGCCATCTCTCTCACAAATAGTGGGCCATAGAAAGCCTATTTATTTATTTTTTTTTGGTTTTATAAATTCTCCCTGAAAAAAAAAAGGGAGATTAATATTGGCCTTTGGGCTTGTGTGCCAGTCCTAAGCGTGCCATCTCTCTCTCTCTCTCTCTCAGATAGTGGGCCATAGAAAGCCTATTTATTATTTTTTTTATTGGGTTTATAAATTTTCCCTGGAACAAAAAAAAAACAGTGGGAGATAAATATTGGCCTCTGGGCTTGTGTGCCACTCCTGACTCCTGTGTGCGTCATCTCTCATTCAGTGGGCCATAGAAAGCCTTTTTTTGTTTTATTTGTTTTCTAAATTCTCCCTGAAAAAATCATTTTATTTTATTTGGTTTCTAAATTCTTCCTGAAAAAATCATTTTATTCTATTATTTTTTTTTCCTAAAGTCTCCCTGAAAAAAAAACAAAAACAGATCAGTGGGAGATTAATATTGCCCTTTCTGCTTGTGTGCCAGTCTTGACTCCTGGGTGTGCCATCTCTCTCTCTCTCTCCAATTGTGGGCCATAGAAAGCCTATTATTTTTTTAGCTTGATTTGGGTTCCAAAATCTACCTGAAAAAATCACTACATCAATCAGTGGGAGATAAATATTGGCCTCTGGGCTTGTGTGCCACTCCTGACTCCTGTGTGCGTCATCTCTCACTCAGTGGGCCATAGAAAGCCTTTTTTTGTTTTATTTGTTTTCTAAATTCTCCCTGAAAAAATCATTTTATTTTATTTGGTTTCTAAATTCTTCCTGAAAAAATCATTTTATTCTATTATCTTTTTTTCCCTAAAGTCTCCCTGAAAAAAAAAAAAAAAAACAAATCAGTGGGAGATTAATATTGCCCTTTCTGCTTGTGTGCCAGTCTTGACTCCTGGGTGTGCCATCTCTCTCTCTCTCTCTCCAATTGTGGGCCATAGAAAGCCTATTTTTTTTTTTAGCTTGATTTGGGTTCCAAAATCTACCTGAAAAAATCACTACATCAATCAGTGGGAGATAAATATTGGCCTCTGTGCTTGTGTGCCACTCCTGACTCCTGTGTGCGTCATCTCTCACTCAGTGGGCCATAGAAAGCCTTTTTTTGTTTTATTTGTTTTCTAAATTCTCCCTGAAAAAATCATTTTATTTTATTTGGTTTCTAAATTCTTCCTGAAAAAATCATTTTATTCTATTATTTTTTTTCCTAAAGTCTCCCTGAAAAAAAAACAAAAAACGAATCAGTGGGAGATTAATATTGCCCTTTCTGCTTGTGTGCCAGTCTTGACTCCTGGGTGTGCCATCTCTCTCTCTCTCTCTCTCCAATTGTGGGCCATAGAAAGCCTATTATTTTTTTAGCTTGATTTGGGTTCCAAAATCTACCTGAAAAAATCACTACATCAATCAGTGGGAGATAAATATTGGCCGCTGGGCTTGTGTGCCACTCCTGACTCCTGTGTGCGTCATCTCTCACTCAGTGGGCCATAGAAAGCCTTTTTTTGTTTTATTTGTTTTCTAAATTCTCCCTGAAAAAATCATTTTATTTGGTTTCTAAATTCTTCCTGAAAAAATCATTTTATTCTATTATTTTTTTTCCTAAAGTCTCCCTGAAAAAAAAAAAAAAAACGAATCAGTGGGCGATTAATATTGCCCTTTCTGCTTGTGTGCCAGTCTTGACTCCTGGGTGTGCCATCTCTCTCTCTCTCTCTCTCCAATTGTGGGCCATAGAAAGCCTATTATTTTTTTAGCTTGATTTGGGTTCCAAAATCTACCTGAAAAAATCACTACATCAATCAGTGGGAGATAAATATTGGCCGCTGGGCTTGTGTGCCACTCCTGACTCCTGTGTGCGTCATCTCTCACTCAGTGGGCCATAGAAAGCCTTTTTTTTGTTTTATTTGTTTTCTAAATTCTCCCTGAAAAAATCATTTTATTTTATTTGGTTTCTAAATTCTTCCTGAAAAAATCATTTTATTCTATTATTTTTTTTTCCTAAAGTCTCCCTGAAAAAACAAAAAAAAAACAAATCAGTGGGAGATTAATATTGCCCTTTCTGCTTGTGTGCCAGTCTTGACTCCTGGGTGTGCCATCTCTCTCTCTCTCTCCAATTGTGGGCCATAGAAAGTATATTATTTTTTTTAGCTTGATTTGGGTTCCAAAATCTACCTGAAAAAATCACTACATCAATCAGTGGGAGATAAATATTGGCCTCTGGGCTTGTGTGCCACTCCTGACTCCTGTGTGCGTCATCTCTCACTCAGTGGGCCATAGAAAGCCTTTTTTTGTTTTATTTGTTTTCTAAATTCTCCCTGAAAAAATCATTTTATTTTATTTGGTTTCTAAATTCTTCCTGAAAAAATCATTTTATTCTATTATTTTTTTTCCTAAAGTCTCCCTGAAAAAACAAAAAAAAAAACAAATCAGTGGGAGATTAATATTGCCCTTTCTGCTTGTGTGCCAGTCTTGACTCCTGGGTGTGCCATCTCTCTCTCTCTCTCCAATTGTGGGCCATAGAAAGCCTATTATTTTTTTAGCTTGATTTGGGTTCCAAAATCTACCTGAAAAAATCACTACATCAATCAGTGGGAGATAAATATTGGCCTCTGGGCTTGTGTGCCACTCCTGACTCCTGTGTGCATCATCTCTCACTCAGTGGGCCATAGAAAGCCTTTTTTTGTTTTATTTGTTTTCTAAATTCTCCCTGAAAAAATCATTTTATTTTATTTGGTTTCTAAATTCTTCCTGAAAAAATCATTTTATTCTATTATTTTTTTTTCCCTAAAGTCTCCCTGAAAAAAAAAACAAAAACAAATCAGTGGGAGATTAATATTGCCCTTTCTGCTTGTGTGCCAGTCTTGACTCCTGGGTGTGCCATCTCTCTCTCTCTCTCCAATTGTGGGCCATAGAAAGCCTATTATTTTTTTAGCTTGATTTGGGTTCCAAAATCTACCTGAAAAAATCACTACATCAATCAGTGGGAGATAAATATTGGCCTCTGTGCTTGTGTGCCACTCCTGACTCCTGTGTGCGTCATCTCTCACTCAGTGGGCCATAGAAAGCATTTTTTTGTTTTATTTGTTTTCTAAATTCTCCCTGAAAAAATCATTTTATTTTATTTGGTTTCTAAATTCTTCCTGAAAAAATCATTTTATTCTATTATTTTTTTTCCTAAAGTCTCCCTGAAAAAAAAACAAAAACAAATCAGTGGGAGATTAATATTGCCCTTTCTGCTTGTGTGCCAGTCTTGACTCCTGGGTGTGCCATCTCTCTCTCTCTCTCTCCAATTGTGGGCCATAGAAAGCCTATTATTTTTTTAGCTTGATTTGGGTTCCAAAATCTACCTGAAAGAATCACTACATCAATCAGTGGGAGATAAATATTGGCCTCTGGGCTTGTGTGCCACTCCTGACTCCTGTGTGCGTCATCTCTCACTCAGTGGGCCATAGAAAGCCTTTTTTTGTTTTATTTGTTTTCTAAATTCTCCCTGAAAAAATCATTTTATTTTATTTGGTTTCTAAATTCTTCCTGAAAAAATCATTTCATTTTAATTGGTTTCTAAATTCTTCCTGAAAAAATCATTTTATTCTATTATTTTTTTTTCCTAAAGTCTCCCTGAAAAAAAAACAAAAAAACAAATCAGTGGGAGATTAATATTTATATTTGTGCTTCAGTGACAGTCCTGCGTGTGTGGCATCTCTCTCATTTGTTGCCACCAACAACAGAGTGTGTAACATTGTGCCTGATTTTCGTTGTGGTCTCACTCACCTGTAAAGGGGTAGCTAAATCATATTGAAGTTATAGCTCACCGTGTAATTTGTGTGACAGCAACAAATACCGTTAGTTTGTTTACGTTTTTAAAACAATGAGGAAGTCTGGTGGAAGAGGTCGTGGCCGGGGGCGTTCATTGTCAGCTGGTAATGAGGGTAGTGGTAGTGGTGGAGCATCAGCTGGTCGTGGGAAAAAAAATATTGCACCTATGTCTGGAGCTGTGGAGCCAGGTTCGTCGTCTGGCTACACAAGGCCTCGAACGCTCCCTTTTCTGGGAGTAGGAAAACCGCTTTTAAAGCCGGAGCAGCAAGAGCAAAGTTTTGGCTTATCTTGCTGACTCAGCCTCTAGCTCTTTTGCCTCCTCTCGTGAAACTGGTAAATGTCAAAGCAGCGCGTCGTTAGTGGATGTTCACGGTCAGGGACAAGTCGCTTCCTTGTCCTCTTCAGCAAAAACAACAACAGAGAAGAATGCAGCAGGCGACACAACGGGTTACTCCATGGAGCTCTTTACACATACCGTCCCTGGCTTAGAAAGTGAAGCAGTTAACAGTCCATGCCCATTACAAGTTGAATCTGACATGGAGTGCACTGATGCACAGCCACAGCCAGACTACTATGCTGGTCCTTTGACTCAGACCACAACATTGCCCTCGCAGGGTAATGATCAAGAATCAGACCCTGATGAGACTATGTTGCCCATCACGAACGCTATACCACCGACCGACACGGTGACACAGACGAAGTTGCACACGAGCTACAAGAAGAGTTAATAGATGACCCAGTTCCTGACCCCGATTGGCAGCCATTGGGGAAACAGGGTGCAGGCGGCAGCAGTTCTGAAGCGGAGGAGGAGGGGCCGCAGCAGGCATCAACATCGCAACAGGTTCCATCTGCCGGGCCCGTATCTTGCCCAAAACGCGTGGCAAAGCCAAAACCTGTTGGAGGACAGCGTGGCCATCCGGTTAAAGCTCAGTCTGCAATGCCTGAAAAGGTATCCGATGCTAGAAAGAGTGCAGTCTGGCATTTTTTTAAACAACATTCAATTGATCAGCGCAAAGTCATCTGTCAAAAATGTTCAACTACCTTAAGCAGAGGACAGAATCTGAAAAGTCTCAATACAAGTTGCATGCATAGACATTTAGCCACCATGCATTTGCAAGCCTGGACTAACTACCAAACGTCCCTTAAGGTTGTAGCACCCTCGGCCAATGAAGCTAGTCAGCAACGCAACATCCCTTCCGGCAGTGTAGGGCCACCATTTTCCGCACCACCTGCAGTATCTGTGCAGGTTTCTTTGCCAGGCCAAAGCAGTCAGGGTCAGGGAATCACCAGTTTCGTAGTAGGAAACACTGCATCTAGGGCACCGGCGGCAACAATACCATCTCCCACCGTCTCTCAGTCTGCCATGTCCACCGGCACCCCTGCTAGTTCCACGATCTCCAGGTCTCCAGTCCAGCTCACCCTACATGAGACTATGGTTAGAAAAAGGAAGTACTTAGCCTCGCATCCGCGTACACAGGGTTTGAACGCCCACATAGCTAGACTAATCTCGTTAGAGATGATGCCCTACCGGTTAGTTGAAAGCGAAGCTTTCAAAGCCCTGATGGACTACGCTGTACCACGCTACGAGCTACCCAGTCGACACTTTTTTTCCAGAAAAGCCATCCCAGCCTTCCACCAGCATGTTAAAGAGCGCATCGTCCATGCACTCAGGCAATCTGTGAGCACAAAGGTGCACCTGACAACAGATACATGGACCAGTAGGCATGGCCAGGGACGTTACGTGTCCATCACGGCACACTGGGTAAATGTGGTGGATGCAGGGTCCACAGGGGACAGCAAGTTTGGGACAGTTCTGCCTAGCCCACGGTCTAGGAAACAGTTGGCTGTAGCCGTTCGCACCCCCTCCTCCTCCTCTTCGTCCTCCTGCAGAAGCGAGAGCTCGTCCACAGACCGCAGTCGCACAACCACTCCATCCGCAGCTGCCACTGTTGCACACCAGGTCTCCCATTATGGGGCAGCTACTGGCAAACGTCAGCAGGCTGTATTGGCTATGAAGTGTTTGGGCGACAACAGACACACCGCGGAAGTTCTGTCCGAGTTCTTGCAGAAAGAAACGCAGTCGTGGCTGGGCACTGTAGATCTTGAGGCAGGCAAGGTAGTGAGTGATAACGGAAGGAATTTCATGGCTGCCATCTCCCTTTCCCAACTGAAACACATTCCTTGCCTGGCTCACACCTTAAACCTGGTGGTGCAGTGCTTCCTAAAAAGTTATCCGGGGTTATCCGACCTGCTCCTCAAAGTGCGTGGACTTTGCTCACATATCCGCCGTTCGCCCGTACACTCCAGCCGTATGCAGACCTATCAGCGTTCTTTGAACCTTCCCCAGCATCGCCTAATTATAGACGTTGCAGCAAGGTGGAACTCAACACTGCACATGCTTCAGAGACTGTGCGAACAGAGGCGGGCTGTTATGTTTTTGTGGGAGGATACACATACACGGGCAGGCAGTAGGATGGCAGACATGGAGTTGTCAGGTGTGCAGTGGTCGAAGATTCAAGACATGTGTCAAGTCCTTCAGTGTTTTGAGGAATGCACACGGCTGGTTAGTGCAGACAACGCCATAATAAGCATGAGCATCCCCCTAATGCGTCTGCTGATGCAAAGTTTGACGCACATAAAGGATCAGGCGTCTGCAGCTGAGGAAGAGGAAAGCCTTGATGACAGTCAGCCATTGTCTGGCCAGGGCAGTGTACAGGACGAGTTAGCGGGCGAAATGGAGGAGGAGGACGAGGAGGATGATGGGGATGATTATATTTTTAATGAGGAAGCTTTTCCGGGGCCACTGGAAATTGGTGGCGCGGCAAGGCCGGGTTCTGGTTTTTGGAGGGACACAAGTGACGTGGATTTGCCTGAAACTGCCCCTCAACCAAGCACAACCGCAGATTTGAGAACTGGAACTTTGGCCCACATGGCAGATTATGCCTTACGTATCCTCAAAAGGGACACACGCATAACTAAAATGATGAACGATGACGATTACTGGTTGGCCTGCCTCCTTGATCCTCGCTATAAAGGCAAATTGCAAAATATAATGCCACATGAGAACTTGGAACTAATATTAGCAACCAAACAATCAACTCTTGTTGACCGTTTGCTTCTGGCATTCCCTGCACACAGCGCCCGTGATCGTTCTCACACGAGCTGCAGGGGCCAGCAGACCAGAGGAGTTAGAGGGGCAGAAATCAGAAGTGGCGTTGGCCAGAGGGGTTTTCTGACCAGGTTGTGGAGTGATTTTGCTATGACCGCAGACAGGACAGGTACTGCAGCATCAATTCAAAGTGACAGGAGACAACATTTGTCCAGTATGGTTACAAACTATTTTTCATCCCTTATCGATGTTCTCCCTCAACCGTCATTCCCATTTGATTACTGGGCATCAAAATTAGACACCTGGCCAGAATTGGCAGAATATGCATTGCAGGAGCTTGCTTGCCCGGCAGCTAGTGTCCTATCAGAAAGAGTATTCAGTGCTGCAGGTTCAATACTAACAGAAAAAAGGACTCGTCTGGCTACCCAAAATGTAGATGATCTAACCTTCATTAAAATGAACCACAACTGGATTTCGAAATCTTTTGCCCCACCTTGCCCGGCTGACACCTAGCTTTCCTATGTAAAGGTCTTGCCTGTGGACTATTCTGAACGACTTTTCCAATCTCGTAATTTGCAGCACCTGATTGTCCAGCATCCGACATGTTAACACCTCCCTAAATGGCCAAAGTCCCCACACGGGGCCGTGGTATCGCCACTTGGCGCCAGCACCTGTGAGAGTACTGTTTGTCTGAAGAGGTGGGTGTGCCCGCTTTTGGTCGACGGCACTGCCACTAGGTCCCTCATAGTACAATAAAGTGTCTGGCGGTGGTGGTGCGCACCCAACGTCAGACACACCGTTGTAATATGAGGGGCCCTGGGCCTGTACCGCCGGCCACAAGACAGTCCCCCCCCCCCAGGTCAAACAGTGCTCTACGACTTGCAAAATTTTCTCTCACAGCTCCACCAATGTTTAGTCTATGCGCTGACATCCTTCAATGCCTGGCACTGTCAATACCATTGTATTGACATTTTTCTTATGTTAGGCCTTCGAAGCCTGTCTGCGGTCACTCCTTTCACAAGGCCTCCACTGACCTGTCTACTGCTGCCCGTGTTCCCCTGGAACCAATTTTAAATTGCCTACAGCCAGCCCAATTTATTATGTTAGGGCTTCGAAGCCTGTCTGCGGTCCCTCCTTCCACTAGGCCTCCACTGACCTGTCTACTGCCGCCCGTGTTCCCCTGGAACCAATTTTAAATTGCCTACAGCCCAATTTTTGTTATGTTAGGCCTTCGAAGCCTGTCTGCGGCCCGTTCTTTCCACTACTACTACACTGACCTGGCTACTGCCGCCCGTGTTCCCCTGGAACCAATTTTAAATTGCCTACAGCCAGCCCAATTTATTATGTTAGGGCTTCGAAGCCTGTCTGCGGTCCCTCCTTCCACTAGGCCTCCACTGACCTGTCTACTGCTGCCCGTGTTCCCCTGGAACCAATTTTAAATTGCCTACAGCCAGCCCAATTTATTATGTTAGGGCTTCGAAGCCTGTCTGCGGTCCCTCCTTCCACTAGGCCTCCACT